>NC_140967.1:1849948-1854948 GCF_056783735.1 Eptatretus burgeri | reverse complement strand
CGCTGCGTCCACTTTCCGCCGGTACTCCAGGGGCCTCCGTCTGGCCATCCCCCAGGCAGATGCCAGGCCCATCCCCATCTCCTTGAGATGATGGTCAACCTGTTGCAACCATGAGGCACGTGGTCGACCCACTGGCCTCCTCCACTCATGAGACTCCCTCGCTAAGAGAATCTGGTGAGCAGGATCAGAGTCAGGAAAACGAGCCACATGTCCATACAGCCGCAACTGACGCTCACGGACTATGCAGGTAACAAATCTCATCCGAGTCTCTCTCAGCAACCGCTCGTTGGACACAAAATCCGACCAGCGATAGCCAAGGATTCTCCGAAGAGACCTGGTACCAAAGGAATTAAGTCTCCGTCTCAGATCCTTAGTCAGAGTCCAAGTCTCGCACCCATAGAGCAAGACTGGAAGTACCAAGGACCTGAAGACTCGGACTTTCGTCCTCCCGCACAGGTACCGGCAGCGCCACACCCCATTATCCAGTGAATCCATGACTCCCCAGGCCTGACCCAGACGTCTATTGACCTCTGACTCGCAGCCAGCAGAGACATGAATATCACTGCCAAGGTAAGTGAATCTCTCCACGACCTCAATATCCTCACCACAAACAGCTGTGTCAGGGTAAAATCCACGAGAGTCAGGGTAAAATGCAGGAGTGTCAGGGTAAAATCCATGAGCGTCAGGGTTAAATCAAGGAGTGTCGGTGTAAAATCCGTGTGTCGGGGTAAAATCCAGGAGTGTCGGGGTAAAATCCGTGTGTCAGGGTAAAATCCAGGAGTGTCAGGGTTCAATCTAGGAGTGTCAGGGTTCAATCTAGGAGTGTCAGGATTAAATCTAGGAGTGTCAGGGTGAAATCTAGGAGTGTCAGGGTTAAATCTAGGAGTGTCAGGGTTAAATCCAGGAGTGTCAGGGTTAAATCCAGGAGTGTCGGGGTAAAATCCGTGAGTGTTGGGGTAAAATCCGTGATTGTCGGAGAAAAATTCGCGAGTGTCGTGGTAAATGCATGAATGTCAGGGAAAAATCCACGAGTGTTTTGTCATTGTTACAATGGAGACAAGGAGAATAACTTAATCAGTTCTCGATGGTTCCTGGTTCATGAAAAAGGCCGCAAATGGCGACACCACCAACAACTATGTTTATCTTGCGAGGCTACAAGACACGTATGGGAAGCAGGTCATGTTTGCAGCTCCTGGAAGAAGTTTGCGGCGATGTGTGTGTATGTATATATATAAATACATGTATATGTATATGTATATGTATATATATATATATATATATATATATATATATATATATATATATATATATATGTGTGTGTGCGTGTGTGTGTGTGTGTGTGTGTGTGTGTGTGTGTGTGTGTGTGTGTGTGTGTTTGTATATATATATATATATATATATATATATATATATATATATATATATATATATATATATATATATATATGTATATATGTATATGTATACATCGTGTTACGGTTGTGGAAATTCAGAGAACACCAGTCAGGTTCCCCAGAGGTCAGTTATTTAGGTAAGTGTGTATTCCAGGTTAGAATTCCCCACCGATGTATAACGGGAATTATTTGTGTGCCGGGCTGTGCATCTTCAGTTAGCCGTTATTCTGTCTCTATCTTTTATTTTAACAACGACAAGAACAAAAACAACAATAACAACAACGACAACCCACGGCCGCGTTTTACAGTGATCTCCACCACGTCCGCGTGAAGCCGGTGATCTCCACCACGTCCGCGTGCAAGCGTGACTTGCAAAACGGATCAAAACGGCGAGAGGGGCGGAGCCAGCCGGGGGTGAAGGGTCGAAGGTGAAAGAGCAAGCACCCCTCCCCCCCAAACCCGATAAAAAGCCGTGCTGAAACGCCTAGAGTTCAGTAGAGTGTTGGAGTCCGGAGAGTTGAGTGTTGGAGTCCGGAGAGTTGAGTTCAGAGTGTTGGAGTCCGGAGAGTTGGAAGAGCGCTTAAGTTGGGCGCTGGACTTCTTGGCTTGCAGTCGGGGGTGGGAGTGGAGAGACGACCCGTTGGGAGCTGGAGAGTCCGGAGTTCTGGCAGTTGGTTCGTTGGCACAACGAGGAGGTCTGAGGCGAGACCCATTCCCTCCTCCAGCGCGTCATCGGCTAGACTAGGCCGTAGTGGAGGCCGGACGACCAAGGGAGTCAGTCGGAGCTCGGGGGTCCAGCCACAGACATCGAGGGTCGCCGAACCACGACTTGACAAGGGTGGACAGGAAGCCCGCTCGGTCTCTCGGAGCCCCTTCGGTCATCCCGGCTCCTAGCAAATTATGAAGGCTCACGAGCCCGGTTCTTTGTTTCTGGGGTTTTGCATGAAAGTCTTTGGCGCCTTTTCCATAAGTTACAAACTGATTAAGTGCATGTACATAATAAAGAGACATCGGCTGTAGGTTTTCACTCGTGTCTTGTCCCCATCCCCCCATTCACTGCTTACGTGCATTGAAAATAAATACCCCCATTGTTTGAATGTTCACCTGCTCGTTGCGTCCCTTCCTCCATTGACTGCCATAATTGCGTTCTGGATATTAGCTGGCTGATTATAAGCCGATAAAACGTACATCTGGTCCTACGGGACTTGGCGATATAAAACCGCTCGGCAATCGCATATGGAACGAGCTGCTTAAGCAGCTCGTTTTCGTGCAGATCCCGTTGAGGTATAAACTCCCGGCATTTTTGTCCGCGCGAATAATTAGGTACATCGACAATTCGGCTATCGACCCTGTAGCGTGTGGACAGAAGAGTTGGCTGGTTTATGGTGTGTTAAAAACACCCGTAGCTGTGTTTCGGCGTTGATCCGGAAGCTGCGACTAGATTGCCATGTTCGGTGGGCGCGCGTGGCCGCAATCGGGCAATAGGCGGTCGTCCGCACGCCGGAGTGGCGAAAATCTACAACAATATATATTGTTACGAATTTCAGTCCGCCCGGCGTGCGATCGGCCACGTAACTCGAATCGCTACCGCGTCGCCCACCGGAACGGACAATTCAGTCGTGACCCTCCGTGGAACTACCGCCAGGAGCTAGTCACAGGTGGATCTTTCGACCACACCACAATCGTGCCAATCGGCCACCCGCGCAGGATAGGGTTGTTCACCAAACTCGACCTACCTAAGTACCTGCACGAGTAGTTAACTGGGCGATCGTACCTCGCCGCTGGCCGGCCGAGGACACGAACTGCTGAAGCGGTCCGTTCCGTGCTTCAGTGATAACCAAGCGGTGTTATCACCGACCCTGATGGATGTGATTCTATTTACTGGGTGCTTACACCCTTCTACCAATTCCTTCCATGATGCAAGATGGAACTTTCAAACAAGGGAAAGGACACAACAAAATGGGGAACAGTTCAACAAGCACATTTATTTCACACTCAGACAAGGCACATATTTACAGCAATACAGTAAATCATGCACGTAAGTACAGTAACACAGTGAAAGCAATTGAAGAGTTACAACCGAATATTTATTCACACATTTACTTCAACAGGTTTACTTTACAAGACGGCGCCACCGCATGCACTTACACAAAAGCAAAGGAAAACCACCCTCAAAGACAAGGGTGGCAGACAGGTCCGTGGACCAAATGTACGTGGAACCTGGATGAGCGGCCAGTTCCACGAGACCGAAGGGTCTTACCCGCACCCTCGTGGCGCGATGGCGTGCAAGCCGCAATGTCAGCGTAGCCACGCCTGACTTCATGCCCCTGGCGTGGCCGGTGAGCTCTCTCCGGCGTTCTCCGTGCAGGCAGGTGTTTCACAGTCGGCACCACGGTTGGGGAGGGGAACGAACGGGGTTACCGGCGCTCTCTCAGCGCGGATGGGGGAGGGGGTTGTTGATGCCCGGTATGGGGAGGGTTGTTGAGGCTCTTTTAGCAATGTCGATGCCCTCCTGGCGAGATGGGGGTTATCGGCGCTCTCTCAGCGCAAAGCTCGGTTTGGGAGAGGGGAACTGCTGCCGTTCCCTTCAGCGAGTTGGTGCTCTGGACCGCACTGGCTCCGGCAAAACTCCTCCTGGCTGTGGCCTCCACAATGACCCTTCTCCGGCGGTGGTCCCCACTCAGCCCTCTGGCTTGCCTCTGAGCCCTTCAACTTCGACCTGAGCTTCGTTCCAAAGATGCTTCCTCTCCATCGACCATCCCCCGTCTTCCGCGAGCTCCATTGTGCTCGCCCTTATATAAGCCGGGGGAGTGGAAAAATCCAACCCCCGACCTATGACCTTCGACCTCTGGAAAGCGTACCTGGTTGAAATCACCAGGGCTTGCCCTGTCAGCGTGACCCCTGACCCCGGCAAAGCCGATGTGGTAGGAATCACCAAAGCCTCGCCCTGTCAGCTTCAGCTTTACCCCTTCGAGCTGATGGTGGTGTTTAGCCCCGACCGCGCGGTTTCGATCTGGCTGAGGCGATGTGTGTGTGAGTGTTTCGCCGGGGCTTTTGTCCCGACGAACCGATGCGTGTAATGCATCGAGTCCGTCCGCCACGCGGCTTCATTTTGCCCGACCAGCTGATGTGTGTATGCGGGTTTCGCCGGGGCTTCTGTCCCGCCGAACCGATGCGTGTAATGCATCGAGTCAGTCTGCCACGCAGCTTCATTTCGCCCGACCAGCCGGTGTGTATGCGGGTTTCGCCGGGGTCTTTGTCCCGCCGAACCAATGCGCGTAATGCATCGAGTCCGTCCGTGAAGGAGTTCATATGCAAATTTGAGGATCACATCGGGTTTGGAGGCGGGGCTACACCACCTGATGCTCAGCCATTGGACGGATGAAAAGTGGGCGTGTATGATTCCTGATCCGACTTCTACTTCAAAAGGAAGCCATTCACAACCAATGGCACAACATTCATTAACGTGTTCTATTTCTCTGTTCAAATCATGTCTGGACGTGGTAAAAATCACCGAACGGGCTTTGGACAGCGTGACTTCGGTGTTGACTCTGGGACGAAGGCGACTTCTTGTTTGCGGGTGGTGTTTGTTGATGGACGTGGAGG
>NC_140967.1:1827448-1847448 GCF_056783735.1 Eptatretus burgeri | reverse complement strand
TAAGGTGAAGTGACGAGGCACACTTTCACGTGAATGGTGCTGTCAATTCACTCAACAACATTTTCTGGGAAAGTCAACGTCCAGAGGAGGCTGAAGAGAAGTCGCTTTAGAGTCGGAAAGTCACTGCTTTTGTGGCCGTCAGCTCCAGAGGTGTGTTTGAGCCGTATTGGTTTGAAGCCAAAAACGGAAGAATGGTTACCATCAATCAAGTACAATACCAGTCGATAGTCAAGGTATTTTACGAATATTTGAAGTGATCGATGAGCACTGCAGCTCTCCGGTAACAGTGGTTCGTGCAAGACGGTGCGACCCCACATACAGCCAACGAAACAATTGCCTTTCTGGGTCAAAAATTTGGACGAGTTCTCGGTTTGCGTATGGAAAATGAATGGTCTACACACAGACCCGACCTCAATCCAGTGGATTTTTTTCCTCTGGGGAGCTTGTAAGGATGACGTCTACAAGGAGCACTCCAGATCTGAACCTGATCTGAAGGCAGCAGTTGAGGTTTATGTGTAAACAGTAACCATTAAAACTTGCAGAAACGTCATTGAGAACTTCACAATTCATGTGAATGAATGTTGTGTGCGTGGGGGTGCTCACATTGAACACCTCAATGAAAAGCACATTCACGCATAATGAGTTTCATTTATCCATGATCTGGTTTTCATTTTTTGAGTTAATCTTTTGTTTTATTACTCAATGTTTTGGTTAATAAAGTTTTGAAGTGGTTAACCTTTTATTGATGCACACTGTACATATGAGCAAATACAACCCTTTGCTTCACTGACAGGGATATTAAAGGGTGCTGGGAGTAAGAAGGAGGGGAGGGAGAGAGGAGGGGGGAGGGGGAAGGGTGAAGGGAGGGAGAGATGAGTGAGGAGGGGTGGGGGAGTGTGTGGTGGAGTCTGCGGGCCTATAGGGAAGGGCATGGTGATGTTGCATGGTGGGCGTGATGATGGGAGGTGGCCGTGGGGGTCGGCAAGGGATATGAGGTGTGCGCGCCGCCTGAGGCGTCGTAGTAATGCTGGAGTCGGCCGGCTCGTGAGTGTACCGAGTACGGAATAAAGGGGAGCCGCGGGCACAGTACGCCCGCGCTCGCACTCGTGCAACACAGCCCGGCTCGACTGTTCCTCCGCTTCGTGTCTGCCTGCTAAGCATCTCCCATTTCAGTACAGTACAGTTGGCGAACGAGGATCTGCGGATCGGCGTGTGTAAGGGCGGTTCCAAGCTACGGAGCCAAGGGTCTCACGGAGCATAGCGGAAGGTCGCGGCACGGCACACGGACGTGTACCCGTGTTCGGGGGAGATGAGTTCGAGTTGTTTTCTGAACAGTTTGGTTGCGAATTTCGGGCGAATGATGTAGAGGATGAAGAGAAACGCAAGGCGATCTTGCTCGCCTCGCTATCAACGGAGCACTACCGCCTGCTGAGTGATTTGGTGGCTCCAAATAGACCCAGTGATGATGTGCTATCCTTTCAGGACATCGTGGCGAAAATGAAGACCCACTTGGCGCCGGAGAAGTCGTTACATCTTGCGCGGTTCCAGTTCGATCATCTCGCTAAGGGTGGCGAGGAGCGCGTTGCGGACTTCGTGGCACGGGTGAAGCATTCGGCTGTGCCTTGCAAATTCACGGCAGAGGAGCGTCCAACAAGGCTCAGAGATCGTTTTATTTCTGGTCTGCGAGACGCGAAGATGGTAGCGGCTATCCTGCGATTAACCGACATCACATTCGACTCGGCGGTCGTGACTGCTTCGTCTGTCGAGCAGACGCTCACGGATGTCCGTGCCATTGCTGGCCAGGACGCAATGAGTAGCTCCAGCTGGAGTATGGCGGCTAATCCCGAAGTCCACGCGGTAACCGCACAAGTGCCGCGAGTCACGCAGCCCGGAGTCCGAGCGGTGGCTCAAGTGCCGCAGGTCGCACGCGCGCCTGGCGGTGCGGGACGAGGGGCACCGCAGCACGGTCGCACCGGGAGCGAAGGGGCACCGCAGCACAGTCGCACCGGGAGCGAGGGGGCACCGCAGCACGGTCGCGCCTGGAGCGAGGGGGCACCGCAGCACGGTCGCACCTGGAGCGAAGGGACTTTCCGCGGCTGCTGGGGGTGTGGGGGTCCGCACCTGCGACAAATGTGCCCGTATAAGAACACCGTGTGTTTGCATTGTCACAAGGTGGGACATTTGAAGCGTGTGTGTCGGATGGCGGGGGCCTCCGTTGGGGTCTTGGATGACGAGGTGCGTGAGGACCCCAGTGACCTGGAGATCGGCCTGCAACCGGGGCCTGACAATGCCGGCGAGCCAGAGCGGGAGATGCAACCACGGTTGAGTCTGTTTTCCGTTGGTTCGGAGATGACGACGCCTTTCACGGTTGAGGTCGAAGTGAATGGCCAACCGACTGTGTTTTGCGTGGATACCGGGGCTGCAGTGTCGGTCATGGATGAGCGGGCAGCTCGTGGTCTTCGCGGTATTCGCCTGGTCAAGACGGCCTTGTCGTTATACACGTACACCGGTGAGGCGATTGCACCGCTTGCGAGGGCCGACGTCTCAGTGCGCTACCGAGATCGACGCGCCCAGCTCTCGGTGTTCGTTGTACGAGGGGAGGGGCCCCCCCTGTTGGGTCGAGACTGGCTGGCGCACCTCGGACTGGGTCTCCGGTTCGTACCTCCAGATGTGCCAGTACTCTCTTCGAGGCCTTCGTCGAGTACCGAGGGCGAGGCTCTGGCGGGCGGCGAGAGCCGTATCAGCTCTCGCGATGAGTTCCCGCGCTTCGCTCGCGATGAGTTCCCGCGCTGTGGCAGGGTTCGTGAGGCAATGCGCGTCGGTGTGGTGCAGGCAGCTTCGACAGGTGACGGTGGGCCCGTGGCGTTGGAGGGAGTCGCGAGTCACAACATCGAGTCGACAACCAAGAAGCGGACTCGTGATGCGGGTTGTGGGTTGTTGTTCATGGCATATGTGCTTTTCCTTGCTCTAGTGATGCAGTTTAATGTTGTTGAAATAAATGCCAGCAGTTCTCGTGTAAAAGTGGATGTGGCGGAGATCAGTCAATGGGAGTTGGATTATGATCAATGTGATGTAGGGGCTTCAGGGGCGGTGGTGGCGAATAAAAAGGTTGAGTTGGCCGTCCACTGTCCCGGGCCGCAGGTAATTGCTTTGTCATGTGCTGGGATTTTATCAAAAAAGTGCGCTATACGGAAAAATGAATTTGCGATGCTTCGAATATTATTCGTAATGATTTATAACGAGCCTATGATTGCAGTGTGGTTTAGGTGGAGTTGCTCCCGTCTAGCGGCCGTGTGGGTCTCAGAGATCGACTCGGAACCAAGACTGGTGCCCTGGTCGGCGTTACCCCCACCTCTGATTGCGAGAGCAACTCGCTGTGTTCGCTCAAGGCCGTTGGGACGGGCGTTGGCGTCTCAACTGATTGTGGTGCGTGAGTTGTTTTGGCGCATTAAATGCATGCAGCCAGCGGCGCTGTTCAGTGCCCCCGGCCAAGGTCTAAGGCTGGCGCCACGACTTCCAGATAGCGGGCTGCCGGCCTCGGGATGTTTATCTACGTCGGGTCTGCCTGGGGGGAGTGGGCCGGAGGCGTTTGATGGGGCCGGAGGAGGTTGGCTCGAGAGGTCATTACGACCTTGGCCAGGGTCATGTCAGCATGGGCCGCCTGGGGGCGTTTTTGCTGCATAATGCTGCTGTGCTTCTCATTTTGCTGCTTCATATCGGTAACGCGGTCAGACCTGACCTTTGCTGCTCCACTCGCTCGCATCGACACATTATATGATGTGGTGTGCTATTATACTTTGCTATTATCATTTTATTTCCATGATTATTATACGAAGTCCTTCGTGTTCTGCATGCTTCTTATAATGGTAATCAGTTAATAATCATAGTTTTAGGGGGGAGGAGTGTGGTGGAGTCTGCGGGCCTATGGGGAAGGGCATGGTGATGTTGCATGGTGGGCGTGATGATGGGAGGTGGCCGTGGGGGTCGGCAAGGGATATGAGGTGTGCGCGCCGCCTGAGGCGTCGTAGTAATGCTGGAGTCGGCCGGCTCGTGAGTGTACCGAGTACGGAATAAAGGGGAGCCGCAGGCACAGTACGCCCGCGCTCGCACTCGTGCAACACAGCCCGGCTCGACTGTTCCTCCGCTTCGTGTCTGCCTGCTAAGCATCTCCCATTTCAGTACAGTACAGAGTGAGGAAGGGTTGGAGAGTGAGGAGGGGAGCGAGGAGGGGTGGGGGAGTGAGGCAGGAGGGGGGAGACAGGAGGAGTGGGGGAAAGGAAAGCAGCATGAGGGGAGGGCAAGAAAAGGCAGTGTGAGAGGAGGGTCCGTCCAGCGATAACCACCATCCAGACACGTCCAGAGATAACCACCGTCCAGACGACAGGTGAGGATTGAGGGGGAAGAAAAAGAGGGTGGGGGAGAGAGAGGAGTGGAGGAGCGAGGATGTAGGGAGATCAAGCAGGGGTGGGGTAGCGAGGAAGGATGTGGGTGCAAAGAGGGGTGGGTGAAGGGAATGCAGCATGAGAGTCGGGGAAGGAAGTGTGAGGGCAGGGCAAGGGAAGGCAGTATGAGGGGACGGTCTGTCCAGAGACAACTCTCTTCCGGACATAACCACCATCCAGATACGTCCGGGGGGGGGGGGGTGGGGGAGAGAGAGAGAGAGAGAGGAGGGAGGAGGGGAGAGAGGGGTGGGAGGAGGGTGCTGCACTGTATTAGGAAGGGTTAGAGTGGGACAAAGCCAGTGAGGGGTGGGGGTAGGGGTGTTAGATGAGAGAATATGTTATGCTTTATGAACAACACACAGACAGACATTTATTAGTGCAGATAAAAACACACACACACGTGGAGATAGCAACCAACACCAGCAACTTGCACACACACACACCTACACATAGACACGCACATGCACATGGAGGTGGATACTTTGAGACCTGTGAGGGCTCTGTTCAACCCCTGAAACCTGCATATGGAGATAAGAACCAACAATAGTTGAGGATAAATGGGGTTTCTGAGGCAGCCATTCAAATGAATGGGGGAAAAGGGAAAAACTTTATAACTTAAGCCCCAAAAGCCCAAAATAGGAGAATGATTTCCTCCCCCTCCCATCCAAGCTAATCTAAAATTGAGACTGATTCCCTTCCCTCCCATACAAGCAGATGTAAAAATTGAGACTGATTTTCTCCCCCTCCCATACAAGCAAATGTAAAATTGAGACACTGATTAAAGCACTTCTTTCCTTTCATATTTTCATTCCATTCAAAGAGCGAACTAATGAATATTTGTCCATGTTCTCCTTTAGGGAATAAATTAATTTTTTTCCTGTTATATTCACTTTATCTCTTCAAGCACGAAAGAAAGGGCTGTTCGGGTGAATTTTGTAAAATGGGGAAGTGTTTTTGGAACACAGTCGTGCCGTGAAATTGAGGAAGTATTCTGTGCCCTTGTCTCTCGTGGTTATATTTTAAATCATCAGAACACTAACAGCACAAAGTTTAGTTAAAAACAGCTTTTTAACGTAGGTTTTATCAAAAATCATTCAAAGCAAGATGTTTCATTTTCGTGTGAAAGCGAGTCAGTTTTGAAGTCAGCCAAGGTGCTTCGCCCGAACCAAACCAAAAAATTCCTGTCATTTCCCATGTGGAAACACATCCTGGAAAAACCATTGTTGTGAAATCTCCCATTGCGTCATCAAGTTTCTTATTTAAACCGACTTGTGTGCCCAGCGTGTTTCATTCAGAGAATGGATTGTGCAGAGGAGTACTCCAACCTTACGGATCAATAGTTTTCACAAGATGACAGGTGAGATCTCAACCCAATTCATTATTTGTTGTTTAAAACACAATTAAATCGCAATACAACCAATAATTATTGTACGTCTTTTTTCCAACAGGTTGTCCCCAATCAGAACATCGTTGATAGCTGATGTTGAAAATGAATTATTTGAATACCACGAGGAATGGATAAAAATGAACGACTTTCTTGAAGACATTTATTCGTTTCGAAAAGAAGTGAATGATATTATTGTTGGCTGGAAAGAAATTCTCTCACATACTTTGATCCCGAGTTCGAGGTGAAGAATTATCACTCTGTCTCTGTCTCTGTCTTCGTGTATGTGTATTTGTGTGTATGTGTATGTGTGTACATGTGTATATGTGTATGTGTGTATATGTGTATGTGTGTACATGTGTATATGTGTATGTGTGTATATGTGTATGTGTGTATATGTGTATGTGTGTCTCTGTCTCTGTCTTTCTGTCTCTCTGTCTCTGTCTGTCTGTCTCTGTCTCTCTCTATGTTTCTCTCTCTGTCTGTCTCTGTCTATCTGTCTCTGGCTCTGTCTGTCTCTTTCTGTTCTCCTTATAAACAACCTTTTATTTGGCATGGTGGTAATTTTTGACGACTTGCTTTTTATTTTCAGCATTAAAACTGAATTATACATGGGTGAATTTCGCAACCTTGAATGGGAAGATGTTGAAATTCCACGGGGTGATGACTCATTTTTAACTTGTTCCAGTTTAAATGCTCATCTTGATGAAATGGACACAAAACTCGATCTTCTGGGGGTAAATGTTATATTTATTATTTTATTAATATCATAATATAATCATCTTCATATACCCTAATTGTTCTTCACTCTTTGTTTTGAACAGAAAATGTTGATCGAGTTTCAAAATCACAAGACATCTGAAGCAGACTGCTGGGAAAGATCATTAATTCTCGCAACTGAATATTTACCCAAAGAAAAATGTCTATTATTTTCAATCTTGATTAATTATATTTGCTTTGCTTTCAATTATTTAATTCTTAAGTATAAAAAAAAGAATAAAGGAAGTGCAAAGGAGGGGGGGGAGTAAGTGCACTCCCCCAACGACCCATCACCCCCCTCATCCCACCACCCTCATCCCACCCCCCCTCCCCATGTGTGTGTGGGGAAGGGTAAGGGGTGGGATGAGGGGGGTGGTGGGTCAAAGGTGGGGGCGCACAGGGGGAGTGGGGCTTGTGTGGGTGGGGCTTGTGTGGGTGTGGCTTGTGTGGATGTAGTTTGTGTGGGTGGAGCAAATTTTTTAACTTAAATAAACATGTGTGGGGAACTAATTAACTAATCACTAATGATGTGAATATGATGGATGTGGATGTGGCAACACAAGAGGAAATGTAAAATGTATCCTTGTAAGAGATGTCTCAACTCCTTTTACACATAAGAATGATTAAATCAACATTCGAAATATTGTCATAATCATAAATCAACCATAATCAATTTCCCAAAAGCAGGTTCAAACATATCATTCAAAGATTTTAACAAATCTATAAAACATCCGTTTGTGATATATGCTGATCTGGAAAGTATCCTTGAAAAGATATATACTGTTTCTCCAAATCCAAATAAATCAAACACAAATAAAGATCAAAAACATACTGCTTGTGGTTTCTGTTATTATATCAAATCATCTGTTGGTGATGAATACAATAAATTAGAACTTTATAGAGGAGAAGATGCCTCAGAGGAGTTTGTAAGATAATTGGAAAAAGACTGTATAAGACGAAGAGAAATAATGGCGAAAACCTGTCAACCAATGTCATGAACAAAGGGAGAGAAAAGGAATTTAGAAAACAGTATCTGTCATATTTGTGAGGAGAAAATTGAGGGAGAGGTCAATGTTAGGGATCATTGTCATCTTACTGGTAAATATCGAGGTCCAGCTCATTCCCGTTGAAATCTTAATTACAAGCCTCCAAACTTTATTCCTGTCTTTCTTCACAACAACGCTCACTATGACACACATCGATTTATAAATGAACTTTCAAGGACATCTGGAGATATTTCTGCCATTCCGAACACAGAACAAAAATACGTCTCATTCACAAAAACAATTCATACATCCCCCAGAACCCATATACGATTTCTTGACACATGCAAGTTTCTGGCAAGTCCATTATCTAACTTCGCATCAAATATGAAAAACTTACCGAATGTTAAATCACATTTCTCAAATCAAGAAGAGATTGATGTCTTCTCACAAAAGGGAATATATCCATATGACTGCATGGATTCATTTGAGAAGTTTAAAGAAACACAACTTCCTTCGAGGGAAAGTTTCTATTGCAAGTTGAATAAAACTCATATTTCTGATAGAGATTATACACAAGCTAAAAAGGTTTGGGAGAAGTTTAATATAAAGAATCTTGGAGAATATCATGATTTGTCTGTCTGTCTGTCTGTCTGTCTGTCTGTCTGTCTCTCTCTCTTTTTCTCTCTATCTTTTTCTCTCTCTCTCTCTCAACCTGTGGCTGCTGAATGCATCATTGGTTGGGACCCAGCTTTTGCTGCTGATGCAGTGTCCCCCTTACCAGTACACTGGTGCTCATTTTGTCGACCTCGGAAGGATGACAGGCTGAGTCAACCTCCTGGTGTATATTAATTCAGTGGCCCAACGGGGCTTGAACTCAGGGCCCGAGGATCCCAAGCCACCACCCTAACCACTAAGCCAACACCAGGCTTATTTGTATCTGAAAACTGATGTATTGTTATTGGCTGATGTGTTTGAAAACTTTTAGAACAGTCTGTCATTATAAAAATTCTGATGGATTAGACCCCGTTCACTATTACACAGCCCCGGGGTTGGCTTGGAGTGCTATGTTAAAAATGACAAAACAAAATTTGGAATTAATCAGTGATATAGATATGCTTTTAATGATAGAGAAGGTTAAAGAGGAGGAATATCTCAAGTTTGTTCCAAGAGATATACGAAAGCAAATAACAAATATCTTCCTGATTATAATAAGAATGAGGACAACTCTTACCTGATGTATTATGATGCTAACAATTTGTATGGGTGGGCTATGTCACAATCTTTACCTTATGGAAAACTTAAATGGGTTAAAGAAAAACATTATGAAAAGTTTTACAAGACATTGTTGTCTTCTCTCAAAAATAATTGGATGAAGCTGAAGTTGGATATTATTTTAAGGTTGATTTAAAATATCCAGAAGAACTTCATCACAAACATAAAGACTGACCTTATGCCCCTGATAAAGAAAGTCCAAGAAAAAATGGTCGAGTGATTACCAACAGTCATTTAATACAAAGGGTAAATCTCCAGAAAAACTACTTACAACATTAAATGATAAAGAAAGTGATGTTTTGCATCAAAGGAACTTGAGAATATTTATCTGCTGGGTTGAGAGTGAGGAAAATTCATCGCATTTTGAAATTTAAACAGTCATTGGTCAAAGAAGTATGTTGATTTTAATACAAAAAGGAGAACAGAGCAAAAACTGATTTTGAGAAGGACTTTTATAAATTTATGAATAATGCTGCATTTGGAAAGACTATGGAAAATGTTAGGAATCGCCAAAACATAAGACTTGCTACATCTTGGAAACAGGCGTCAAAGTTAATTAATAGACCAAGTTTTGAACAAGCAGAGGTGTTGTCAGAGAACTTTTGTGCTATTCATTTGAAAAAAAGAGAGTATTGAAATGAATAAACCTATTTATCTAGGAACATCAATTCTTGACTTGTCAAAGTCGTTAATGTATGACTATTACGATAATAATAATAAAAAAACAAAGTATAAGGATAATGTGTCATTGTTATATATGGATACAGATAGTTTAATATTAGAAATTAAGACAAGTGATGTACATGAGGATATGATTGATAATATTGATATATATGACATAAGTAATTATAAGGCAGGTGATGTGTTGTTTTCATCAAATAATAAAAAAGTTATTGGTAAGTTTAAAGATGAATTGGGTGGGAAGGTCATGAGTGAATTTGGCGGATTGAGATCAAAGTCTTATGCTTTTACGTATATTGATAATAATAACATTGAAAGGTGTGATAAGAAGCTCAAGGGAATAAAGAAAAATATAATCAAGGAAACAATAAACTTTAAACATTATTACAACTGTTTAACCTTAAAGAAGGAAGAGTACAGAAAAATGAATACAATAAGAAGTTATAAACATCAATTATATACAGAAGAGATAAATAAGAAAGCATTAGGAGCTTTTGATGATTGATATATTTTAGAGAATGGAATCAATAGTCTCCCTTATGGTTATCAGTGTTAAGATATTGGGTCGGGAATTTTAACAGGCTACCGCCGTCTTTTTACTGATTTATAAATGATAGAATCAAGCAATAACCAAACCAAAGAGTGGAGATGTAATCAGCCTTGGTATTTAAATGGGAAACATGAAGAATGCGAGAAATATCAAATAAGTCTTATTGAATAAATAACCGGGGTAAAAGTTGATAAAACAAATAAGCGGATAAATTTTATTACAAATAAGTTGGAGGATGTAAAGAAAAAAAAATATCCTTGAAAGGAATGAAAACTTTGATGGTTATTAATTTAACAATGGAAAAACAATTTACTACAATCTCAAAATGATATGTGGCTCAGGAGGTGGCCAAATCAGAGCATTGAGAGAATATATCATTTCATTTCTGCTCAAAAAAGACACTGAAACCAAGAACGAAGTTCCAAAGTAATCTTTGTGAATATAGTCGATGGTGATGAATGTAACAGGAAAATTAAGTTATTCCCCAAAGTAGAACATGGACAAATATTCATTGGTTCGCTCTTTGAATGGAATGAAAATATGAAAGGAAAGAAGTGCTTTAATCAGTAAGTCTCAATTTTACATTTGCATGTATGGGAGGGAAGGGAATCAGTCTCAATTTTACATTTGCTTGTATGGGAGGGGGAGAAAATCAGTCTCCCATTTTGGGCTTTTGGGGCTTGAGTCATTCTCAAATTTACATTTTCTTGTATGGGAGGGGGAGGAAATCAGTCTCCTTTTGGGGCTTAAGTTATAAAGTTTTTACCTTTTCTACCATTCATTTGAATGGCTCCCTCAGAAACCCCATTTATCCTCTACTAACCACACACACACACACACACACACACACACACACACACACACACACACACACACACACACACACACACACACACACACACACACACACACACACACACACACACACACACACACACACACACACACACACATCATCATCATCTTGGCAGACTATTCTTTTGAGAAATCTCAATATTCTTCATATTTTTTTATATCTCAAGATGTTTAGCTAATTCCCTTTTAAGCAGGTCAACCATCCTTATTCCCTCAGCGCTCTCCATTGAACTGTTCCACATTCATACGAAACCATGTACAACTGAACATGTCATACTATATTATGTCATGTAAATTGTATTATGTTCTTCTCCAAAGAACACCTGCCTGATGAGGCATGTAAGGAAACATGATTACATTTTCTAAAGACTTTTGTAGACCATTCATGTGACAGCATCATCAAAGGCTCTTCCATTGCCCCCATACTTCCACATTAATTAACAGTGGAATTCTGTCCTCCTGTAATGTTGAATTACTCCCTTCTTTTTGATGAAAACCACAAAACAACAAAAATGATTGAACAAGGAATGCATGATTTGATGTTTGCTTTATACCTGAAACATATTTTACCTGGTAAGCAGGAAGGTGTTCAGGACGTGATCTGGTGGTGTATCTCCTGGAAGACCATGTGTTGATATCAGGGTGAGGCTGCTGAAGTGCAGGTGAGGACTGTAATATGCAAAAGGATAAAAATGATCTCAAGGTCAACACTTTCACATGAGCTAAATCACATGACTTTAAATGATCCATGTTCACAAGATGATCCCAATTTCCTTTCCACATAGATTGGTGACAACTGCCCCACAATGCACAAACACCTTATAAAGCTGAGAGGTTGACCAAATGACAAGTTAATGGGATCCCCTGAGGGAATGGGACAAGGATCCCCTGAGGGA
The DNA here is from genome assembly GCF_056783735.1 of Eptatretus burgeri. NCBI lineage: Eukaryota > Metazoa > Chordata > Myxini > Myxiniformes > Myxinidae > Eptatretus > Eptatretus burgeri. Next base: position 1,835,623 of record NC_140967.1, on the reverse strand, counting down.
TGGTTGAAGGAAGGAGGGGTTGAGTAAGGGGTACTCAGCAGCTGAAGGGGGGGTTGCAACCCCCAACCCCCCCTCTAGATCCACCACTGAAGTTGCAGCTCAACCGGGTTGTCGGCGACTAAACCGTCTCCCCCACCAGGTTTTCTGGTGAGGAGGGTGTTTGGATATGGACACCCAGCAGGATTAAAAACAAAACCTGTCAAAGGGCGGAGGAGCTCCTTGTGAGCCAACGGCCATCCATATCTAGTGCCCAACTGTGTCTGCGGACGTCCTCCTGCAGTTGGGTTACTTCTTATTAGGAGGTTGGTGGCAGGATTTGCACTCCGGCCACCGTAAAACCCTTCATTCCGCAAAACGCAAAAACGCAAAAAAATCTGAAAACCCACTCCGTGGGAGTACCTCCTGTGCAGCTTCCCTTCGCAGGGCAGCTCACCGGATGACGGGATTGGGGCAAAGCCTTCGGGACCCCCAATCTTTGATAGGAGGGAAACCACGGGGTAACATCCCTGGGTCAGATTGCGGGAGTGTGTGTCGGAGTGGTGCTGAGGTGTCGTCCACCAGACAGCGGTCTCCTTGGGTTAACCTGAGGTGGTCCCTTCGGGTGGGTGCCTGGAATGTCCTATCCCTAAGAGAGGATGATCACCTGTCTCTGTTATCATCTGAGCTCAAGCGTTTGGACATCGGGATTGCAGCTCTCTCTGAGGTTCGGAGACCGGATTGCGGCGAGATAATGGTGGGTGGTTACACCTACTATTGGTCTGGTCGCTCTGATGGTTACCATACCCAAGGAGTTGCTGAAGCTGTGTCCAATAAGCTGACCCCAATGATAATTGAGGTAACACCGGTCAACGAGCGTATTATGAGATTAAAGATTCGTCACTCCTTAGGTGTCATTTCCCTGGTCTCTGTTTATGCTCCGACTGAGGCGAGTGATCTCACCGTGAAGGATGCATTCTACGCCACACTCGAGTCTGTGGTTGATCAGTGCCCCAGACGAGATACACTTCTAGTCTTGGGGGATTTCAATGCATCGACTGGAACTGATAGGGACGGTTATGAGGTGTGTGTTGGTCCCCATGGGTCAGGAACTATGAACCAGAATAGCACTAAGTTCCTTGACTTTGCAAGAAGTCATGGACTTAGGGTGGCTGGTTCATGGTTTCAGCGCCCACAAGCTCATCGCTGGACTTGGTATTCCAACGCTGGCGGTGTGGCAAAGGAGATTGACCATGTCCTCATTGACGGTCGTTGGAGGATGATCCAGAACTGCAGGGTCTACCGGAGTGCTCAGTTCCTCAATACTGACCACAGGCTTGTTGCAGCAACTCTAAAGCTGCACCTTAAATCCTGGAGAATGGTACCATCCCAGCCGAGGCTGGATGTTGCCAAGCTCAGGGATGAGAGAGTAGCTGAGGAGTTTGCGAACAGGCTGAGTGGACACTTGGGGGGTCTGGGTGCTTTGGGGGGTCCTGAAGAGTTGTGGAGCGCCTTCAAGACCACCGTCCTTGATGTTGCCGGTGGATGCCTTGGAGCTCACCGCAGGGCAAAGAAGAATTTTGTCTCTCAAGGGACACTGGATACCATTGACCAGAGTCGCAGGGCCAGGCTGAATGGCAGAGCTGAGCTGTTCAGGGAGCTGAGGCGTAAAACTGTACGTGCACTGAGGGTGGACAAGGAGGCCTATGTGCGAGGAATCTGTGAGGGGGTAGAGCATCACCTGTGGACAGGTGATTCTCGTCCCGCTTACAGGGGAATTCGCGCATTACGTTCATCCAAGCCCATCCCTCGGAGCACTGCAGTTCGAGCAGAGAGTGGTAGGCTCTTGACAGAGGAGTCTGAAGTGAAGGCCCGCTGGGCCGGTTACTTTGAGCGGTTGTACCAGGCTGATCCCCCAACTGTTGAGTTGGACGTCAAGGGTGTTACAATCCCTGTTGCTGACCCTCGAATCAACTGTGGTCCACCTACGCTTGTGGAAACACGGGCTGCGGTGAACCAGTTGAAACGGGGCAAAGCTCCAGGGATCTGTGGCATCCATGCCGAACTTCTCAAGGCTGGTGGAAATGCTGCACTCGTGTCGTTGCATGCAGTTTTGTGCTCTGCCTGGAACACAGGCATCATCCCAACTGACTGGAAGAGGGGCCTTGTTGTCCCTCTCTGGAAAGGGAAGGGTGATCGCCAAGACTGCAACAACTACCGAGGGGTGACGCTGCTCTCAGTGCCGGGCAAGGTCTTTGCTCGGATAATTCTCGATAGGGTTCGCCACCATCTGCTTGAGCACCAGCGTCCAGAGCAGTCAGGCTTTACACCAAAGAGGTCAACGATTGACCGTATCCTTGCACTTCGTGTCCTCACCGAACGCAGACGAGAGTTTCGGCAGGGGCTGCTTGCAGCCTATGTTGATCTCTGTAAAGCGTTCGATTCAGTGAATCAGGATGTCCTCTGGAGGATTCTTGGTCTTCGTGGGGTGCCACCAAAACTGATCGATCTGATGTCTGAACTCGACTCTGGTACTGAGAGTGCTGTGAAGTGTGGTGGTACCATCTCTGACTTATTTCCAGTTGTTACTGGAGTTCGTCAGGGATGTGTACTTGCCCCCCACACTTTTCAGCACTTGTATGGACTGGATTCTAGGGAGGATGTCGGAGAGATCAAGTTGCGGTGCGTCATTTGGGAATGTCAAGATCTCGGACCTTGACTTTGCAGATGATGCAGTCATCTTTGCGGAGACTTTAGACATCCTCTTGGGGGCCCTCGAGGTGCTGAATGAGGAGTCGGAGCCATTGGGATTACGGGTTTATTGGGTCAAAACTAAGATCCAGGCTTTCGGTGACATCTTGGATGCTGCTGTCCTGTCTGTGTCTGTTTGTGGTGAGGATGTTGAGGTCGTGGAGAGATTCACTTACCTTGGCAGTGATATTCATGTCTCTGCTGGCTGCGAGTCAGAGGTCAATAGACGTCTGGGTCGAGCCTGGGGAGTCATGGATTCACTGGATCATGGGGTGTGGCGCTGCCGGTACCTGTGCGGGAGGACGAAAGTCTGAGTCATCAGGTCCTAGGTACTTCCAGTCTTGCTCTATGGGTGCGAGACTTGGACTCTGACCAAGGATCTGAGACGGAGACTTAATTCCTTTGGTACCAGGTCTCTTCGGAGAATCCTTGGCTATCGCTGGTCGGATTTTGTGTCCAACGAGCGGTTGCTGAGAGAGACTCGGATGAGATTTGTTACCTGCATAGTCCGTGAGCGTCAGTTGCGGCTGTATGGACATGTGGCTCGTTTTCCTGACTCTGATCCTGCTCACCAGATTCTCTCAGCGAGGGAGTCTCATGAGTGGAGGAGGCCAGTGGGTCGACCACGTGCCTCATGGTTGCAACAGGTTGACCATCATCTCAAGGAGATGGGGATGGGCCTGGCATCTGCCTGGGGGATGGCCAGACGGAGGCCCCTGGAGTACCGGCGGAAAGTGGACGCAGCGACGTGCTGTTCTGGCACATGCTCCCATACCTGACCTGACCTGACCCCCCCTCTAGATCCACCACTGAAGTTGCAGCTCAAATCAGGGAGAATGGTACCATCCCAGCCTCGGCTGGATGTTGGCAAGCTCAAGGATGAGAGGACCACTGAGGAGTTTGGGAACAGCCTGAGTGGACATTTGGAGGGGGGTCTGGGTGTTTTGGGGAATCCTGAAGAGTTATGGAGTGCCTTCAAGACCACTGCCCTTGATGTTGTCGGTGGATGTCTTGGAAATCACCATTGGGCAAAGAAGAATTTTGTCTCTCAAGGGATACTGGATACCATTGACGAGAGTCATAGGGCCAGGCTGAATGGCAGAGCTGAGCTGTTCAGGGAGGTGAGGCATAAAACTGCACATGCGCTAAGGGTGGACAAGGAGGCCTACGTGCAAGGAATCTGTAAGGGGGTAGAGCATCACCTGGGGTCAAGTGATTCTTCTTCTGCTTCCAGGGGAATTTGCGCATTGCATTTCTCCAAGCCCATCACTCAATGTACTGCAGTTAGAGTGGAGGGTGGTGGGCTCTTGACAGAGGAGCCCGAAGTGAAAGACCGCTGGGCTGGTTACTTTGAACAGCTGTACCAAGCTGATCCACCAGCTGTTGAGTTGGAAGTCATGGGTGTTACTATCCCTATTTCTGACCCTCCAATCAACTGTGATCCACCTTCATTTGTGGAAACAGGTTGCAGACAACCGATTGAAATGTAGTGAAGCTCCTGGGATCTGTGGCATCCATGCTGAACTTGTCAAGGCTGGTGGAAATGCAATACTCATGTCATTCCATGCAGTTCTGTGCTCTGTTTGGAAGACAGGAATTATCCCAACTGACTGGAAGAGGGGCCTTGTTGTCCCTCTCTGGAACGGGAAGAGTGATCACCAGGACTGCAACAACTACCGAGGGGTGACGCTGCTCTCTGTGCCAGGCAAGGTCTTTGCTCGGATAATTCCAGATAGGGTTCGTCACCATCTGCTTGAGCACCAGTGTCCAGAGCAGTCGGGCTTTACACCAAAGAGGTCAACGATTGACCGTGTCCTTGCTCTTCGGGACCTCACCGAATGCAGATGAGAGGTTCAGCAGGGGCTGCTTGTAGCTTATGTTGATCTCTGCAAAGCGTTCGACTCTGAATCGGGATGCCCTCTGGAGGATTCTAGGTCTTCGTGGGGTACCACCAAAACTGATCAATCTGATGTCTGAACTCAACTCTGGTCCTGAGAGTGCCGTGAGATGTGGTGATACCATCTCCGACTTATTTCCAGTTGTTACTGGAGTTCATCAGGGGTGTGTACTGGTCCCCATACTTTTCAGCGATTGTATGGACTGGATTCTGGGGAAGATGTCAGAGAGATCAAGCTGTTGCGCATTGTTTGGGAATGTCAAGATCTCTGAAATTGATTTCGCAGATGATGCAGTCATCTTTGTACAAATTCTGGATATCCTTTTGGGCACCCTCGAGGTGCTGAATGAGGAATGTGAGCCAATGGAGTTATGGGTTTCCTGGGTCAAAACTAAGATCCAGGCTTTCAATGACATCTTGGATACTGCTATCTTGTCTGTTCCTGTTTGTGGCAAGGATGTTGAGGTCACAGAGAGATTCACTTACCTTGGCAATGATATTCACGTCTCTGCTGGCTGTGAGCCAGAGGTCAATCGACGTCTGGGTCGGGCCTGGGGAGTCATGTATTCACTGGATCAATGGATCTGGCACTGCCAGTACCTGTGCGAGAAGACAAAATTCCGAGTCGTCAGGTCCTTTGTGCTTCTAATCTTACTCTATGGATGTGAGACTTGGACTCTGACTCCAGATCTGAGAGGGAGACTTAATTCCTTTGGTACCAGGTCTCTTCGGAGAATCCTTGGGTGTTGCTGGTCAGACTTTGTATCCAATGACGGTTGCTGAGAGAGACTCAAATGGGATTTGTTACCTGCACAGTCTGTAAGTGTCAGCTGCAGCTGTATGGACATGTGGCTCATTTTCCTGACGCTGATCCTGCTCACCAGATTATCTTAGTGAGGGAGCCTCGTGAGTGGAGGAGGTCAATGGGCTTACCACGTGCCTCATGGGTGTCGCAGATTGATCAACATCTCAAGGAGATGGGGATGGGCCAGGCATCTGCCTGGGGGATGGCCAGACAGAGGCCCCTGTTGGACTGATGGAAAGTAGACGCAGCGACATGCTCCTCTGGCGCATGCTCCCATACCTGACCTGATGACCTGATGATCAGAGATTCGAGATGTTTGAGAAGATATATGTCTGAAATCAACAGTAATGACCGATTCCACTCCTTTGCTTCTGTTGTGGAGCAGGCTGATTGGTCTGTGGTTGTGTATCAGACTTGGTACCGGTGTGAATATCGGTAATGTCTCCATGACATTTTCTTGCAGAATAAATATTTTGAGTCAAAAATATTCCACCATACTTGCGTCGGTAATAAATAGACGTCTCCAAATTTATTCCTTGTCGTCGAGACTGCTTTAGCAGCACCTACTCTTTTATCAGATCATGTGCTTAATGGATCAGATACAAACACAACCTTGGAAACAGATTCACAATCACAACTTCCACACTCGTCATTCAAAACATGGCAGTGACCAAAGACTGGACCCTCGATAAATTAATAACTTCTGTGTGCTCATTCTGCCTTGAATGTCAACATTCTGCAATTTTTGAATTTAAACCTTGTGATCAACCCAAAAAGTAACCTTTACAAAAAACAATCATCAAAACGAAATCAAACGATATTTGTTTTCATTTCAAATGAAGATTTCTCCTCAATGCAGTCATCAGGCATGTTAGTGGCATGTACGTCTTCAGTTACCTGAAAATGAGGGTTTCTAAGAATGACATTCCTGTATCAGATGCACCAACGATCACGAGCCTGGCATTGACTGTGACCTTTGGCTCCAGGGTGAGCTTCCTGTTGATGTGGAACAAGGTGTATTCTTCCTGAGAAAAAAATACATTAAGGATACATCTGTGCACGTATTGTGAATGTGGAGGAAATACTCTTGTAACCACAAATACTACCTCACTTAATCATTGTAATTATCTCCACCACCAAAGGTAGACCCAGATGATGTTTTTTATCCCTATCTGTTTGTTTGTCTCTCTGTGAGCATATCTTATAAAGTTATGGGTGGATTCGGACAAAACTTGGTGGATAGGTTGGGTGTGTGACCACGACGAATGTATTCAATTTTGGTGAAGATCTGAATCCAGATCCAAATAAGAGAATTTTTTAGTTTTTTAAGTGATTCTTCACCATTGAAAAACGACATTCAGTCTTGCCAATATCTCAAAAAATGATGGAAGAGTGATGACAAAATGAGGTGGACGAGTTGCTTCGGTGACAAGAACAAGCAAATTAGATTTTGGTTCAGGTCCGAATCTAGATAGGGTCTATCAGTGGGATACAAAACGTAAAGTAATCAACCTGGCAGAGGTACGCACTCCACCGGGTGCGGTGGAGTTGATCTCCACAACTCTTCAGGATTCCCCAAAACACCCAGACCCCCCTAAAAATCTCCACTCAGGCTGTTCATAAACTCCTCAGCGATCCTCTCATCCTTGAGCTTGCCAACATCCAGCCTAGGCTGGGATCGTACCATTCTCCCTGATTTGAGCTGAAACTTCAGTGGTGGATCTAGAGGGGGGGTTGGGGGGTTGCAATCCCCCCCTTCAGCTGCTGAGTACCCCTCACTCAACCCTATTCCATAGGTACAATTACATTTCATAACACTTGAATAAAGACTCGAGTCTTAGCCTGATGTTGGCGTTGTGGTTAGGGTAGCGGCTTGGGATCCAAAAGGTCCTGAGTTCAAGCCCCGTTGGCCGCTTGAATTAATACACACCAGAAGGTTGACTCAGCCTGTCATCCTTCCGAGGTCGGCAAAATGAGTACCAGTGTACTGAGCCCGGTGTATGCCCCGGTTAGAATAGGTGTACCATATCCCTGTGTCATAAGAGGTGACCAGGGTTGCGTCAAGAAGGGCATCTGGTGTAAAACCTGTGCCAAATCATTATGCGGATCATAACGGATGATCCGCTGTGGCGACCCCGAAAGGGAGCAGCCGAAAGAAGAAGAAAGAAGAAAGAAGAAAGAAGAAAGAAGAAAGAAGAAAGAAGAAAGAAGAAGGAAGAAGGAAGAAAGAAGAAGCAAGAAGAAGGAAGAAGGAAGAAGGAAGAAGGAAGAAGGAAGAACGAAGAAGGAAGAAGGAAGAAGGAAGAAGGAAGAAGGAAGAAAGAAGGAAGAAGAAAGAAGGAAGAAGGAAGAAGGAAGAAGAAAGAAGAAAGAAGAAAGAAGAAAGAAGAAAGAAGAAAGAAGAAAGAAGAAGAAGAAGAAGAAGAAGAAGAATAAAGACTCGAGTGTGAAAGTTGAGTACTTTTCACATCATGCACCGTGAGTTGTAATGGATGCAACTCAAGTCTGATTTGACACTCAAAAAATAGGACTCTTACAAGATCACATTCAGGACTACGATTCGTTTCTGATACAAGAGAGAAGAGCTGTTATTTATTTATTTTTTTGGAGGGTGGGTGGTCAAACCCCCCACCATCACCCCCCATAAATCCCTTTAATAAGCGGAGATTTTCATGCGGTTGAAATACTTTGGTACATTACAGGTGATGAAGGTTTGGTCAAGTTTCATTGAAATAGTCTGTGTAGT
>NC_140967.1:1819948-1822448 GCF_056783735.1 Eptatretus burgeri | reverse complement strand
TCTCCGTTACTTTGGACAGTTGATCCCAAGTATTTAAACCAATCCACCTTCCCCACCTCAACTCTTTGCAACTGCACCATACCACCACCCTCCCTCTCATTTACGCACATGTACTCCGTCTTACTCCTACTGACTAACATTCCCCTTCTCTCCAGTGCGTACATCCACCTCTCAAGGCTCGATTCAGCCTGCTCCCTACTCTCCCTACAGATCATGATGTCATCTGCGAACATCATGGTCCATGGAGACTCCAGTCTGATCTCGTCCGTCAACCTGTCCATCACCATTGCAAACAGGAAAGGGCTCAGAGTCGATCCTTGGTGCAATCCCACTTTAACCTTAAACCGGTCTGTCATTCCTACCGCACACCTCACCGCTGTCACACTGTCCTCATACATATCCTGCACGATCCTCACATACTTCTCCAACACTCCCGACTTCCTCATACAATACCACAACTCCTCTCTTGGCACCCTATCATAAGCTTTCTCTAAATCCACAAACACACAATGTAACTCTTTCTGGCCTTCCCTATACTTCTCCATCAACATTCTCAAAGCAAACATCGCATCAGTGGTGCTCTTTCCTGGCATAAACCCATATTGCTGCTCACAGATCATCACCTCTCCTCTCAACTGAGCTTCCACTACTCTTTCCCACAACTTCATGGTGTGGCTTAACAACTTTATCCCTCTGTAATTTCCACAGCTCTGCACATCACCCTTATTCTTGAAAATCGGAACCAGCACACTTAATCTCCACTCCTCCAGCATCCTCTCACTTTCCAAGACTTTATTAAACAATCTGGTTAACAACCCCACTGCCATCTCTCCTAAGCACTTCCATGCCTCCACTGGTATACCATCTGGGCCAACCGCCTTTCCACTTTTCATCTTCTTCATAGCAGTCCTCACTTCATCCTTACTGATCCACCCCACTTCCAGATTCACTATCTCCACCTCTTCCAACCTTCTCTCTCTCTCATTTTCTTCATTCATCAGCTCCTCAAAGTACTCCATCCACCTTCTCAACACACTCTCCTCGCTCGTCAGCACATTCCCATTTGCGTCCTTTATCACCCTAACCTGCAGCACATCCTTCCCAGCTCGGTCCCTCTGTCTTGCCAATCGGTATAAATCCTTTTCCCCTTCTTTTGTATCCAACTTCTCATACAGCTCGTCATATGCCTTTTCCTTGGCCTTAGCCACCTCTCTTTTTGCTTTTCGACGCCACTCCTTGTACTCCTGCCGACTTTCTTCATCTCTCTGACTATCCCACTTCTTTTTCGCCAACCCCTTCTTCCTTATACTTTCCTGTACTTCCTCATTCCACCACCAAGTCTCCTTATCTTCCTTCCTCTGTCCAGATGTCACACCAAGTACCTTCCTAGCTATCTCCCTCACAACTTCTGCTGTCGTTGCCCAATCATCCCACCCATCTTTACCACCATCCAACGCCTGTCTCACCTCCTCCCTAAATTTCACGCAACAGTCTTCCTCCTTCAGCTTCCACCATCTGGTCCTTGGTTCAGCCCTCACTCTCTTCCTCAACCTCACCTCTAAAGTCATCCTACAGACCACCAATCGATGCTGTCGAGCTACACTCTCCCCTGCCACAACCTTACAGTCACTAATCTCTTTCAGGTTGCATCTCCTATTTAAGATGTAATCCACCTGTGTGCACTTTCCTCCACTCTTGTATGTCACCCTGTGTTCCTCCTTCTTCTTGAAATACGTGTTTACCACTGCCATTTCCATTCTTTTTGCAAACTCTACCACCATTTGCCCTTCCACATTTGTCTTGTTGAGACTGTACCTCCCCATCACCTCCTCATCCTCTTTATTCCCTTCCCCAACATGTCCATTGAAATCTGCTCCAATCACCACTCTTTCATCCTTGGATACACTCTCCACCACTTCATCTAACTCACTCCAGAAATCTTCTTTATATTCCATCTCACACCCCATATGTGGGGCATATGCACTGATGACATTCATCATCACCCCTTCAATTTCCAACTTCACACTCATCACTCGGTCAGACACCCTCCTCACCTCCAATACCCTCTTGACATGATCTTCCTTCAGGATTATCCCGACACCATTTCTCCTCCCATCCACACCATGGTAGAACAGTTTGAAACCACCTCCAATGCTCCTCGCCTTACTCCCCATCCACTTGGTCTCTTGTACACACAGTATGTCCACCTTTCTTCTCTCCATCATATCAGCCAACTCTCGCCCTTTGCCAGTCATCGTCCCAACATTCAGAGTTCCAACTCTCACCTCCACACTTCTACCCTTCCCCCTCTCCCACTGCCTCCGGACTCGCCTTCCCCGTCTCCTTCTCCTCCTTCGCCCAGCAGTAGCACAATTTCCACTGGTACCCTGCTGACTACCGGTACCGGTGGCGGTCGTTGGTAACCCGGGCCTCGACCGATCCGGTATGGAAATTCGTTTTGTTGTCCGCATAATGATTTGGCATAGGTTTTTACGCCGGA
>NC_140967.1:1657448-1814948 GCF_056783735.1 Eptatretus burgeri | reverse complement strand
GGAGTTCCTGCCAGTTGAGCCACGCTGCCCAGCCAGGAAATAGTGCGAGGGCACGAATGAAAATTTGAGGGCAAGGCCCAAATTTATAATTGACACCAACACAGGTGACAGGAATCATGGTTTGTAGAACCGATAGTTTTAAAATGTGATGGTTTTTGGAAAGCCCCGGGGTAGTTTCAGGTGTAATAAATGTGAGGGTAGATAGATGTACCCCTTCGCACCATCCATCCCTTCGCTCGTTGTCGGCCGCAGGATCCACCTTGGTAGATCGCTGAACTCTGAGGAGGCCATTCTGAGGCTTTGTTGGGCCTTGAGACAGGACGCTATTCTCTCCCTATTCCCCTCCAGAGAGGGAACATAGGGGTTGGGAGTAGGCAAGGTTGACAGGATAGTTAAGCCAGACAAAGACGATAAAGGCGGTTAGGGAGACAATTATAAAAGGGAAATAAAAAGAATAAAAATAAAGAGGGGCAAAATTTTGTTGTATGTGTGGAAAATTGAGGGAGTGGGTATGCACAGCGACAGGCAAAGGCGATAGAGTGGGGGGAGACAGTAGCCTCAGTCCGAGCCCGCCTTCAAAGCGGACAGCACCAACGCACTCCCTCCAGACCTGATGGAACCACACCAGAGGCCGGCCAGCTTCACCTGCCGGCCTGTTGTGCTGCAGCCGCCTGTTCTGCATGGACTTGCCTTGCCATGCCTCTTTTGCCTGCCGCTGCCATGACCCCATGCCTGCTCGCCCTTGTTTGTGTTTGCCCGTGTCCATCCATCGCCATGTGCGCCAGGACCATCCAGTTTTGCAAGGACTGCCCTGCAGGCAGCCCGTGCATCCATCATGCTCATTTGTGTTTTGCGACCATCTCCATCCATTCCCCTGCATCAATGAACATTGAAATGACTTTTACCTTCTCCCCTTTCACAGATCACAAGTCCTGGGCCATGGTTAAGTAATGGATAAGTTGAGTGAAAATTGTAAATACGTGGAATCCCACCTGGATGTTTGTTTTAGCGCCGGCAATTTTAGTTAAGTTGTCCGAATGAGTCTGAGAGTTTGTTTAGTTAGTTACGCAGCGCATTAGGTTATTTATTTTTGTGACACGTAAAAAGAAATGTCACACTCAGGGATCCGAAGGTAGAACGTACGAGGGGAAAACTTCCACATGCTGGTCACACGAAAATTTGACGACTCGGGACGAGTCTGTAAAAAGGGGAGGGGATAGTGTTGCGAATTTGGAATTCGATTGCACACAACATACAGGTTCCTTTCGTCAGCTATGTCGATAAGTGCTTGTTCCCAAGTAGCTCATCTTCCATTGTTTAAATGTTCAGAAATCGATTAGATGTGCTGCGGATCGATTTAATAGTTGGGGAACGAACAATAGAGACATCCCTCCCCTTCTTCTCCGAAGAGCAAGAAGAACCCTGCCGTCCCGTGACTCATGATGTCAACAACTCCCTCCCACCCGTGGCTTAGCGGGGGATGGAGCACGAGGGCATGAGTCATGAGTCACGCCGGGAGTGGGGGGAGGGCGGAAGAGGATAAGGAAGAGATCTTGTCTTTGTTGGTGTTGGGGCAGAGTTCGTGGGGCAGAGTTGGAGAAGGGAGTAGAGAGTAGCCTTTCAGAGACCTTTGGGTCCTGTTTGGCTTGGGTTAGGGTTGAGGCCTTTGGAAGCTTTTTGCTTTGGCTGGCTTCGTGAGCTTCGGCTGAGGCATGACTCGGGAGGAGGCTTTTTGGAGGCTTTTTGCTTTGATGGTTTCATGAGCTTCGGCTTCTGCTTGGCTCGGGAGAGCTTTTTGTTTCAAGCTGCCCTGTTTGGAAGGAAGTTAAGCCGGTCGCTCGGCTCGAGCTGCGAGTGGTGGCTTCTTCTTCTCGGTTCGTGGAGCTCTTTGTTCTCCATTTTGGTTCCCGGCTTGGTTCGACTCATCGACCTCTTCGTGGAGGTGGTTCTTCGGGAAAGCGACGCATCGACGGGAAGGTTCGGTGCCTCGTCTCACCAGCACGTGTTGATAAGTGCGGGAGGATTCACGGGAGATCGGGAAGGATTGAGGCTCGGCGATTGGATCCAGCTCGCTCTCGCTGGAGCCCGGGTCCAAACAACTTGAAGACCACACGAGGTGGAGAGGTTCGAGATAGGATCTGGGTTTCAGCTCACCTGTCCTCCGAGCTGGAGCTCGTTATTAAAGGCCTCTGCCACCATTTCTTGGGTGTGTGTGTGTGTGTGCGTACGTGTGTCCGTGGGCCCGTCTAATAAGTAGGAACTGCTGTTAAGTGCAAGTGACTGTACATAATAAGTAGACGGTTGTAGTTCTTTTGTCGTGCTTTTGTTGCTTGTTTAATTGCATACATGTTTTGCCTTGTTTAATTGCATACGTGCTTTATTATAATAAATGTCCTTGTGTGAATGTAAACCTGTTCGTTGCGTCCATTCCCTCATCGAACTGCCCCATCTTGCACTCGGAATATAGTTGGTTTTTAAAATAGCCGATAAATAGAATCGGGTCCGGCGAGGTCTGGCGATAATACCCACTCGGTTATCCCAGAATGGAACGGACCGCTGAAGCGGTTCGTGTCCAAGCAGGCCTTCGCCGAGGTACGGTCCCTCGGTAGGTTACCCGCGCGGGTACTTAGGTATATCGATATTCGGCGATTGACCCTATTTTGCACAGGTAGAATATGGACTGGGCCGTGGTGGGATTAAAAACCCACCCGTGACTGGTTTCTGGCGTTGTTCCAGAAAGTCACGACTGGATTGTCCGTTCGGTGGGCGAAGCGACCGCTATTGGTTTGACGCGGTCGTTCGCACGCCGGCCGGCAGAAATCTACAACAATATGTATATAAATGTGGCTTGTAGCATGGTATTGTGTATACTGTGGTCCTAAATGAGGAGAAAGCTTAGAAATTGAACCCAGTTTTAATAAGATAAACAATCTTAATGTTATATAATAGCCAAATGTCTGTGCTTTCAGAAAATGTATACTTAGCTATGGGTCCGATGGATATAGTTGCTTACAAAGTATGTTTTTTTATCCAAACATCGGCTATTTTTTCCATTTTTATTGCTCATTTTTTAGAAATGGGTTCCATGTATGATTGAATATGTTGTCCACAATTGTTGAAAATGAATTTTTTGTTTGATATATATCATTATACATAAGTATAGAACAATTCCTCGAAACAGTACATTTCTTATGACCTTCTGCATATCTTAGCACCTTCAAATGTGTAAAATCTCAGATTTTGCAAAATTTCCCCCAGTCATAGTGAAGCTTACAAAATCTTATTCCAGAAATTTGAAATGCATCTGATAGAACATCTTAAATAGCAATTTACTTCTGCATAAAGTGATGATTTAAAATGGCAAGTTTCAACATGGATCATTACGACATACCAGTTTTTTGGTTCACTTCCATGATTGGGTCAAAAATGTTAGGAAGTACGTAACAAATTGCATTTACCAAGCTGCTACAAAATTACTGGTTGCGATAAGCTTGATTTTATAACCATAGAATAAGTTTACCAAGATGGCCCTATGATATAAAAATCAATACCAAAGGCCAGTTTGGGTTCAGTACACAGAACATCAAAGGTCGTTAGGAAGTCTGTAACGTTTTAAAGAAATCTGCACTTTTAATCCTAAGATGTTAGTTTGGTTCATCACAGCATGTATTTCTATGGTTAAGTTTATGTGCATATATATTTATGACCTGAATGAACACTGATCAATTTGTTAATTTCATATGACCTTGACCTCTTTGCTCAAGGTCAAATATCAGGTAAACCAAATATTCTCCATATATGTGGTTTCCAATTCGTGTATAATACATATCTAAGCCATCAGACCAATTTTAGAATGATATGAGTGGTTCCTTGATACAGATAATTGATAACCAACTTTGACCCTGTCAGAGTAATAGAAAGAGGAAGAATTAAGCTCTGCTCAAATAGATCCTGAATCCACATGATGTTGGCTAACAAATGATATGCAAAACTTAATCATACAATGACTTTCATTTTTTGGTCCCCCATGTCCTAAATGTGTACATAATACCTTGCTACAAGCCATGTGTATATATATATATATATATATATATATATATATATATATATATATATATATATATATATATATATATATATATATATATATCTTCTTCTTTCGGCTGCTCCCGTTAGGGGTCGCCACAGTGGATCATCCGTATGATCCGCATCGTGATTTGGCACATGTTTTACTCCGGATGCCCTTCCTGACGCAACCCTGGTCGCCTCTTACGACACAGGGATATGGTACAGCTATTTTAACCGGGGTATACACCGGCCCAGTACACTGCTACTCATTTCGCCGACCTCGGAAGGATGACAGGCTGAGTCAACCCCCTGGTGTATTAATTCAGTGGCCCAACGGGGCTTGAACTCAGGACCTTTTGGATCCCAAGCTGCTGCCCTAACCACTGCGCCAACACCAGGCATATATATATATATATATATATATATATATATATATATATATATATATATATATATGTATGTATATATGTGTATATATATGTATATGTATATATATGTATATATATATATATATATATATATATATATATATATATATATATATATACATATATATATACATATATATATTTAAGGATACGGGGTTCGGGGAGTGCTTTGGACGAGTGCGTCAATCACTGTCCGTAACCACTTTGGGTTTTCGCACTCTACTCTCGACAGCCAAATGTTACAGATTTGGCACCACCCTGACCACCGCCGTCTCCGGGGTTATAACGCTGGCTGGTTCGGCACAGGCCTCGGGTCACGCGTCTCGAATTGCGATACCAACGTGCCACTGGACCTTACCAGTTGGGGAAATAGACCCCGGTTACTGACTGGTTTTGTCAGAGACCGAGCGAATTCTGCCAGTCTGTAACCATTTTGGTCGTTATATCGAAATTGAGCGGATCGTTCGGCGCGGCACGAATTAATTCAAAGCGGCAACTTCATACGAATCAGACAAATTTATTGGGGACACATCGGGGAAACACAACACAAGCAAAGCATTCACGACAATGTTATAATTAATCTATTACCCGTTCTTAACTCGGGAGCTACGGATTACGGGTTTCGACAGGAACTCTAACGAGATAAACCTTAAACGACATGCAGACAAGACATGGACAGCATGCAGACAAGACACAGAGTACTTGGTGATGTTTCCTGGACCCAGAGGAAAAGTGTCAAAGGCACGAATGTGGCTCGTGACAAGCTGATATCCACGGATTCGAGCACCAAAGCTCAAACATGCCGCGTGGCAAAATGGCGCTCGTCCTCCTTCTCCCGGCACCGCTTGCGCACGCCCTCCCCAGTGCGTTCTGACCTCACATAAGGTCGTCGGCACAAGTCCGTCAGATCGATGGTGGGTTTCAGCTGGTTTCTCACAAGGTCCAGTATACAAGTCCAGGCCTGGCCTGTTCACCAGACCTGGCCAAATTGAGGTGTTGGGCTTCGCAGGCTGGGTCCATGGGATTCCAAGACGTCGGCGAGCCATGAGGTGAGTAGGGACAGTCAGAGGCTCAGTCACTGGACTCCGGATGAACCTGTCGATGTGCTCATCACGAAAGCCGATCGCACCCCACCTCGGCGCTCAGTTTCACCACTGCCGATTGCAGACTCGGCGCGCTCAGATTCAGTTTCTCTCCCGGCAGATTCACCCTGCCTTTCCTTTTCTCGCTCATCTGGAAGCCCACTGGCTCCTCTCTTCAGTTTTACTTCTTTCTCTTGGCCAATCGCCCTCTCAGAGCTGGGCGGGGACTATTGTCCGGAGAGAGGAAGGAAGAAGAAGAACCTCTCGGTCCACCACCACTGTACGAACAATAAACAACCTCTTACACCTCCCGACACACATGTAGCGTCCATTTACCGAACAACCTGGCTAAACATGCATTTAATGGGGGATCTGGGCTAATCCTATATTTAGTAACACACTAAGGGCCATTTCCGCAACAATATATTTCATGAAATTTTTCAGTCTTTCCAAGAGTGGACATTTTCATGGTATTGCTGCAGGTGGGCATGTGCCTCTTCATTGTTGAGATGTATCAGTAGTTATAATAATGCACGTATACATGGGTGCACTGGAGCATGTTTAAGCAGTCATGTGTCCCACCCATGTTCTGAGGCTGTGCTGTGTTGTGTTGTGCCTGTGTCTGAATTAAACCTGTTGTTTGCACTTCAGAGCCTTCATCCCTGTCCAATGAGTACATGACAGTGGTGACGAGGATTTCTTCGTGCATCGGCACATTGCGTGAATACGCAGTGGGGCACGATTGGGAAGATGAGACCAATCGTCTGAAGCAGTACTTCGTGGCAAACAAAATGGACACCGATGAGGACGCTGAAAGGCGGCGAGCTGTATTACTGACCGAATGCGGCGCCCCGACGTACAGCCCCATCAAAGATCTTCTTGCCCAAGCCAAACCTTCTGACAAGTCATATGAAGAGCTCATCAATCTCGTGAAAAGACATGATCACCCTAAACCGGGTAAGATGGTCTCGAGATATAAATTTTATACCCACCATCATCAAGATGGTCAGTCACCATCCGAGTTTGTGGCTGATTTACACCGACTCGCCGAACATTGTGAGTTTCCAGATAAACTCAAAGAGATGTTACGTGATTTTGTTATGATCAGCATCAATGACGACTCAATTCTGCAGAAACTCCTTCCTGAATCCGACCCCAATTTGACGAAAGTCATGGCAATAGCCACTGTGTGTATGCAAACTGCAGAGAGTCGACGTGTGATCTCTAATAAGTCAAAAGTTATTCAGCAGGACCCATCGGTTCACAAGGTCACCTTTGGCTGCAAGCAAAAGTGTTTCAGCAAGCCACCAAATTCATCTCCACCTCCTGACATTTCTGAATCTACTCGGAAGGTTGGGGTAACTTGTTGGCATTGTGGTGGTAACCATCAAGCTTGCCAATGTCGGTACAGGAATTATACCTGTGACAACTGTGGTAAGTGGGGACAATTGAAGTGTCATTGTTCTCGATCCAAGTCGAAGTTCTAACTTGTCTCCTGCTTATCACATTGGGGTGAACCCTGATACAGCGGACAAAGGTCACAGAGCACAGCCTGCACCTATCATTCCAAACCTCAAAGCAGAGGGAACAGTGCACATTTGTGGGCACTACAAAACAATGATCAACCGCTATTCAAAGCTAGATGGCTCCCCTTTGCCCAAAGCAGAGAATCTGTTCACCACTCCCATGGGTGGCAAGACATTCACTAAGCTTGACTTGACCAATGCCTATGCTCAAATGGAACTGGATGATGATTCCAAGCCCTATACATGCATCAACACTCATCGAGGACTCGACATGGACAACAGATGCCCATTTGGCATACGCTCTGCTTCACCAATCTTCTAACACAAGATGGAGACATCATTGAAAACTCTACCAAAGACAGTCATCTTCCAGGCCAACATACTAGTGACTGGCAAGTCACAACATGAACACCTTAAGAACTGAAACGAAGTCCTCAATAGGCTGTCACAAGTTAGGTTACGCTGTGCTGCCCCTTTAAGAAATAAAGTGCTGCTCTTTTCTCTATCGCTCTGTTCTTATAATTTCTATTCCATTTTCTAATCTTGGGAGAATCTCAGAAAACATGACCTCACAACCTTTTCTTTCAGCTGCTTACCCAATATCCTCTACATATTTTTGAAAACCTCCGAATAAACTTTCCTGACATCATTTGCTCCTGTGTGTACCAGAACCAATATCTTCCTACCGCGACCGGATACGATGATCGTCGCGATGCTCAAGTAGAAAGAGAGGCATTATCGTGTATCTGAGACACCTTAAAGATGCACCAATATGTTTTTGAAAGACATGTTACCATTGAGACTGATCACAAATCTTTGTTAGGTCTCCTGGAAGAAACCAGAGCCATTCTGCCCACATCATCAGGTCGTGTATAACGTTTGGCGTTGACCCTTACCGGTTATGACTATTCATTGGTTTACCGCATGGGTAAGGAAACGTACTGTGCCGACATGCTCAGTCGCTTGCCGCTTCCCGTAGCCATCCCTGAACCTCCACAATCTGGCGATATCATTCATCTCATGGCTAACGTCACGTCATTCATGATGAGGCACCCATAACTGCTAAGCAGATTGCTTGTGCTACCAATAGCAATACAGATTTGTCAAATTAAACGCTGTGTTATGTCAGGAAATTGGGCATCACCACCGAAAGGGGTGAAACTGTACATCATCCAGAAGGATGGGCTCTCTATTGATGCAGACTGCCTGCTTTAGGGTAGCCAAGTGATAATTCCACCGAAAGTCTGTGGGAAAATTACCAGTGAACTCCACAATGCTCATCCAGGCATAGTCACCATGAAAACTTTTGCCCGAGCCCATGTTTGGTGGCCTGGTTTGGACGGTGACATTGAGTCCAGTGCATGCAATTGTTGCACTTGTTAAGCCCATGCCAAGACACTGCCACAGTCTCCATTGGCCATGTGGTCATGGCCATCAAGACCATGGTCCAGACTACACATCGACCCATGCTGGTCCATTTCAAGAGAGACTTTTCCTTATCATCGTTGATTCCCACTCCAAATGAGTTGAAGCTCTCGTGGTGCCATCCTCATCCTCTGCTGTAACAATTGAAGCTCTACGTACCATGTTCGCGCAACATGGTATTCCAAACTCCATTGTATCCAATAAAGGATTGTCATTTACGAGTTCAGAGTTTCAGAACTTATGTAAAATGAATGGCATTAAGCACTACACATCTGCCCCCGACAAACCCGCCAGTAATGGTCAAGCCAAATGTGCTGTTGAGATCATCAAGAATGGTCTCAGCTGCGTCAAGGAAGGCTCCATTCAATCTCGTCTTGCTCAACTACCGCACCAGACCACATCAAACCATCGGTCGCTCACCTGCCAAGCTACTGATGGGTCGTGAATTAACAACACGGTTATCATTGGTGTACCCGGATGTAACGGTCTACGTCGAGAATAAGTATCAACAGAAACGTAATCACGATCAAACGTCTGTGTACCGCAACTTCCAGATCAACGGTTCTGCATATGTGTTGAAATCCGGATGTGGAACCAAGTGGTTACCTGGCATCATTATCGATAACATCGGTGAAATGATGTTTCTTGTGACATTGTGTGATGGTAGATGTATGCGTAAACATGTTGACCAACTCAAGTTACGTCATGGGGAGCCAAACAATGAACCGGCGCAAGTGCCTTTGTCACCGACTCCTGTATCAACACCACCTGCGTTTGAAACTGAGGTGTTTCCTCATGAAAGCTTTTCACCCATCAATGTACCTGAACTCCTTCCCGACCCTGAATCCCTTATTGAGAAACCCACAGCAGTCGCAAGCAAGGAGAGCCCTTCACTAGCCTTGAGAATATCAGCTCGTGTCTGTAAGCCCCCTGAGCGTCTTGATTTGTGAAAGAGGGGGGGTGAAAAGTGGGGGGGGTGACAAACAGGCAAGCAGGACGACAAATATAGACCATGGCGAAGGCAGGAATTGGGAGAATGCAGGACATGATCAGGCAGGCAGGATGATGAAGCAGGGAGACGAGCAGAGCACGCAATACTTCTTGCTCAGGTGAGGAAACTTTTTCCTTTCTCCTCTTTCACTGCGAACCCAACTCTCCTTGGCCCTCTCTCTCAAACCCAGAAACTCTGCCCTTCTCTCTCATGTCTCCTTCCTTGGCATCTCACCCAGGGGACATTCCAAGAGGATGTACGGATGAGTGCCTAAACCTTCAACCGTATTTAATTACTACGACGCCCCATCCTCTGTATGATGCACATTTAAACAAGACAATCCTTCAGTTACATTTCCTACTTAATTACATCGACATTGGCTAACTACTTGTACACGGACCACACCACTCTGTACATTTCTATCTGTTCTCAGGTGGTATGTAACAATATATAACGTGGTGAAGAAGAAGAACATGTGTAGCATTTATGAAGGAGACACAAGGGTTCTGTAAATGATTTTTTTTGTTTTTAATAAGTGTTTATATTTAATGCAGATTCAGTTTGGAGAAGAGAGCAGAGGGGAATGAAGAACCAGGAGCAGAAGGAAATTCAAAGGAAATCGAATCGTTTTGGAGTGAAATACAAAGTTTGTTTGTTTGTTTTGATGTGTTTTTTAAACGAGGAGAGGAATAGTATTGAGGATAGTGTTGAGGAAAAGCAAAAGAAGATACCCTTTCTATCGGAGGGAAAGAAGCCTTGACAACACAAATGAATTGCACAAAACAACGAATGAATGAACATGAAATATTGCACGGGATAAAACAGCAACACTTGGACGAATGACACAACATTGAACCCGACGAATCTGAATCCGGTTCGAATCTTTGCTTTGCTGATGGCATCTTAGCTTTGATTCTTATCATGCAGTTAGGCCTGTTTTGTAACTTTGGGCCCTCATTCTCAGGTATTCCAAGCACAACATGCAGCACGTCTCTCTGCATTCCTCTTTTAACTCAGATCTCTCCAATGGCCTGAAGGTCATTTAGCAACAGCCTGTTGTTAGCAGTTGCTTTCAGTGAATCACATCATTATGTTAGTAAAGGGTACAATATGTTCATGTGAACGAATGTTGATGGCTGCCCACCTGCTTCGTTATGATGTTAGCCAATGGTGCCAATGCGCCGAGCTCCTGCAGTGGGTAGCACACTTGCCGCCGAGGGCGTACAGGCACTAAGCTGTGCAGTACAGAGCTCAAAGTGTGCCTCATGTTTCCCTGCTGGGATGACATGGGTAAAAATTCCAAGCATTAAAGGGTTGTAAGTATGCTGTTTAAATCAACAGTGTACATCTTTCTTACCATAATGGAGCAAACGAGGACGTCACCGAAGCTCCAAACTTGTCATGCGGTGAAAGTAGCACTCACTACCTATATTGGTAGCTGGTACAACAAATCATCTTCCTTTTAATTATGACTAGCAGGAGTACCCACAACTTGTGCAGAAAGAATTTGGAGTTGAGAAAACGAGAGCCACGTACAATGTATCATTCCAATTAATTAATCACATATCATTTCGCAGGCAATACTATAATAATAATAATGTAATGATTAATACAAGAAAAACAACATCTAATATATAAAGCTGAGTTGGTGCCTGTGGGTGTGTTGGTGTGTGGCTCTGTCTGTCTGTCGGTGTCTGTGGGTCGTAAGCGTCACCGATGCTGCAGGCCATGCCTTCCCCTCCAGCCATCTAGAAATTGCCGCCATCTTTTTCACTTCACATATCTCAAGCCTCTGATTGTTTAAAGGCCTCTAATGTACATTTGAAGACTGAACAATGTGTCTTCTATCGTTAAATGAAGGTACCGTTTCGAGGAAACAAAGGTACATTTTGATTACAACTCAAACGATGTAATGCATGTTTCATTCACATCGATCATGGCAGCGGGCTAATATAGACTGCCCAGTGAAGGTTCGTTGTCATGATGTGGAGGAGAGAAAATAGAGGTCTTTCATTCAAAAAGAAAAAACAAACAAACTTGGTTTTAGCCCAACTTTTCAAGCATTATAAGCAAACTGGTGGACGTGGAATATTATGTGAAGGAAATAAACATTAAAATGGGCTTTGTTGTGAAATACCTGCTTACGTAATTAAATTAGTCAGGAGGCCGGGGAAATTCCAGAGAGATATTTATTATATTCATGTACACTTTAAACAAGTGAAGTACACGTACACTTTAAAGTTATATGAAATGTCCATGCACACTTTCATACACTCAACATCACCTCTGAGTTTATGTACATTTTAAAACTGAACAAGGTACGTTTTCAGTACAACGAAAATCGTCATGATTAATATTTGAAGTCTTTAATTTTAAGAAAAATCTCCTTTTGTCGGTGTTTTGTATGTACTGTATGCTGTTGAGATGTCCAGGGGTGTGTTTAGTTACCAAGCAGTTCGCTAGTGCTTGCCAAGCCAACCATTCCTTATCAACGGTTTCTGATGGAGTGCTTGCTTGATGCTATAGCTACTTGGCGAGCGCTCGCCAAGGAACTTGAATCTGAACACAAGCAAGTGCACTTGGCAACTAACGGAGGGAGGAGGTGGGGTGGGAGTCCGGAGGGACTGTAGGAGGAAGAGGAATGGGTGGGGTGGGAGGAGGGAGTGGAAGAGTTGGGTTAGGAGGCAGTGGAAGAGGTGCGGTGGGAGTCCAGAGGGACTGGGATAGGAGGAGGCGGGGAAGAGGTGGGGTAGGAGGAGGCAGTGGAAGGGGTGGGGTGGGAGGAGCCAGGGGAAGAGGTGGGAGGAGAAATGGCTGGGGTGGAAGGAGGGAGGGGAAGGAGTAGTAGGAGGAGGCAGTGGAAGGGGTGGGGTGGGAGTATGGAGGGACTGGGGTGGGAGGAGGAAGGGGAAGGGGCGAGTAGGTGGAGGCAATGGAAGGGGTGAGGTGAGAGTATGGAGGGACTGGGGTGGGAGGAGGAAGGGATGGGGTGGGAGGAGGCAGGGGAAGAGGTGGGGTGGGAGTCCAGAGGGACTGGGGTGGGACTCATGGGAGGAGGAAGGGATTGGGTGGGAGGAGGCAGGGAATAGAGTGGGAGGAGGAATGGGTGGGGTGGGAGGAGGGAGGGGAAGGGGGAGTAGGAGGAGGCAGTGGAAGGGGTGGGGTGGGAGTATGGAGGGACTGGGGTGGGAGGAGGAAGGGGAAGGGGGAGTAGGTGGAGGCAATGGAATGGGTGAGGTGAGAGTATGGAGGGACTGGGGTGGGAGGAGGAAGGCATGGGGTGGGAGGAGGAAGGGATGGGGTGGGAGGAGGAAGGGATGGGGTGGGAGGAGGCATGGGAAGGGGTAGGGGGGGTAGTCCAGAGGGACTAGAGTGGGAGGAGGAAAAGGTGGGGTGGGAGGAGGAAAAGGTGTTGCATGGCAATGCCAGGTACCCCTTCCAGTTGAATATAAAAAAAATCAGGCAAAACAGAGAATAATACTGCTGCAGATCCAGAGTTCGAGACTTGCCATGAGGGGAAGCACTTGTGTCCCTCCCAAACGCTCGGCCTGAGGCCACTGGGCACAGATAACTCCGCGCACTGGCAGGTTGCTATGCAACCACAAATGCCTATTGGCACGGCCAATCCGGGCAGGGTTACTCTACTTCGCGTGATACCTTACCTGTGGACGGCCGGCTAATTAGGGTCACGAGCCCTCAGCACACACTTGGATTACTGCCGAGCGTTACAGTTAGTGTGTGCTGGCTGACAAAGCAAATTATTGAGGTAATATTGGTCAACCAATCAAAGCAAAAAGGACAACCAGTCCAACCATACTTATGCACCATCAGACCAATAAAGGAAAAGACAACCGAGCCAGATTGGAAATAACAAACAATTATTTATTACAAATACACAAGCAAACAATCATTTAAAAGCAAGGATTTATAAGCAAGAAAGCAAAAAGGCACATAAGAGCAGATTTAAAAATAACACGTATTCCTCTCCATTCTTATTTACACAAAAGACTTTTCCACCATTCACTCAGGTAAGAAGAATAACACAAGAAGAACTTGAAAATAAAATAAAATTGACGTATGGAGAAAAGGAACGCAGTCTTTCCTTCTCTCTCTCACCTCACATAAATATACAAGAGAATGCGGAGGAAAAATGGATGGGGAAGATGGGCAGTGGCGATGTGACACGATGGGGACATGCAGCTGCATCCGAGAGATGCACAGACCCAGTAGGTGAGTCCTCTCCGACGTCCTAGATATGCGACTCGATATGTGACTCGCCCTCCTCTGCCTCAACTTCTGGTGCCCAGGCCCAGTAGGTGAGTTCTCTCAACGTCCCAGATATGCGAGCTATATAGGCAACGCACCCTCCTCTGCCTCAGATTCTTCCTCCTCAGGCCCCCGTCGATGAGGTGCCACCGTTCACCCTCCTCGTCCTTCGTGGCTGACAGGACCGAGAGGGCAGGATGATGCTTGTGGAAAGAGTGTTCTTTTTCCACACAAGCCTGACAACACCTGCTCGTGAAACCTTCCTTCCTTTACCCTCACACACTTTTTTTCCTTCCCTCACGAGCCTTCTCAATCTTTGAGTCTTCTGCTCATGAGCTCTTTTCGTCCTGGCTCGTGCGAGCTTGTTCCGTTCGCTTCTGCTTTTCTGCTTCTCTCAGCGTTTCCGTAGACAGATTGGAAGTAACAACAAACAATTGTTTATTACAAACACACAAGCAAGCAATCTGCTTCTTAAAGCAATGATTTATACAGTTGGGTGCTAGATATGGATGGCCGGTGGTTCACAAGGAGCTCCTTCGCCCTTTGATCATCACCCCCTCTGCTATCCACCTTACCTCCAAGCTTTGTGTCATCTGCAAATTTAGAAATCCTCCTCTTCACCCCACTATGCAAATCATTGATGTAAATAATGAATAGTAATGGTCCGAGTACTGATCCCTGAGGTACTCCACTCCTTACATCCTCCCAGCAAGACATCCTCCCACTCACAGCCACACTTTACTTCCTATCACAAAGCCAGTATGCAATCCAATTAGCTACCTGACCAGCCACTCCACAAGCCCTCACCTTGGCTAACAACCTCTGATGTGGTACCTTATCAAATGCCTTCTTAAATCTAGATATACTATGTCCACTGCCGTTCCCTCATCCACCCAATCAGAAACTGCATCATAGAACTCTAAAATATTTGGTAAACAGGAATTACCTTTGGTAAACCCATGCTGATTGCTTTTAATTCATTTCAATGCTTTTCATTTACTTTATAAACACATGCTTTCTGTCACCTCCACTCATTCGTTCCTCTTTTTCCCCACCTGTGAAACCAAGTTTCACATTCTCTTCAATCTCATTCCTCCCTCAAGGTCTTCAAGACAGCTGTTCACCACCATCTCAGATCACGCCCATCAAAAACCATGATCTTTTCGACCTCCCATTAACCAGTTCCCATGCCCACCTATTTCCACGTTTCCATTCTTTCCTTACTGAGAGTTTGCTTCTGTATCCTTGTCCAACTCGTGCATCCTCCTGTACCCCTCTTTCTTAACTACATCCCTCATTTGTCCAAGTCTCCCTCCACTTGTCCCTCATCCCTGCTGTTGGTATGTTTCCTCCTTTCCTTCTACTCTTCCATTTGGTCTATTAGATCCTGATCTGTTCATTGTTCCATCTCCTCCATGAGCCTCGACTTTGTGGAAACAAAAATAGAAAAATAACAGATATGCAAAGTCCTTATAATCTATTTACATTTAATTCAGGAATCAAAGGAGTCTCAAACTAAAAATGGCAGAAACACCCTATAAATTCTCACCCAAAATAGCAAGTACACCCTATAAACTCTCACCCAAAATGGCAGGTACACACTATAAACTCTCACCCAAAATGGCAGGTACACCCTATAAACTCTCACCCAAAAATGGCAGGTACACCCTATAAACTCTCACCAAAATAGCAGGTACACCCAATAAACTCTCACCCAAAATGGCAGGTACACCCTATAAACTCTCACCCAAAATAGCAGGTACACCCTATAAACTCTCACCCAAAATGGCAGGTACACCCTATAAACTCTCACCCAAAAATGGCAGGTACACCCTATAAACTCTCACCAAAATAGCAGGTACACCCAATAAACTCTCACCCAAAATGGCAGGTACACCCTATAAGCTCTCACCCAAAATAGCAGGTACACCCTATAAACTCTCACCCAAAATGGCAGGTACACCCTTTTAACTCTCAACCAAAATGTAATGTGTTGCCTGTAAACACCCAAAATGGAACCCCAACAATAATAATAATAATAATAATAATAATAATAATAATAATAACAATCTAAATTATAACAATAGGTTCCCCAGGCCTGGGAAGCTTGGACCCCTCATAGACAGAAGAAAAACAATAGGTTACCCAGACCGAAAGGCTTAGTACCCTAACAAGTGCAATACACATGCATTTATGAACAGCAGACTTACATTGTGATTGGAATATCGAGGATAGGCACGGTAGTAAAAACTGGAAGAGTTTGACAGCCGGAAAAGCTCCCGCAGGTAATATTTCCTGAAGCGAACAAAGGCAGGATTCAGGACAAAGTGCTGCAGGCAAGCATGCTCCGATGGTAAATATTGCTCAAAATCAATAAAATCTTCAATGTTGTATTGAGCACGAATAAATTCAATGTCCTGCAAAGTGAGAGTAAAACAATATTCAATATCTTGTAATATCTTGCAAGAAAGAAATTCAAGAAAATTAATTGTTCATGGCTTTTTATTCACTACATACATAAAAGGGGTGGGGAGGTAAAGTGTGAAGATAAAATAGATTGAGTGAAGAAAAGTGAGGATGATATGAGTGAGAAAGGATGATGGGGAGTGAGGAAGAAGTGTGGAGAGAAAGGATGGCAGCTTGCTTGGAGAAAGGAATAAGATGCAAGAGGAAGGCTATTAACAAAATGTGTGGCGTGTCGAGAACAGATGACATCATGTGAAGAACATATTTATGGAAACCTTTGCAAGTCAACAAAACTGTGAGAACCACAGAGAGCAAAATTTAAAAACACAACCAACTTAAGTTTTTTTTTTTTTAAAGACAACTGCTCAGAAAGTCCATCATTTCAGCCGCAAAGTAGCCTTCATCAGGTACTAACACAGGCCGTATGCATTCAGTTCTTAAATGGCTTTTGAGATGGGCAGATGGAGACAAGCCTGCGATAGACCTTGAGACCCAGGCAACCATCGCTACGATTTGCTTAACACGGCAGAAAGAAACCCATTTCAAGAACATTTCACATTATCACAAATGGACTCTTCCATGAAAGCTGGATTTTGCTTCTGCTGTAGTTCCTACCATCTGCTTTGAAAGTGGAAATGCAAAATACTCATTCAAATCATCTCATCGTGCTGCCCTCTTGCTATTGCCGCATAGTTGGTCCAACATCTCTCTTAAAACCCCGTCATTTTAATTCATACGATCAAAAACCTGACTGATTTGCCTGATTCTTCCTCGAACCAATCTTCAAATTGCCGTTTTGCGTGTCTTGCTACATTTTAACTCCTGTGTTCTCTTACACTCTATTAGTTTATTGATGAGACTTCTTAAAATTTCACCTTGACCTTTATTTTACTTGTAAATTAAGAGTAGGAAAATGAGAGTTGTCAGAAATACTCCCCTCATCATTTTACATGCAAGTAATGGGGTATTTGGGAATAGTTTATAACCATCCTCCCCTTCTCCCCACTCCCAATTTTACATGGAAGTGATTGGGAGAAAAGAAAAAGACTATTTAACCATCCTCCCAAAATATCACCCCCATTTCCTACAAGTGTTGATGAGACATGTGGCTGGTCGAAAGACCCAGCTCGACATAAGGCTACATGGTGGTGAAATTATGAGGTGGATATGGCGATTCAAGAAAAAAGAAAAGTGTTTAGGATTTGGAAAAAAAAAAAGGAAGGGATAAGGAGGAAAAAAGGAAGGGATAAGGATAAGGAATACTTAGTGGCTAAGCGTAGTGCAAGAAGGGAAGTTTACAAGGCTAAAAAATGAGTACAGGATTCACTTTCAGATGTGATAAATAATGCAGATAGTAGAGGGGAGATATTTTGGATAGCAAAGCAAATGATCATTCAAAATAAGGATCTCATAGGAGAACAATGTGTGAAGGATGATGTAGGAAATGTACTGGTTGACCATGGGGAGATTAGAAATGCTTGAAGGAATTACGATGAGCACCTGCTAAATGAGGAGTTCCTTTGGAACGGGGATATTCTGGAGGGAGTAGAGCCGGTGCAGGGCCCACCACCTGAGATAAAGAATGAATAGGTGAAGAAAGCCATCGATGAAATGAAGGTTGGTAAAGCAGCGAGCATCACTGGTATTGTTGTCGAGATGCTGAAGGCATCTGCTGATATTGGAGTGAATTTAATTACTAAATTGATAAATGCAATTATAAGGGAGACATCTGTCCCAGATGACTGGTTGAAGAGTGTAATGGTGAATATTTATAAAGGGAAGGGGGATGCCTTAGTTCAGAGCAACTATAGGGGTCTGAAGTTGCTGAACCATGGAATGAAAGTGGTAGAGAGAGAGAGTCATGGATAAATTGATAAGACAGAGTGTAACTAGAGGGGGAGCACTCAGTAGAGTGCAAAACCTCTGCCGCCAATACTGCTAGGTCACTCAAGTGAACCTGATATCCTATTCATTCAATTTGACATCAACAGTGCTCACAGAGTTATAGTTTGCAACTTTCCCTTTTACTTTTAACTTTTACATACTCAATTCATTCGTCATAACTAGATTCCTTGAGATAGAAATTGATTTTACGTGGGTATATCCACCTGAAGTTCCAAAATCAGCCGCAATTATAATTTTGGCTTGTTTTTTTTTTGTTGGAAATCACTTATAACATGTAGAAATGCAAAAAAAAAATCGAAATTTTGTTGAAAAAAAAGTTGCAAAAAAGGGGGCCAGGATGCCAAATATTTGGTTGCATGCCAGGAAGGGGCACGAGAGAGGTAATTTTTATAGTTAGGCAATTACAGGAAAAATATCTGGGGAAGAATAAACAACTCTACTTTATATTTGTGGATTTGAAGAAGGTGTTTGATAGGGTGCCTCAGGAAGTGGTACAATGGTCCATGAGAAAGTTACGTGTGGAGGATTGATTAGTTAGGGTAGTCATGGCGATGTATGATGGCCCAAAATCCTCTGTGAGGGTAAATGGAGTACAGAGTGAGGATTTTGAAGTGAAAGTGGGTGTTCATCAGGGGTCAGTCTTGAATCCAATCCTGTTCATCATGGTTCTTGAAGCTATATCACAGGAATTTAGAGGAGGCCTACCTTGGGAACTCCTGTATGCTGATGACCTTGTGCTGATTTCTGTAATGTGTAGATAAATTCTGTTACCTTGTTGATATGATTCGTGCAGGTGGTGGTGTAAAAGCAGCAGTGATTGCAAGAATTAGAAGTGGCTGGAGGAAGTTTAAGGAGTTGTTACCCCTGTTTACATTGAGGGACCCTTTCTTCAAATTAAGGGAAAACTTTGTGCAGCTTGTTAGAAGCGTGATGTTGTATGGCAGTGAAACATGGGTGATCAAAAAGGAGGAAGAATGGAGGTGTGAACGAAATGAAATGAGAATGGTGAGGTGGATGTGTGATGCGACGCTGAAGGATAGGAAACCAAATGTGGAATTAAGGGATAGGTTAGGTATAGAAAGCATTGGTGAGGTTATGTGGCGGGGTAGGTTGAGGTGGTTCGGACATGTGGAAACGATGGTGGTGGGCAGCTGTGTGAAGAGGTGTATAAATATGAATGTGAATGGAAAGAGAGCGAGAGGCTGCCTGAGGAAAACATGGGATGTGTTGCTGAGAGATGATCTTAGAGTTAGAGGCCTAACAAGAGGGCTTGCAAGGGATCGTGCGGCCTGGAAAGCAGCCATAAGGTGAACCACAACTTACACATGCAAGTATGGAAACAGCCGTAAAACGATGATCATGATGACGATGATGATGACGATGACAATGATTCCTCCACATCGTAGCACATTTCAGAGCTTGCCATATCTTATCATCTTTACATTTACACCCGATTTCTCCCCATATTGACATCTTATCATCTAGAGTCTAGACATATCTCACCATCTTTACATTACTTACTGATTGAATTATAAAGATCAATGGTCCCCTCTTCCTGTGCAGGCTGGAGTTCCTCAAGGTAGCGTTCTGGGCCCTGTTCTTTTTCTGGTTTTCATCAATGATCTCTCGGACTCTCTGGAAAATCCTCTATTTCTCTTTGCCGACGATTCCACCCTCTGCCGTACCATCTGTCATCCCTCAGACCGGCAAGCAGCAGCTTCTTCGCTCACTGCAGATCTGGATAAAATCACAAACTGGTCCAACACATGGAACATATCTTTCAATCCAGACAAATCTCACACTCTCACTATGTCTCTTTGAAAGGATCGTTTAGAAAACCCCCCCATCCACTTTCTCAACAATCCTCTGGAAGAAGTCTTTTCTTTCAAGCTTCTCGGTCTCACTATCTGCCATGACCTTTCCTGGGAAAGTCACATTTCCAACCTCGCCTCAAAAGCCAGTCGCCGACTGGGAATCCTCCGTCGTGCAAAGTCCTTCCTCGGCCCTCTTGAGCTCCTGACCACTTACAAAGCTTTTGTCCGTAGCCTGATGGAGTACTGCTCTCCCCTCTGGGCTGGTGCTCCTGCCTCCCACCTTTCTCGGATCCACGCTGTCGAAACCAGGGCATTTAAGATCATCGGCATCTCCCGCAATGAAGCTGAGTCTTTAGGCCTCTCACTCAATCACTGCAGGTTGGTCGGTGGTCTTTCTGTCTTCTACCGACTCCTCTCCAGCCTTGCCCCCCCCTACTCTTTCTGCGATTTGTCCCCACCACATTTCCACAGGGCGCTCAAGGTCCGCCAACAACCCCCTTCTGGTAAAACTACCAAAATCACGAATCACTGCTCATCTTCACTTTTTCATTCCTCTTTTTTCCCACCTTTGGAATAAACTTCCTCACTCTATTCTTTCCCATTCTTCCGTCTAGGCTTTCAAAACAGCTGTTCACCACCACCTCTTATCTTCCCCCATCCAAATCCTCGATCTTTTCTACCCCCGATAATCCACCCAAGCCCACTTCCTTCAATTTCCCTGCTTTCCTTCCTGAAAGTCCCTGTAATGTCAATCTTCTCTTCGCCATGTTCCCCGTCCCATCCCCATCCCTCTCCCTTCCACAGTTCACCTAATGTGTCTGTTCCCCACTGTTTTGTCCCTCCCACTCCCGCCCCTCTTGTCTCATGCCCCCTTGCTGTGAGTTGTGTGTTAGCTCTCATACGAGCCTCGACCAAGGTATACAAAAAAAAAATGGTCTCTGGTCATTGAACTCAAAAAAGCCAATAAATATTTGGTCGTGTCGTAGTTTATCAGTGTTTTATTCTCTCATGGGTTTCATCATCATTGAGAATGTTAATAAAGAGTATGTTAGGATTTGTTGCTTGCCTTAAATATCTTTGTTGAACAGAGATAAAATAAGAAATCTCTCAACATTTTGGTCTGAGCTCCTCCTGAACCATATATTCCACATCCCTCCCACCCGTTTATTTTTAATTGTTTGATTTCCTTCCAAACATGGCACGGGCTTATATGAAGACACACTCTTGTCATCGCGTCTTTTTAAGCTGACACTCAGCTTTGCAGACACTTTGTCATATCAGTTTAGTTTGTTCACCAAAGCAACTGATACTTTGGAAGCATGGACAACCATGAAAGGTACGTACCTATTACTTTTAAACGCAAAGTATGAATTACTTTAGATGTACATATTTCTGCTGACATTTGTCTTCCTGTAATCACAGGTCAAACTCTGTCAGTGAGTTGGTAGATGAGGTTCAGCATGAATTTCAACTACTTCAGAAACGATTGGAAATGAACAAACTCCTGTCAGAGTTTTATGGATTTCGAGAAAGGTTGCGGACTGAACTGTTGAACTGCTATCAACTGGCTGAAAGACAATTTCTCCCGAACAAGCCAACATGTTGGGACTAAGTTTTAGCCAGACTGTATCAAAAGCTCGTGATATGTCCAGAGAGATGACCCTGATTTCATTTCTGATACTAAGGGCCTCCGTCCATTGTTATGAGAGTAGAAGCAGCATGTCCAAGGTAGAGTGATAAGGTCTGAATCCAAATTGATGATCTGAGATGAAGCTATTGGAGAAAATGAATGATTCTATGTCAACTGCGATGATTGATTCCATGAACTTGCTGATGAATTGAAGCATGCTAATTGGTCTGCACTGAAGGAGATTCATTTTTGCAACTATTTATGTAATACCTGAACTCTCTCCATCCATCCCTAGAGTTCACCGTAGAAATGGAACGCTCCGGCGTACTTCCCTTCTTGGACGTCTTCATTGAGAAATCATTCGGTGCTTATAAAACCGCGATCTACCGTAAGTCTACTTTTACTGGATAGCTCCTCCTCCAGATACAAGATTGGATTAATTGGTATCTTGGTCAATAGAGCAAGAAAGATCTGCTCCACAGATAAACTCCATGCTGAAATTGAGACCATCATGACTATTCTTCTTGATAATGGGTATCCTGAACAGATTATCAAGATATGTATATACTAATTCCTGAACCCACCAAAGAATCCAATAATCAGACCTGGTAAATGTCCAGTATACCTACGTCTACCATGGAAAGGCAAATTGTCTCAATGGTTTGAAAACCAGATCAAACAGACAGTTTCCCATTCTTACTATGCTGTTCAACCACGAGTGATCTTCACGACCCGCCGGTTGCTTCCGTCAGTCCAAAAAGATGTTCTGCCCGCCTCTCATATAAGTAAGATCATTTACGAATCTCAGTTCCTGTGTGATTCTAGGTATGTGGGCTGCACATCTTTGAGATTGAAGGATTGCATCGAACAACACGTCCATTTGGGGATCAGGTGGGGTCAGTCAACCGAACAGAAACAACCAACTCGGGCTTGGAAGAATGTACACAGTTCGACAACTATTCCCTGTGACTCTGCAATTGGTTACCATTTACTGAATAATCCTCAGTGTGCAGAGCAACTCTCGTATCGGCTGGTATAAAATCCTGAGTAGAGGACGCAGTTTAGCTCACCTTCATGCAATGGAAGCCACATTCATCAGGTCAACCAATCCCATTCTTTTCAGACAGAAATAATTTGTCTGAGCTTTATATATATATTCTGAATATGATGGCTTGTCTGTGTGACAACTCTACCACAGTCAACATTGAGTCATCATGAACCCCTCCCACCAACTAGCAATCATCCATTCAGCATCATGTTTCCAGCGGAACTTTGGTCATTCATCTCCACCTCGTCATTATTCATGATGGTTCATTTCCGCCTACTCATTATTCATGATGCTCTATGGTTCCACCTATCAGGTAATCCCATCCTTTCTTTCTCTCAACCAATCAACGTTGAGGACATTACATTGTAACTTTATAAACAAGAGTTTGGTGCTTCTTCTTCATCTGCTTGTGGTTTTCTCCCAAGTGCAAGTCAAACTTTGATGATGTCTATTTTATTGAAATGCATATTTAAATTTTGTTGTACGAATAAAATGTTTAATATTGGCATTATTATCATGATTATTATGTCGAATTATCATTATTATCATTTTGTACAATTATCATAATCATTATTATTGATATTATCATCCTCATCATTATCATCATTAGGATTAACACCATTTTAAATAATGTCATTATTAATATCATTATCAACATTATCAACAATATCATTGTTATTATCAACATTACTATTTTCAAAAATGTCACTATTATTATCATTTTCATTATCAACATTATCAACAATATCATTGTTATTATCATTAACATTATTACTATTTTCAATAATGTCACTATTATTATCATTTTCATTATCAACATTATCAACAATATCATTGTTATTATCATTAACATTATTACTATTTTCAATAATGTCTCTATTATTATCATTTTCATTATCAACATTATAAACAATATCATTATTATCATTAACATTTTTACTATTTTCAATAATGTCACTATGATTATCATTTTCATTATCAACATTATAAACAATATCATTGTTATTATCATTAACATTATTACTATTTTCAATAATGTCAT
Source organism: Eptatretus burgeri (assembly GCF_056783735.1). Lineage (NCBI taxonomy): Eukaryota > Metazoa > Chordata > Myxini > Myxiniformes > Myxinidae > Eptatretus > Eptatretus burgeri. The sequence goes on along the minus strand of NC_140967.1, from coordinate 1,791,257 downwards.
TATTATTGGTTCACGAAAAAATATTTTCACGAAAAAAATAAGTGACCACTATATTCGTTATTGTTGTCTGTCTGTCTGTCTGTCTGTCTGTCTGTCTGTCTGTCTGTCTGTCTGTCTGTCCCGAGCATAGCTCCGTGGGTTTTGATCCGATCCTGACAAAATTTTGGTGGGAGGTTTATATCATGATCAAGTTGTGTTTTCCGGAAAATGGGTGTGGTGCGCCCATTATGGGCGGAGCCACGCCCAAAAAACATGTGTTTTTAGGGGGTAGCCGATTTCAATTTACATCTTCTCCGAGGGGGTTTGTCGAATCTGAGAGGGGTTTCGGTATTTGGTTAGCCCAATGGCACCTGCATAGCCCCACAGAGCTCGATTTTTCATTTTCATCCCAAGGTCAAAGTCACAAGGTCAAGGTCAAGGTCACAAGGTCAAGGTCACGAACTTCGAAAATTTCGAATTTTGACATAAAAATCATACGACTGCCCAAACTTTGAGAGCTAGGATGGCAATATTTTTTATGCATAATCTTGAGGTCATTCCCCACCTAAAGTGTTGAAACAATTTTTCTCTATCTTGAACACCTTGCCCATGGCGCCCCCTTCAAGTTTGTTTTTACGCTGATTTCATCAAAGTATGGATAATCTGATGAGTGCGAAATGCCATATAGCCTATATGACGTTATATTGCTCCTGGAATGTTCCAGAGGAAGTTTTGCACCAAAGGCCATAATCCTTGACCTTTGACCTTTAAAGGTCACAAAGGTCAAATTTTCAAAGTTGTGGGAATTGAACTGGGTTTTCGACCTTCTTCGACGAACTAACTCCAATAAGCTATCGCACGTATCCTGTTTCCTTATTTTAATGTCCACAACATTGTTTTGTGACCTTTAAAGGTTAGGCAAAGGTCAAATTTTGAAAGTTGTTGAACGAAACTGGGTTTTCGACATTTTGCAGCTAATAACCTGTCACTCGTACCACATCATGTTGATCATTTTTATAACTTGGTCAAACATTATCACATTGTCTCATCCTTGACTTCTGAAACAATCTACATCGTCCAATACCGCTCGTGAACTATCGTCGTCTTCAGACTTGTCATTGTCATTATCATCATGATCAACAATATCATTGTTATTATCATCAGCATAAATACCATTTTCAATAATGTTATTATGACCCTCGCTGAAGGAGAGGGTATCGCATTTGGGTCCTTTTGCTTGTTACTTGGCGAAATCTTCGATTTTGTCAAGTATGTTGGTCTGTTCCATTTGTTGGTTTGTCACTTACGAAAACTAAAGATTTCGTAAGTATATTGATGACTTCCGTCCTCTGTTTGTGTGTTTGTTTGTTTGTGTGTGTGTGTTTGTAGGCACGATAACTCAAGAACGGAAGAAGCTACCAATGTCAAATTACACCACGTGATTCAGGAGGGTGATGGCTCGCGCTGATTAGATTTTGGTCTAAATCGGTCAAAGGTCAAGGTCACAGTGAGGTCAAACATAATTCCGTAAATTCATGTGGAGAAATGGAGTATTTTTACTTCGGTCGACATTACGAGTTTGTTTTAACTTCAATTTTAATTTTGTCTTCGGTTTTTGCGATCGCTTAGGACGCTTAACACTCGGTTGTCAAAATTCTGGTAAAAATCGGATGTTTTGGAGACGTTTTAAGATTGTATGAAAAATATTTCACTCGACGCGTCACGGGTCGTCACGTGATGCAGTGGACAATTCCGTAAATTCATGTGGAGAAATGGAGTATTTTTGCTTCGCTCGACGTTACGAGTTCGTTTTAACTTCAATTTTAATTTTGTCTTCGGTTTTTGCGATCGCTTAGGACGCGTAAAACTCGGTTGTCGAAATTCTGGTAAAAAAATCGGATGTTTTGGAGACGTTTTAAGATTGTATAAAAAATATTTCACTCGCGCGTCACGGGTCGTCACGTGATGCAGTGCGCTCGAGCAGAGGCGTCGTTGACTCACGTATGGTTTTGCGTGTGCGCGCTGATGGTGTTTTCAAGTCATTTTTATCCCAATAAAGGTTATCGTCGCATGCCTGACTCGCTGAGCCGTCGGATTATGTAAAGATTGTTGGTGGATGGCTGAATATTACGGTTTTGTGACTGATAAAATAATATTAAATAATTGCGTGGAGAAATGGAGATTTTTGCTTCGGTCGACGTTACGATTTTTGATGGTTTGGTACAGATTCATCGTATAAACTTCTGGTTTGCGTCGCTACCTTCTCTTGAGACAGCTTTTATTAGACAAGGTCAGAGGTCAAGTTGACGATTTCGTAAGTACCAGTCGATGACTGCTTGTTTGTTTGTCAGCACATAACTTTGGTGTTTTTCTCTGCAACCGCTTGTTGGATTAAGACAAAATTTTCACCATAGGTGCGACGACTCATCTGGAATGTTTTGATCATAATTAGGATGTCATAGGTTACGTGGTGTGGCAGCCATGTTGGAAAAACGGAAAAACTTTGGACCTCTATCTCTGAAACCACACCAAGGTAAAAATTGAAACCTGGAACATGGCTGGTACTCCTTATGGGGAATAACTGAAATTTTTTGGATCATGTCATATTTTTTGATGATGTCATCTTATCCAAGATCTCCCAGTGGAGCAAATGTGATCAAGTGAAGTTTAATGCTTCAAAAATTCATATCTCTCTCTCTCTTTCTCTTTCTCTTTCTCTTTCTCTTTCTCTTTCTCTTTCTCTTTCTCTTTCTCTTTTTTTTTCTCTCTCTCTTTCTCTTTCTCTTTCTCTTTCTCTTTCTCTTTCTCTTTCTCTTTCTCTTTCTCTTTCTCTTTCTCTTTCTCTTTCTCTTTCTCTTTTTCTCTTTCTCTTTCTCTTTCTCTTTCTCTTTCTGTTTCTCTTTCTCTTTCTCTTTCTGTTTCTTTTTCTTTTTCTCTTTCTATTTCTCTTTCTCTTTCTCTTTCTCTTTCTCTTTCTCTTTCTCTTTCTCTCTTTCTCTCTTTCTCTTTTTCTCTTTTTCTCTTTTTCTCTTTTTCTCTTTCTCTTTCTCTTTCTCTCATCTCCTTTAAAAGCTCTACAATTTCACCATGTGATACAACAAACCTACTAGCTATTACTTTAACATAAAATTTATCCTGGAATCCACACATTACGCAAATAGCTAAGTCTGCCTCAAAGAAATTAGGAGTCCTGTTCCGATCTCGAAGATTCTTCCCCTCTGAACAGTTGCTACAACTATATAAAGGATCAATTCGTCCTTGTATAGAGTCCTGTTCTCACATGTTGGGAGGTTCCAGCTCCACATATTTACTGCCAGACAGAATTGAATCCAAAGTTATTCGACTTGTCAACTCTACCAATGTGACCTCAAAACTCGACCCGCTCAAATTACGCTGCATAGAAGGCTCTTTCTCTTTTCTACAGATATTACCTCGGTTTCTGCTTGCAAGAACTTGCTGCTTGTGTCCCTCCACCATTAACGAGACCAAGGAATACTCAACAAGTCACTACATCACATGATCAGTGTGGCCATTGCCAATTCAAGGGTGGGACGTTACGATGTTTGTTTCTTCCCCTCCACTGCCAAACTCTGGAACTCTTTACCTTCTCACGTCTTCCCAAACACTTATGACCTTCCCCTTTTCAAAAAACAGATTTTTTTACTTTCTCAAAAACTCTTAGACTATTCTCTCTTTCGTTATTTTCTATTAATGCAGTTCTTTTTTTAAGGCTTGGCCTTGATGAGGACTATTCAGTCCGTAACTGAAGTCTTCAACATTAAAAACAAAAAAGAAAACAAAAAGTGCCTTCATTACGACATCATAATTGCATATGTAGAACACATCTGATCAGTATGAAAAAAATTGAGGGTCATCTCGGGATAAAATGGTCCACAGAGAAAAAAAAAATTGATGACGTCATCGGTCACATGATTTGGCAGCCTTTTTTTAACCTTCAAAAATCTTCTCTAAAGAGGCTGAACAGATCGAGGTGAAACTTTACAGGTATGACCACCTATCCATGAGGAACAAAAGGTTCACACATATGATGTCATAGGTCATATGGTTTGGCAGCCTTTTTTAACCTTCAAAAATCTTCTTCTCTAAAGAGGCTGAACAGATCGAGGTGAAACTTTACAGGTATGACCACCTATCCATGAGGAACAAAAGGTTCACACATATGATGTCATAGGTCACATGGTTTGGCAGCCTTTTTTAACCTTCAAAAATCTTCTTCTCTAAAGAGGTTGAACAGATCGAGGTGAAACTTTACAGGTATGACCACCTATCCATGAGGAACAAAAGGTTCACACATACGATGTCATAGGTCACATGGTTTGGCAGCCTTTTTTTAACCTTCAAAAATCTTCTTCTCTAAAGAGGCTGAACAGATCGAGGTGAAACTTTAGAGGTATGACCACCTATCCATGAGGAACAAAAGGTTCACACATATGATGTCATAGATCACATGGTTTGGCAGCCATATTGGATTTACCCAAAAACCAAGAAAAAATCTTCTCCAGAACAGCTGTAAATTGAGGGTAAACTTCAATTAAATGCTCCCCAAGCCTTGGGTGTACAAGTTTGTTCAGGAATAATTGATAGGTCACATGATTTGGCAGCCATATTGGATTGAAGAAAATATTAAATAAGGTTTTCTCTGGAACCGCTGAATCAATCAACATGAAACCTCAAAATTATGATCGAGTGGTGATGGGGAATATACGATTTAAATTTCGACTTCATTGGACATATGGTCTGGCAGCCAGAATTTTTTTTTTTTGATCAGGGTTCTTTTTTATTGTTTTTTTTGGGGGGGGGGGTTGAATAAGGCTGTGCCTGGATGGGTTTGAGGGTAGAGGAGTATCAGCTGAAATGTAAATCCTATCCAGGTTCCTCCTGATGACCTCATCTTTGCTTTTTTCTTGTTTGGGTTCCTTTTGATTACTCCAATGCAGGACTGTTCCTATTTGGTCTTCCATTTGATTCGAATTGAATTAATTTTAATCTCATCATAAATTAATTTGAATAATGAGTAATAATTTTTTAAAACGTCATGGGTCAGGGTCAAGTGTCCAATCAAAGCGGGGTTGCATCAAAGCGGGACATCTTGGTACCCGGTCATCGCTGTCAGTAGTAACAAAGTGACAGTTGTAATTGTCTCTTATTAATTGCATAACACACCAGTATACCAACGCCACACAAACGACACCACACAAAACTACACAAACACCACACGAAACTACACAAACACCACACAAAACAAGTTCTGGCAAGGGTCTGCAATCGCTGATTGCTCTTTCTCGTTATTGTTATTATCATTATGTACAAGTATCATAGCAATTATCATTATGTACCATTGTAGTTATCATTATGATTATTATCATGAGCATTATGTATCATAATTATTTGTCACCCCTGTCTGTTTGTGAACAGGCTATCTCAAAAGGTTTTGAACAGATTCGGACGAAACTTGGTGATCAGGTTGGGTGTGTGACAAGAATGAACTGATTCGATTTCGGTGAAGATCCAAGTCCAGATCTAGATATGAGAATTTCTAAAGTGATTCTTCACCATTGAGACATTGGGCCAAAAATGACATATAGCACAATATCTCAAAAAGTATTGGACGGATTCGGATGAAACTTGGTGGACAGGTTGACAGGTTGGGTAGGTAACACGGATTGGCCAATTACATTTTGGTTAAGGTCCGGATCCAGATCCAGCCCATCAGTGAGATACAAAACATAAACTAAGCAGAGGTATGCGCTCCACCAAGTACCATTCTAGTTATCCTTATTTTGTAACATTATCATTATCGTTATGTCCGATCATCATTATCGTTATGTACCATTATCATTATAATTTCGATAGTATGTCATTGAAAGACATATTCACATGATGTGCAGACAAACAGACAGACAGACAGATAGAGAGAGACAAACAGACCCACATGTAATACCCTCTCCTCTAACGAGGGTAATCCTGACTAACTCACAGACCAGTGTTTGTCACACTGCTGCTCCTACAGTTCTGTGATGATTACATCCAGACTTGCTACATAAGATCAGCATGACCCCATTTAATGTATAGGGGTGTTTTTATCTTTACGAGTGGTCTTGGAGGGAGGGGGTGGAGTAAAGCAAATTCTCTATGTCAATGTGTATCGTGTAGTGCCACCTCCAGGTGGGGGAGGGTATTACAATTACCCTCCATTTACAGCACAGCACAGTATTCCTGGCTCCACGATTTCCAGTGCATCGAGGTGCTTTGAATTACAAGCAGTGGGTATGTTTTTATTTCTTGCATGTAACCTGGGGTTTTTTTTTTGCCTATACAGATCTGTCAGTTGCCAATACACCACCCAAATAAAGGTATGCATCAGAAGAACATGTTGCATGCTTGGAACAATATCACCGCAGGGCGGGTACTCCACAAGTAATCATAATAATGAAAATCAATTTTAAAATCCCCCAAAATAAGGTGTAACCCAAGGGGTGACTGACCAATTATAAGGTGACCCAAGCAGTGAAATAATGTAGTGCTGGTTCCAAAATAACACACCATGTATACCCTTTTTCCATCTTCAAGTTCTTGGGTCATTCTTTTTGAAAGGATACATAAAGGGACACCACAAACTGGAAACAGGCATATTACCATAAAAACTTATAATTATGAATAGAAACCCAACAAACGACAAAGGATGGATGACAGTAACCGCGAGCTACTGACCTTCTCAGAATGTAAAATGGCAATCCCTACAACTTGTCCCAACACATCAGCAACAAATGCCTTGGCTGAACATTGGTTCTGTACAATGGGGAAGCACACATACCATCATGGTACATAAAACAAGTAAATTAACAAGTTAACAATAATAAAAACAAGAAATATTTTGGTGTCCTTCAGAAGACTTTACCAAACATTCCAGAAGAGTGTCCTTCAGCTGCAGTGAACCCAATAACGTCTTCACCCCGTCTAGATCTTCAGAACAAAACTCACGTACTTGGAAGTTCCTGCAAGAGAAAGGAGCAAAAGCACTTGAGAATAAAGGTATAGAGATTCAGCAAAGGTGTTGAACCTTAACCTGATATGTGTTGGTAAAATTCTGATACGTGTCAGAGCATGAGAGAGTAGCGAGACAAACAAACACACAAACACAATTATAATAAGGTTTATGAAGAAGATAAAGGAAGATGATTTGTAACACCGGCTTACCACCAAAGGAGGCGATATTTCCACCATATCAAATCTAATATATAACGCTTATCCAACCAAGATATTCAAGTTTTGTATTTTTAATTAATTTTCTGAAATTTGTTTTTCTCTTGGAAGTTGTTGGTTACGATGTGTAAATAAAGGTGGGAAAAGTCTGATTTCAATGCAATTTAATTCCAGGGAATAAGGCATCAAACAATGAAAAATTTGAAAGGGGGTGCAGACTTTCTATAGGCACTGTATACTAAGCATTTTTACCTGTCGCTTCTCTGATGAATTGAATCAAAAGACAACATGAAGTACTTCACAAACATTCTGCTCTATTAACCCTATCATTTGCCTGAGGACATCTTCCATTTGCTTGGAAGTCGGCCAACATCACCTTTGCAAGCCAAGTTCGAACTCAAGTTTGACTGATTGGAGATAAATATGTGTACACCACCGGTCAAAAGTTTTAGAACACCCACATTTTTCCAGTTATTACTGAAATTTAAGCAGTTTCATGTTTCAATGTACTCTGAAATTAAAGCATATAACAAATAAGCAATTGCAGATAAAAAAGAAATCATGGAATCGTTTTGTTGAACAAAATTGAATATAAATTTTTGACTCATCAAAGTAGCCTCCTTTTGCAGATATAACAGCTGAACATGCTTGTGGAATTCTTTCTCCAATGGAAATCAAATATTGTTCGGAAAGTTCTTCTCAACACTGTTGCAGAAGTTCCCACAAATGTGTTGCACTTGTAGGTTGCTTTGCTTTCACGCTTCTGTCCAGTTCATCCCAAACCAGCTCGATGGGGTTTAAGTCTGGAGACTGTGCTGGCCAATCCATGATTTGAAGCCTACAGTCTTGTTCTTTTCTTCGAAGGTAGTTCTGACATAGCCTGGAGGTATGTTTTGGGTCATTATCTTGCTGAAGGATGAACCCCTGACCAACTGGGCATAGACCAGAGGGTACTGCATAGCGCTGCAAAATGCTGTGGAAACCCTTTTGGTTTAGGGTGCCAGTCACTCTGTGCAAGTCGCCGACTCTGGATCCAGTAAAAGAGCCCCAGATCATCACTCTTCCTCCTCCATGTTTGACAGTTGGTGTCACACACTGAGGAACCATCCTTTCACCTACTCGATGGCATACAAAAACCCTACGTGATGAACTGAAGATTTCAAATTTTGATTCATCGATCCACAAGACCTTCTTCCAGTTTTCAGTAGTCCACTGGTGGTGTTTCATGACCCAGGCAAGCCTCTTTTTCGTATTTGCCATCTTAGCAATGGCTTTCTTACTGCCACTCGACCTGTCAAACCTGCAGCTCGAAATCTTCTCTTCACAGGTGAAACTGAGACTTCCTTACTTCGACCAGTGTTAAGCTGTGCTTGAAGCTGCTGTCCTGTGAGCCGACTATCACGCAAGCTGTTGACTCTCAGAAACTTGTCTTCTGATTGTATTGTGGCTTTGGGTCTGCCAGACCTCTTCCTGTCAGAGTTTCCTACAGTTTCCAAGTACCTTTTGATGGTGTGGGAAACTGTACTCACTGACACTTTGACTACTTTGCAATTTCTCGAAAGGAAAGACCTACACTTTTAAGGGTTATAATGGTCTGTCTGTCTTCCTTTGTTAATTGTCTTTTTCTCGCCATTATGATAGCAATATACTACTTCCTGCAGTGTAATATTGTCCAAATAATGCTTCAGAAGGTGTAGCAACACGGTCTGTTACAACACTGCTTTTATACAGACAGAGGGTTTGTAACTCATCAACAAAAGTTGGGACACCGGAAGGAATTGTTTGCATCAACTTTCAAGGCTGAATTTACTTCCATTGCTGCAGAACAGCTGCAGTTGCTAACCCATTACTTGCTCCCTGAAAAGGACCTTTTTTATTAACTGAAATTTACATTATTTTTCAGTTTTTAATAAAATAAACTTCTTTTTTTTTTTCCTCTGGCAGTTTACCACTGAGCTTTGTACCATTTCAGGTTATTCACTGGACTTGAACTGCTTAAATTTAAGTAAAAACTGGAAAAATGGGGGTGTTCTAAAACTTTTGACCAGTCATGTACCTCTCGACCAACCTAAAAATCAGTAACTTAATGTTTCAAGGCTTCGGTGGAGTAGTTGTCAGAGCGACTGGTCTGAGTCTCCGTGGTCGGTGTGAACTCTGTCCGAGTCATTCCAAAGATTTTGAAAACGGTACGTGCCGCTTCCTCATTTGATGCTCATTTTAAAATGAATAGAGCAGACACATTGATACCTCAGCCAAATTTGAATCACTGAGATGACAGCTTAGAGCTGGGTCGAGAATCAAACCCAGGCGAGACAGCTCAGAGGCAAGTGTGCATACCTCTGTGACCCTCTTCATCAGCCGAGATGTTGTTTATTTATGGCAGTGGAAAAAACAAATCACTTTCACTTTGGTACGAAGCTCCATGTTGTTTGCTGTGGTTTTAAGTTCCGTTTATATTGAGTGAAATGAAACATTTTAAAAAAATAAAACATAGAGAACCACCTCAGCACCGTCGAGTCTGGCATTTCACTCAGGCTGACTGGCAGGTTCTCGAAGGAGCCATCAAACTTCTCGATTGGTTTCCCATCACAACTTTCTCCAACATCAACTCGTCCTGCAAATTCTTTCAAAGAAACTTGCTCTCCCTCATGCACAGATTTATCCCCTCTTGTCTTCAGCTGTCCTTCCCTTCCTCCCGCCCTTGGTTCACTGAAGATTGTGGCGAGGCAGTTGTCCTGAAACAACTTGACTTTGCCTCATGGAAAGCAAATCCAACTGAGGTTAATCTCAATTCCTTCCATAAAGCTTGGAACAAGAGTGTATCTCCCTCAGGAGAGCCAGAAAACAACATCTTTCTAATCTCAAGTCTGAACCCTCAAACCTCTCTCCCTCCTCCAAATCCTGGTGGCGTCTAATCAAATCTGTTTCTGGTGTATGTTCCCCCTCCATCCCCTCCCTTTCCTCAAATGGCCGCACTGCTGATATCGCACGTGAAAAGGCTGAATGCCTAAACTCGGTGTTTGCATCTAAATCTTGTGTCCGAAACCCATCGCTTTCTGTACTCACCTTACCCAGTCGCACCCAACTGTCCCTGGACTCTGTGTCCTTTTCCTCTGACAAGGTGGAGAGCTTGCTGTCAAACCTCGACTCAGATTCTGGAACTGGTCCAGATGGCATCAGCGCACGTGTCCTAAAAACCTGCTCCTCTGCTCCTGCTCACAATCTCTCTGTTCTATTCACCCTCTCATTTGCTCAAGGTCATCTGCCATCTGCTTGGAAATCAGCAAACATTACTGCCCTGCATAAAAAGGTGCAAAAACAGATCCAACGACAAACCAATCAGCCTTCTCCAAAGCCAGTCGCCTACTGGCATCCTCGGTCGTGCAAAGTCCTTCTTTGGCCCACCGAAACTCCTGACCACATACAAAGCCTTCGTCCACAGCCTGATGGAGTACTGCTCTCCCCCCCCGCCCCTCGGGGCTGGTACTCCTGCCTCTCATCTTTCTCTGCTTCATGCTGTGGAAACCAAGGCATTTAGGATCATTGGTATTTCCCGTGGTGAGGCTGAGTCTTTGGGCCTCTCACTTCCTCACTGCAAGCAGGTCGGTGGTCTTTTTGACTTCCACCATCTCCTCTCAGGTCTCACCCCCTGCTCTGTCTGCGATTTGTCCCCCTCCCCCCCCCCATGTTTCTGCAAGGTGCTCAAGGTCCCCCAGCAACCCCCTTTTGGTAAAACTACCAAAATCAACAATCACTGCTCACCTTCACTCTTTCATTCCTCTGTTTTCCCACCTTTGGAATAAACTCCCACACTCTCTTCAATCCCATTCTTCCCTCCAGGCCTTCAAAACAGCTGTTCACCACCACCTCCTACCTTCCCGCATCCAAAACCACGATCTTTTCTACCCCTGTTACTCCACCCCAAACCCACCTCCTTCAAATTCCCTGCCTTCCTTCCGGAAAGGTCCCTGTCGTGTAAGGTCCTGAACGTCCCTGTAATGTCCATCTTTTTACCCCGTGTTCCCTGTCCCATCACTCTCCCTTCCACAGATCTCCTAATGACTCCGTTTCCCTCTGTTTTGTCCTTCCCTCTCATGCCACTCTTGTCTCCTGCTCCCCCACCCCCCGCCCCCTTGTTGGGCATTTAGTGTTCGCTCTCATATGATCCTTGAAAATGTACACACACACACACACACACACACAAAAAACAATTTTTTTAAAAAACATCTTTCTAGTCTCAAGTCTGATCTCTTAAACCTGTCTCCCTCCTCCAAATCCTGGTGGCAACTGTCTGCTTCTGGTGTATGTTCCCCCTCCACCCCCTCCCTCACCTCAAATGGTCGCACAGCTGACACTGCATGTCGTCCCATCTCAACCACGATTGCCTCTTTTCCTCCTGCCTTGCTCCCTCAACCTATCCGCTCTCTTTGCAATTCTCTCTTCCCCCATTCACACCAAGTGTCCAGTCCAACTCAGCCAACATTTCATCAATCTCCCCATCAAACTCATCTGCACACCAACCTCCTCCCTCAGTTCATCCATCCTCCTCCTATCCACCGTCTTCACTCCCACAAATCCTCGTGACCCAGTTCTTGCAAACCTGCAGCCTATGTTGTTGTCTCTCTTCCAGTGAGAGCAGCTCCAGACCATAAAGGTAGGCCGGCATTACACATAACATCAGAACCTTCTCACTTCATCTTCTTCATCGCCGTCCGCACTTCCTCCTCTGTGATCTCCACCAACTCCAATTTCCCTCTTCATGGCATTATAGCGCCAGCTCGCTCTTGCATATTCCAAGTTCAACAGCTCTGTAAAATGTCCTCCCACACCTTCAATACTGCCCCCCTCTCTGTCACAAGCCTCTCAGAACCATCCTTGATCACTGCCACTACCCCCCCCCCTTCATGTCCTTATTATCCTCACCTCTGTTACGGGCCAATTCATACATCATCTTCCTCCCACCATCCTCTTCCAACTTGTTGTATACATCCTCTTTCACATCATCCCTTGCCTTATTCACAGCTCTCCTTGTTGCTTTCTTCTCCTGCCCATACAGGTGCAGCAACCCTGCATCCGACTGCCTCTCTCTTTCCTTGATCTTTGCTATCCTCTTCCTAGCCTCCTCCTTTTCACCAACTGCTTTAGCTACCTCCTCCGTTATGTTATGTTATGTTATGTTACAAAAGTTATGCAATTCCCCTAAACGCCTCTCTGTACTGCTTCTATTCCTCCTCCAAACCCTCCACTTCTTTGCTAAGTTGCTTCTACCTAGCTTATCCCTGGTGTACCAAATTTACCAACACATTCCTCTTCACCTGGCTCTGCTTCTCCCACATGTGCATTAAAGTTCTGCACAATGCACAGCATCACTTCCAGCTCAACCATTCCCATCATCGTCTCCAGTGCGTCCCTGAATTCCTGCTTATCCGCTGCAATCCTTCCCGTATGTGGCCCATATACCGACAAAACAAACACCATTTGCCTCTGTATCACCACGTATGCCATAACTATCCATCCCTCCCATCTTTCCACTCTGACCACCTGCTTGCTTATTTCTTCCAACACAAATATTCCCACGCCATTACTCTTCCATCCCCATCCACGTGCAACAACTTGTATCCTCTTACAAACCACCTTGCCCTGTGCCCTTTCCAGCTGGTCTCCTGCACACACAACACTAGCAGCCTCCTCTGCATCATCTCCACAACATAAAGACACAAATTCACTTTTATAGTGCTTACGGAAAAGCCCATCAAAATGACGGGTACACAAATTTTCAACACAACACAGAGGATGGCAATACACGCAGAGTTATGGATTACACCTGATTAATTATTTGCAATTAGGGAATAGTAAACAGGAACGGGTCGAAGTAAGATACTAAACATGAACGGGTCAAAATGCTAAGTGGGATTTGTTTCACGTGCTTCAGGCATTAATGCAAAATGCACAAACATACGGTGTCTAAGCACAGCCTCTTGTGCTCCTGAAATAGAAAATAATAATGCGAGCAATGTATAAGCACAGCATCGTTCGCTTCTGAAATAATTTAAATTTTAAAATGTGGGCGGTGTATAGGCACAGAACGCTGGCTTGATTAATTGATGCCTCAAAAAAGAAAAACAGTCGGGTTATGTAATGAAGCAAAAACATGGTGATTGGCAATTGCTTTTGTGAATGTATAATACATCGTGTTTATTTGGCTTGGATAGATTCCAATTATACTGCAGGCCAGAAGGGTTGAAGCCTGAGGCCGACACAAACTGTGCGTCAGAATGCCTGTCATACCAATGAGCTACACTACATGGTCAAAAGTACGTGGACACCTGCTCGTCCAACATCTCATTTCAAAATCATGGGCATTAATATGGAGTTGGTCCCCCCTGTGCTGCTATAACAGCCTCCACTGTTCTGTAAAGGCTTTCCACGAGGTGTTGGAACATTGCTGCGGTGATTTGCTTCCATTCAGCCACAATAGCATTAGTGAGGTCGGGCACTCATGTTCGGTGATAAGGCCTGGCTGGCAGTCGGCGTTCCAATTCATCCCAAAGGTGTTCGGTGGGGTTGAGGTCAGGGCTCTGTGCAGGCCAGTCAAGTTCTTCCACACCGATCTCGACAAACCATTTCTGTATGGACCTCGCTTTGTGCATGGGGGCATTGTCATGCTGAAACGGGAAAGGGCCTTCCCCAAACTGTTGCCACAAAGTTAGAAGCACAGAATCGTCTAGAATGACATTGTACGCTGTGGCGTTAAGATTTTCCTTCACTGGAACGAAGGGGCCAAGCTCGAACCATGAAAAACAGCCCCAGACCATTATTCCACCTCCACCAAACTTTACAGTTGGCACTATGCATTCGGGCAGGTAGCATTTTCCTGGCACCCACCAAACCCAGATTAATCCGTTGGACTGCCAGATGGTGAAGCATGATTCATCACTCCAGAGAACATGTGTCCACTGCTCCATGCCCAATGGCGTTGAGCTTTCCACCACTCCAGCCGACACTTGGCATTGCACATGGTGATCTTAGGCTTGTGTGCGGCTGCTCGGCCATGGAAACCCCTTTCATGAAGCTCTCAATGAACAGTGCTTGTGCTGATGTTGCTTCCAGAGTCAGTTTGGAACTCGGTAGTGAGTGTTACATCCGACAACAGACGATTTTTTCCGCACTTCGTGTTTCAGCACTCGGTGGTTCCGTTCTGTGAGCTTGTGTGGCCTACCACTTCACGGCTGAGCTGTTGTTGCTCCGAGACATTTCTACTTCACAATAACAGCCCTTACAGTTGACCGAGGAAGCTCGAGCAGGGCAGAAATTTGACAAACTGATTTGTTGGAAAGGTGGCATCCTATGAGGTTACCACATTGAAAGTCACTGAACTCTTTAGTATGGCCCATTCTACTGTCAATGTTTGTGTATGGAGATTGCATGGCTGTGTACTTGATCATATACACCTGTCAGCAATGGGTTTGGCTGAAATAGCCGAATCCACTAATTAGAAGGGGTGTCCACATACTTTTAGCCATGTCGTGTGTACAACCTTTCAACATTTAATGATGCCTTTACAGTCACTTTTGGTCTTTTTCACACTGAAGAGAAAACTTAGAGTGAAGTCATGATGATTGTGAAAATAACACTTCTGTTTGGAGACATTTCAGCTCATGTCCCGTGGAGCCTATAATTTAATCATCTCGGATGAGGGGGAAATTTTTTTTGCTTTTCCTATAAATGTTCCGATTTCACTCGAGATTTCGACATAATTATTTCGGCCATGAGTTTCGATCATCAAATATGGAATCAGATTTTGAATAGCAGCTTTCAAAGTCGAGGAAAAACGCTACGATTAGCTATCTTAACATGGATATACACCTCAACACGGATTTCACCCAAGGAGGACAAACCCCTTCGGGAAAGGGGCAAATTAAGTCTTACAACCTCCCTCCATCATGTAACCCTTCGTCCTGTTAAGCTTGCTTGAGATTGGATAAGTAACAACCGAATGTATCGCGGTTAGATAGGCACCAAATTGCGTATTTTAGTATGATAGATGTGCATGTATAATATAGATATATATGCAAACATATATGGTGTTCCAAAAAGACCTGGACGACAACTTTGGATAATATATGTAGCATCACAAATTATACAATGCCCTTTGATTTTCAGGTCTGGTGGTTTATGTACAAGAAAATGGCGACTCCACAGGAGAAAGCACAGTGCATCGAATGGTTCATCGAAACGAAATCCGACACACAAGTGAAGCGTAATTTCCATACAAGGTACGGAAGAAATCCGTCATCGCGGACAATATCAGAGAGGGGAACAAGAGGTTTAAGGAGACTGGAAGTTGTCAGAAACAGAAAAGTACCGGTCGATGAAGCACAAGTGCAGCAGACGTTGAACGAGTGCATGAACCATTTCAGCAAAGTCCCAGGAAATCAATTTGAGACACATATTATATAGGAAACTGGGACTACCAAACATCACTGTGCACAGGATTTTGTATAAAAGACTGAACCTTTATGTCTATAAGGTGCAAATTCTGCAGGAACTCAAACCAAGTGACGGACCCAAACGTAAGGCATTTGCCTTGGAAATGCCTGTCACATGGAGATGACGAAGATTACCTGAAAAAGGTCAAGTTCACAGACGAAGCTTGCTTTCATGCATCCGGGAAGGTCAACTGCACAATGTGAGGATTTGGGGCTCTGAAACCCCCCACTAGTCCAAGAGCATTAGGTCAAAATAGGCCCTAACCTGGACATTTTTGGTAACAAGCTGATTTTTTCAGGATAGGTCCAGGAATATGTCTAGAATAACATACTAAAAGTCCTCATAAATCCTCCTTGAGCGTTTTCTGCAATCCAAGATGGCGTCCAAAATGGCCGCCTCTTCTGTTTTTCTCATAACTTTGCAAGCAGGTTTCCCCAAAACACACTTTAAATGTCTACATATATGTTTTGAAGTATGAGGAACTCATTAGAATACATTTTAAGAGATGCTGAAGCACGCAAGTACCAATAAGACCTCTTGAGTTCTTCCAAAAGTCCAGGCAGAAGCAGACGCCGACACCCTGATTGTCTCCACAGCACTAGCACTGGCAGAGTCAGAACATGTGCCAGTTGCTGTCGTTGGTACGGACACAGACTTACTGGTAATGCTAGTTGCTCGGGCAACCTCTTCCACAGATGTGTACATGCTATGCCGCAGTAATCCTGTCACGGTCTTCAACATTCATGAGATTCAGCATGCCATAGGGGACACAAGAAATCACTTGATGTTTCTTCATGCTGTGACGGGATGTGACACGGTCTCTGCGATCTATCGTCAGGGCAAGCGTAAAGCTTTCAACATGGTGCACAAGAAGCGGGACTACGACTTGCTGGATACCTTCACAAACAGTGGAAGCACCCATGACGAGGTGGAAAAAGCTGGGGAAGGCTTCATTCTTAAGCTTTATGGAGCCAGCAGTTTTGAATCTCTTGATGACTACCGTCACATCGCATACAAACGGGCAATCGGTCGCAGTTCCCTGAGTTCATCCTTTCAGCTAGAAAGTCTACCTCCAACTAGTGCTGCAGCAAAGCAACATTCATATCGCGCCTATCTTACCGTCCAGGAATGGATGGGTAACTCCTTATCTCCAACAGAATGTGGCTGGCGATTTCAGGACGGGACTCTTACCCCGGTAGAAACAGACATTGCTGTTGCACCCGACACTTTGCTGAACATGGTGGCATGTGGGTGTAAACCAGATGGTTGCAGAAGCATGACATGTAGCTGCAAGAAACTTGGGCTCTTTTGTACCTCAATGTGCAGTAAATGCAGTGGTCTCAATTGCAACAATACAGCACCAACTCTTATAGATGCCGACGATGATATTACCCCAACTTCAGAGGACATCAACATTGAAGATACAGCATCCGACGATGAAGACAATGACTGATGCAACTAGGTGTGTGCATGCGTAAGGTAAAGATTCATCTGAAACTTTTGAGGTTTGAATCTCTAGCATGATCTTGTTTTGAATGTCTTTGCCTCTTGAAACAGGCTAAAACAGCAGTGTGTTGATAAGTGGTGGACATTTTGAGCACCATTTGAATTTCAGAAAGAACTTCAGCGGTTTTATTGTTTCCTTTGTACTTCAAAGTATCTGAATGAGTTCCTTATTTCTCAAGACATAATATATTTAGAGATTTAAAGTGCATATTGAGGTAACTTAGTCACAGGGTCATGAGAAAAACAGGAAATTGCAACCATCTTTGGCGCCATTTTGGATTTTGGGACTAGTTCAAGTAGTTTTATTGGTATAGATATGCGTGTTTCAAATCTGCGAATAAGAATTTATCTAGATTCCTTGACTCCCATAACATATATAAAGACATTTTAGTGTGCTTTATTGGGTTACTTAGTTGCAGAGTTATGAGAAAACAACAACAGGAAAAGGGGCATTTCGGGCACCATTTTGAATTTCAGGATGAGCTCAAGTGTTTTTATTGGTAAATGCGTGTTTTTGAAAAATTCCCAATAAGTATATGATTCATTTCATTGAGTCGCAAAACATATATTAAGACATTTAAAGTGCGTGTTGAAGTACCTTGGTGTAAAACCAGAAACGGCAGCAATTTCAGACGCCATTTTGGATTTCTGAAAGAGCTTAAGCGGTTTTATTCGTTTTTGTGTGTTTCAAAATCTTCCGACATGTATTGTATTGAGTTCCTTATACTTCAAAACATATGTGTAGACATTTAAAATGTGTTATAGGTAAACCTACTTGCAAAGTTATGAGAAAAACAGGAAATGGCAGCCATTTTGGACGCCATTTTGGATTGCGGAAAACGCTCAAGGAGGATTCATGAGGACTTTTAGTATGTTATTTCACACACATTCCTGGACCTTTCCTGAAAAAATCAGCTTGTTACCAAAAATGTCCAGGTTAAACCCTAATGCTCTTGGACTGCACGTGGACATTGAACACATACACGACAGTCCAAAGGTCAATATGTGGTGTGGCCTTCTCCATGACTGATTGGTGAGTCCGTTTTTCTTTGCAGAGGATACAGTGACCTCAACAATTTACACGAACACGTTGGAAGGATTCACCTTCCCACAGATTGAAGACCTGCAACCCGATATCATTTTTCAACAGGATGGCGCTCACCCTCATTGGGCCTTTTTCGTTTGAGCCGTCCTGAATGAAAATTTTCCAGGTCACTTGATTGGCCGAGACAGACCAACTACCTGCCTCCACGATCATCAGACAAAATCCCCTTGATTTTTTTTTTCTGTGTGGATTTGTCAACGATGTGGTCTACAACACCAAGGTGGCAAACCTTCAGGATCTTCGTTTTCGGATCACAGCTGCATGCGCACTGGTGTACGCAAACATGCTGAGCGAAACATGGCAAGAACTCGTGTTGACAAGCAGAACTCAAATTGAAGTGTATTGATGGTGTGCGCAAACCATTATGAGTTTCTGTATCATTTAAACCAAAGCGTATCGTTGTGTCATTCGTGGTTTGAAATATATTGCTATGGTTTTGGAAAACTTACCCCAGGGGGAGAGCATACATGGACATGTAGGTTACCGGAGGATCAATCATTTCACTCGTCTTTGTATAGACAGTCCTTGATCCCTTGTCAAAGGGCTGTTGGGGGGGCATGCGTTGGTGAGGCTGTATTTTTTCAGTGTAATGTCTCCCCCCCCCCTCCCCCTCTGTTACTTTCAATCATTCTTCCTTTACACCATCGTAATGTTCAATCCCTCTGCTACTTTCAATCTTACTCTCCTTTTCCCCATCGACCCATTTCAACAATAATCTCCCCTCCATCAAACATCCTTTCAACAGTCCCTCCTTCACCGTATCGGTCTTACCTTTGGCCCCGCAGCCGTTCGCTTGTCTCTCGGTCTGGTGGAATTCCTCTCCGTGTTCCCTCCATTCGCGCATTCTTTAATTGGACACGTTCGACCCGTTTGTGGTCATTAACCCATCGAGTGCTCTCACATGCATGTTCACGTTGCATCTCACATGCATGTTCATGACACTTGGTGCTTGTTGTGCCCTGCAAGGTGTGACGCTTCTCGCAGGTGTGGAACAGTGCAGAAGTGTTAGTGGGCGTTTTGCGTGTGTGGGAAGGGGGCTGGGGGTCTCATCATGGCTTTGGGCACGTAAAGGGAGGGCAGGGGCTGCATTGAAAGTTCCCTCAGAATGGCATGGCAAATTCCAAAAGTGACGTTGTGGACCCACCCCCATCATCTGCAGACCAATGGGAGAGAGAGAAAGCTCGTGGGAGGAGGAAGGAAGCGGAGGGACAAGCTCGCATGAGTTGGGACGAAAAGAGCTGCTGAGCAGACGGCTCAGAGAGCAGAAGGTGAGAGAAGAAAAAGGCAGAAAGAAGCAGTAAGGCAGAAGTGAACGGGGAAAGCACGCATGAGTAGGGAGGCAAAGAGCTTGTGAGAGGAGAAGAGGCCAGAACAGAATGCAATATAATTTGCCCATCAGCGAATGTTCATTCCTTGAAGGAGGTTGATAATCATGAGAGAAGCAGAAGGGAGAAGCGAACGGGGAAAGCTCGCATGAGCAGGCGCAAAAAGAACACCCGAGCAGACGGCTCGGAGTGCAGAAAGGCTGAGAGAAACAGAATGGCAGAAGCGAACGGGACAAGCTCACATGAGCAGAAGACTCAAGGACTGAGAAGTCTCATGAGGGAAGGAACAAAAGTGTGTGAGGGTGAAGAAAGGAAGGTTTCACGAGCAGTTGGTGTCGAGCTTCTGAGGTAAAAGAACACTCCTTCCATAAGTGTTATCCTGCCCTCTCGGTTCTGTCAGCCACGAAGGATGAGGAGGGTGAACGGCAGCACCTCATCGAAGGGGGCCTGAGAAGGAAGAAGCTGAGGGAGAGTAGGGTGAGTTGCCTATATAGCTCGCATATCTGGGATGCCGGAGAGAACTCGCCTTCTGTGTCTAGGCACCTCAGGGACACGGCTGTGTGTCCCCATCGCATCACATCACCACCGCCCATCTTCCCCATCCATTTTTCTCCACATTCTCTTGAATATTTGGACTGTGTGAGATGGGGGAGAGAAGGAAATACTGTTTTCCTTTTCTCCATACGTTACTTTTATTTTATTTTCAAGTTATTGTGATATTCTTCTCCCCTGAGTAAATGATGGCTAAGTCTTTTGTGTAAGATTGAATAAGAATATGTGTTATGGTGAAATTTGCTCTTATGTGCTGTTTTGCTTTCTTGCTTATAAATTATTGCTTGCTTGGGTGTTTGTAATAAATAATTGCTTTGTTGCGATTTCCAATCTGTCGCGGTTGTCTTTTCTGTTTATTGGTCCGACAGTGCACAAGTAGTTTGACGGGAAGGTGTACCCCAATAATTTGCTTTGTTAGCCAGCACACACTCACTGTAACGTTCGGCAGTAATCCAAGTGTGCGCTGAGGGCACGTAACCACAATTAGCCGGCCGTCCACAGTTGAGGTATCATGCGAAGTAGTGTAACCCTGCCCGGATTGGCCGTGCCAATCGGCGTTTGTGTTTGCCTAGAAACCTGCCGGTGCGAGGAGTTATCTGTGCCTGGTTGCCTCACAACCGGGCGTTCGGGAGGGACATAAGTGCTCCTCCTTGTGGCAGGCCTCGAACCCCAGATCCATGACAATATTAACAAAGTTGTCCATGTCTTTTGGAATACCCAGTATATTATATCTATTTTGGAATACCCAGTATATTACATCTATTTATACAGTGCCTGTAGAAAGTCTGCACCCCCATTACATTTTTTCACCTTTTGTTGCCCTCTTGCCTGGAATTAAATTACAATAAATCAGACTTTGTCCACCTTTATTTACACATTATAACCCACAACTTCCAAGTGAAAAACAAATTCTACAAATTTCAGAAAATTAATTAATAATACAAAACTACAATATCTTGGTTGGATAAGTGTCCAACCCCCTTAGTTAATACTTGGTGGAAGCACCATTGACAGCAATTACAGCTGTGAGTCTGTTGGGATAGGTCTCTACCGACTTTGCACACCTTGATTGGGCAATATTTTTCCATTCTTCTGTACAAAACTGTTCAAGCTCAGTGAAGTTGCGTGGGAAGTGTTGATGGACAACAATCTTCAAGTCATGCCACAGATTTTTGATTGTATTTATGTCGGGGCTCTGACTGGGCCACTCAAGGACATTTATGTTTTTGCTTCTTAGGCACTCCAGTGGAGCTTTGGATGTGTGTTTTGGGTCGTTGTCATGGTGAAAGGTGAACTTCTGTCCCAATTTCAGGTTTCTTGCAGAGGGCAGCAGGTTTTCCTCTTGGATTTTTCTGCATTTTGCTCCATCCATTTTCCCTTCTATCCTGACAAGTGCCTCAGTCCTTCCTGATTAGAAATATCCCATAACATGATGCTACCACCAACATGCTTCACAGTAGGGATGGTGTTCTTTGGGTGATGTGTTGCGTTGGGTTTGTGCCAAATGTAACAGCTTGCATTTAGGCCAAAAAGTTCCATCTTTGTTTTCTTCAGACCACAGAACTTTTTGCCACATGGCTTCAAAATATCCGCAGTGGTTTTTTTATGTACCTCTAACGGGACTCAAGTTGGACTTGTTTGAGTAATGGCTTTCTTCTTGCCACCCTACCACACAGGCCAGACTTGTGGAGTGCTTGGGATATTGTTGTCACATTCACACAGTGACCAGTCTTTACCATAAAGGCATGTAGCTCTTTCAAAGTTGCCATTGGCCTCTTTGTGACCTCCGTCGTCTGATCAGTCTATGCCTGGTGTTGGCTTGATGGTTCGGGTGGTGGGCTTTGGATCCTAGGGTCCTGAGTTCAAATTCCGCTCAGCTGTTGAATTAATACCAGGTGGGGTTAACTCGGCCTGTCATCCTTCCGAGGTCGGAAAAATGAGTGCCAGCTTGCTGGTATCCTGTGTCGGAGTGGCGACCCGTCCAGGATTGTACCCAATAGCCAAGGAGACTGCTTAAGCAGCACCAACACTCTGCAAAGAGTATGGTCCCAATCTCTCCTCTCCTGATCAGTCTCCTCCTTGCTTGGTCATCCAGTTTGGAGGGATAGCCTGATCTCGGCAGGGTCTTGGTGGTACCATATGCCTTCCACTTCTTAATGATTGTCTTGACTGTGCTCCATGGGATATTCAAGGCCTTTGAAATTCCCATCCCTTCATCTATGGCTTTCCACAATGTTATTCCCAAGGTCTTTTGAAAGTTCTTTGGTGCTCATGGTTGAGTGTTTGCTGTGAAATGCACTACCAAGGGGAAATGTTCAGGAACAGCTGATTTTATTCTGAATCATGACAAATTAACACAGGTGGAGGCCAATTAACTTGGTGTGTGATTTTGAAGGTGATTGGTTACATCTGAACTCCTTTACAATTGCTATTATTAGGGGGGTGGACACTTATCCAACCAAGATATTCTAGTTTTGTATTTCTAATTAATTTTCTGAAATTTGTAGAATTTGTTTTTCACTTGGAAGTTGTGGGTTACGATGTGTAAATAAAGGGGGACAAAGTCTGATTTGTTGTAATTTCATTCCAGGCTATAAGGAAACAAAACGTGAAAAATTTGAAAGGGGGTGTATACTTTCTATTGGCACTGTATATACAGTATATATATCACATAAAACATTTGTAGTCATATACACATCTGCTCCATTATAGATAGAGGTTGAAATTGTTTGATCACAGATACATCATGATAAAGTAAACATGGAATATTCATGAATACATAAGAAGGCCAACTCTGTGGAACACGTAGAGATCTTGAGGGAAGGTGCTGTTATGGCGAGGTGGTACATTGTAAAAGCTCTGCAGCAGTGGAAGTTCAGGAACCATGGGAGGTACAGTCATGACACAAAACTGCTTATCCTGTGTGCGCGTACACACACACACACACACACACACACACACACACACACACACACACACACACACACACACACACACACACACACACACACACACCTTTTGGTACAAAGTGATTCACAGGAAATATTCCATAGAGTAGGTCTGTGGATTCATGAAGTACATTCTATGGTCTATGGAATAAAAGTCTTCCTTTTGACTTTCTAAATGTAGTGAGAGATATTAAAATGCTTGTTTGGAACTGTTTTGTAACAGATCACACAGTATATTATTACAAAATGATCCCAATAGTAAAGACGTAGATTGAGTTGTGTTTTTCACCAAAGTGATATTGTGCTTGGTGTGAAGCAGGATTATTTGTTTTCATTACTTATCCATTCTTTCCCACCTTGTTCCTAAATCTTTGTTGTTTGCTCTATTTCTCTGGTGCACTTGAAGTCTCATGGAGAAGTATGTGCATATAACACGTGCAAGGCAAGGACATTATGATCCACTAATGTACATTAATTACAAGGACAGTATATGGGATGAACAATGAAGAAATGAATACAGTATATGGGATTGAAACCTGGAATCCCAACATCAAAACTGGAACATCATGTTCCAATGGGAACACCATGCAGGCACTACCGGATTTAGGGGTGGCCAGGTGGGGCCATGGCCCCAGGGCCCCCCACATTTAGCGGCCCCCCCACAATTTCGATGATTTTGATGACATCTCTTGCCCAGAGGGTTTTTAGAAGTTGGAAGATTTTTAGTCGAAGTTCGTAGTATGAATAATGACAGTGCGTCGTTTGTTATTTTCTTATATTAGTCCATCTCTTTCTCTTACTCTTGCAGCAACAGCATTTTTGTGATTTGATTTTAGAATGAGCTCAGAGATAAGTCATCAGCTCATAGATAAGTCACCAGCCATATCAATAACAATCCGTCCATCTTGTCATATTTAATTGTAATTTGTGAACATATTTGCAAAATCATTCCTGATCAGGATCTGCCAGATCTATAGCTATATACGTTCAGTTGTTGATGAAAAAGCAGTTATAATTTAAGTTGTTGATTAATCTCCAAATGTGGGGGCCCCCCACAATCATTGTGCCCATGGCCCTCCACATGGTAAATCCGGCCCTGCATGCAGGTCAAATTTAGCCACTTCCTGTTAAATCTTCATGACATCTTTGCTGACCTGAAAGATGTTGGATAATGATTCTTTGTGGAGACAAAAACTATATTTCCCTCAAGATTGTTTCGTAAACATTTTTTGTCTTTGTGGCATTAATCTTAGGGCTCAATGTTGCAGCTGTTCTTTCATGTCCAATGAGAAGACTATTCACCGCTGCAGGTATTTGAGAATAGCATTCGATGACATCATCAGAAAACTCAAGGTCTGTGAGGATCTCATCTGGGTTTGTGCAACTTACCCATGGCATCGCTGAAAGCACAGTGTTTCTTGTATTCCTACTTGCCTAGCTCATGACAATGTCTCAGATGTATTAAGAAAATGGGACGACTGATGAGGGTCATCTCCTTGTCGTATTCCTGCAAATATCTCAAAAAGACCCATCCTTCAACCATTTGGAATAGAAGTGCCTTTTTTCTCTTACAGATGGTGAACTCAGTGCCTCTGTGCCTGGAGTACTGATAAGATGAGATGTATTAACATGTGACTCAATAAAAATTGTTTCCCATGCATCGTGATCCGAGTGGAGTAAATACCTAACTATTCTTTGCTTACTCCTATTACAGCCTAAAAGTACCTTTACCACCTTCTACAATCACTGTCCAGGTCAGAGGTAATGAGAGCAATACTTTTTCAGGTTGGGGGGTGAGAATTAAAAAGTACATGTTAAATTGTACAAATTGATTAAAAATAACACTTTAAAGTAAAACCTGAGATTAGAACAAACAATGTAATTATGTTCAACAGATTGTGAATTAAATGGTTCTCAGTAAAAGTAGTCACCTGCTGCTTATATTGAAGAGCATTCAAGTCAAGGTAAAATCCACTGATGGCTTACGAAGTGTGCATATTAGTACTGGTTAGTAATGGCAGGGACAGATTGCGAGAAAATTACTTGTACTTTCATTTATGCAAATTATACAACAGATTCAAACGTGCAGAAGAAAAAAACATGTGTGAAAGAAAACAACCATCAACTATCAGAGAATGTAAAAGATTTAACCTCAGCAATTTCAAAGAAAGGAAAAGAACCAACAACAAAAAAAAACAAAAAAAATTGTTTTTTAAACTATATACGTTGCCATCCATGGGGAAGAGGAAATTTCTCTATAATTGCCCCACTGAATAGGAGAGAAAAGAGAAGCCATCAGTACCCAGAATTCCCATAGCTCAGTGATTAGTGTGTGCACGTGTTAGAGATCAGACCCCATTGCTGTCTTGGGTGTCAGGAAGCAAGTGCATCCTGAACAACAGAAAATGCCTGCCACACATTAACCTGTCTGTGGTACGCAAAACAGTCCTGGGGGTAGCCAGGAACAATTTCAGTTTTAATAAAGTGTGGCACTTGTTTCCTGGTACCCACGACAGTGATGGAGTCTGATCTCAACTTAATGTCTTGTGGGGTTTAACAAGGTCACTCCATGGAGGAGCTTCTGCTCCTTGCACACGTCTCGTCAGACCTACTCATATGGAGGAGTCCTATTGTATGACCATGCATTCTGGTGATGTCAAGTTTGTGGTGGAGCGAGTCAGTGATTCATTGGTTGTGACCAAAAAGATGGAATAATGATCATCTGAATATGAACATTATATTCTCCACCGAACTCTTTCATTTTTACAAATGAGAGTACAAAAATTAATAGAAGTAAACCACTCACAGGAAATAATCCACAAACATATGGCAAGAAATCTTGAGATCTGAAAAAAAAACAAGGCACATTGATAAATAATTAAACCAGGACTTCAAAAACCGTGCAGAAAACATCATGGTATTGGGTTTACATTCAAATCATGTCAGCACAGAGGGATCATCTATGCAAGTAATTAAGCCAGCCACTCGTGAAACACTTGAGCTGATGGCTTGTTCAGTTAATTTTGATTTTCTGATAGCAGTTTGGGATACGAGACAGATATGACTTTTGTATGACTATGTGCTTTGCTCCAAGGGCCAAGGTGCACGTGTACTATTTGGAAAACTTTGTTTGACCGTGTACGTTAGTCTTGGGTCTGAAGTACACGTTCTTAGCTTTGTTAGAATGGTTGTTTGTTTTTACACACTTTTCTATTTATGACTGGAGAGTTCAAAGAACACGGGTCCCACTCTCTCACCGGAGGTCTGTTTTCTACTGTCTCCTCTCTGGCCTTGCCCTCACCCTCCCCCCCCCCTGCTCTGTCTGTGATCTGTCCGCCTTGTATTTCCACAGGGCGCTCAATGTCCGCCAGCAACCCCATTCTGGTGAAATAGCTGAAATCAAGAATCACTGCTCACCTTCACTCTTTCATTCCTCTTTTTCCCCACCTTTGGAACAAACTCCCATACTCTCTTCAATTCCACTCCTCCCTCCAGGTCTTCAAAACAGCTGTTCACTACAATCTCTTCCCCCATCCAAATTATTGTTCTTTTCTTCCCCCGTTAATCCACTCCAAACCCACCTCCTTCGCTGGTTTCAAATTCGCTGCTTTCCTTCCTGAAAGTCTCTGTAGTGTCCATATTATTTGCCCCGTGTACCCCGCCCCTCATGTCTTCTGCCTTGTGATATGTTTCTGTGTATTAGCTCTCACACGAGCCTCCACATGGGATTCAAAAAATAAAAATAAAAAAAAAACATCTTGGTTAATATTGCATAAAATTTTGCCCAAGGACTGTTAAACTGGAGGTTTGTGGAGGTGCAAACAAGATCATTCGTGTTCTCCTGTGATCAAAATATAAAAATTAATTGAAATTAAGTAATTCCTCGATCATCGAAATAGACTGATTGACAGAGTGAACTAATTGTTGTTTAACCATAATTTGCCCTTCGAGCACGGGGTAAAACCTGGCATCTCTCAACAGCCATGACAGGCAGTGAGCCAGAAATGCATCCATGGATGGATTCCTTGATTTGCCAATAAAAGCCATCTAAAACATAAGTAGGCTGACTCATGGTGTGGTTAACAGTATTGCAGCCGATATTGCTTTGTGCAGTCAGTGGTTCTGGGTTTTTGAAAGACAATAAATGAACAGCAATCAAAATGTAATTTTGATATCTATCATGCTGACTACAATGACCATATTAACTGGAAATAGGTAGCTAAATGGTGGGTGGCAGACACTTCATGGTCAGAACACTTCCAGTGGAGTATTTTAAGCTTATTATCCCGTGTGCATGAAGTGAAAGGTGGGGTTAAGCAGTTCACTTTGTCTCTTCTTCTATCTGTCGATAAACGTCAGTTTATGATCAAGGAACAACTTCATTTTAATCGAACGTTATATTTTGAACATTAATTGGAACATTAATCAGAAAACGAACCTGTAGTTTAGCAGTACTTTGGCTCTGAATTTGTCCCGATCGCACATGTGTAGAGAGGAGTGAGATAATTGTTTTACTCTGTCTGCCTGCCTGACAGTCAAACAAAATTGAAAATCATTCTAAACAGGAAACTTAGTGTTTAAGGACGTCATAAAGGACACAAACAACAGGCACGAATAACTAATGGGATGTGTTAAATAAGGTTGTGTTAAAGACACCGCATCAATGGCAGCAAGCCTCTGAAATTATTTTTTTGAAAATCTTTAAAATCTTTATTTTATTTCAATTGAATTACACACTTAAACACTCAAGAACACAAATCAACTTTTGGCACTTTCAAAAACCTTTCGTTTAGCCATACTTGGACAAATTATTTTGGCATTTTACATCATCTTGACCAATCAAATTTGTCGCTTGCAGGCCTCTCCCATGTTCTATTTTCTCAAGACTGCATGGGGTAACGTGGTCTCTGAACTCGCTAGTTTCAGAAGTTTTACACTCTTGAGATACATCATGGAAAAGGGGAGAACTCGTTAACATGTGACAATCACTAATAATTGCTGTTTATGGAACTGTCTTTTTTGGTGGCCAACCAACATACCAAACAGCTCAATAAGCAAGTACTTGAGACTGAAGCATGAGGACACTTTTATGTGGTCCCAACTAAAGCACAAACTATTGCAGACTCAACTGGAAGTAGTTGGGGTTTTATTTCATGACAAGGCCCAAATCAAAGCATGCATCACCAAGTTAAGCATCTGTAAACATGGTGGCAGACAATGCACAACTTGTCACTCTGTGAATGATCAAGTATTACCTTTTCTCACCATGAACTGGCATTTCAACACATGGCAGGTGTTGCTGCACCATACTTCATGGAAATACACAGCTCATAGGTTTTAAAAGAAGATGAAAGAATACGTTTCATGCAAAAGGAGGACAACAATTGCATTTAAATGTTAACCATGAACAAAGTCTCAATGTTCTCCAGATCTTCTCACAATTGGGTAGCAATTGGAAAACAAAACTCTTGTCAACAATAACTGAATAGGTATTAGCTGTGTGCATTTATTTTTGGAGTATTCTCTCAACATTGGAGTATTGCCAAGTGGTTAACACCAATAACCCATGGAAGGCCACACAGTTCCTTATTAAGAGGAGGCGGACACATTGATCGACTGAGATTTTAACACGTGCTGGAAGGGCATGGTGAAGGGCAATGTCGGATGGGCAGAGGAGCACGGCACAGGAGCACTGCACCAGGACAGCACAAGGGGTTTATCCGCGAACCCACGACAATTACAGGAATACAGTTTCTTCAAAATAAACACATTTAATGAGCATACACAAATATTTACAAAGACAACAATTCAACAGGTAACAATAATAATGGTATGAAATAAATAACTCCTACAGTTGAGGCCTCGCACACAGACGCAAATACAGACAAAGGGTGACACAAAATGTAAAGAACCCCCCCCCACCCACCCCCTTTCAAAAAAAAAAATTGTACTCAGTTTGGCCCAGAGCTGGTCCTTGTTGAACTTGGAATGGGGGGGGGGAAGCACTTCCACCAGCACGTGCACATACGTGCAAATGGCGCCGTCACTTCTCTCGTGGCAGGGCAGACAGATGCCAAGCAATCCACAAGCAGCTTTCCACACGAAGGTTCAAAATGTGCCGGCCTTCCTCTTTCCAAAGGTGCCACATGCCTCGTGCATTCCTCACACCGACCTAGTGTGTGTGCTCTGCGGATCTCCCGTTTTATCCAGACGGAAGCCTTCCACAATTCACACGTGCACAATCCTGCCTGCGCTCGACCTCAATCACACCGATCTCCTGTCTTACGCAGTAGGAACCTCCCTTGCAATGCACCAGCCTCTCCTCTTTCTCGCTTTATATCCTCCGCCTCTGGGGCATGGCCTGCTCGCCCCCAAACCAGGGAAGGTGAGGCTTCTCCTGTTTGTTGTGGTTTCACGGACGAGTTTCCCAGATTTCCTGCCTGGCTTGAAATATAAAATAACACAGGGAAAAATCACAGAGGGCAATCATGTACTTGGGAACTTATTTTAAATCCCAAAGCTAATTAACACCACACCACCCCTTGTGTGGTGACACCGAACACTTAAACTCACAGATTCCCGAACTTAGTTATATCGAGATACTTTCTACTCGTCCAGGGACCAAGCAACTCAACACAATGCCAAATTCTCGATTAAATTCTTCCATCTACCCCCACAATCGTAACAATACGTTGTAGTGTCCACACCGGTTAAGACCGACCTGGACGGATAGCCGAACAGTTCTACCTTGGAGAACACGTGATCCTTTGAGATTATAGTGCGTGCGGGGCAGGGGCAGCACGCACATACCAGAGGCACTCACCAGGATGGAGAACAAGGGTTTATACTTGAACCCACAATAAATAGACAGACAAAAGCAATCTTAACAAATCAGGGTTTAATGAACATAAATCAAGAATTAATTCGAGGAATGAATCAAAGTGTAATCATGAAAATAAATCAAAGCACGAGGTAATTAAACGTGAGGTCATTTACAGCCTAAAGTTGAGGTTCCTCGACACACAGTTTCAAAACGGACAAGGGGAAAGGTAAAACAAAAGAAAAATCCATACTCTTTATTCTGGCACTTAGCTTCATCCAGAGATGATCCTTTTTCGACCTGGCATTGTCGAAACCGCGTAGTCACTGTGCGGGAAACCACTCCCAAAAATGGCGCCAAGCCACTCTCTGGGTGGGAAATGTACGTGAGGTATCCATGTGGTGGTATTCAATGCCATGGCTCAGAAACCGCCGTGCAGATTCTTTTCGCAAGTGAATATGCCAACCGTTCCTCTCTTCCACCAGGTCCATTCACCACGATCACCCACCTTCATCCTCGACCATATGACGAGACGATTTCTGAGGCCCCGTGATAAGGCTATGAGGGACGTTCTTCTTCCCTCCTCAGAAACGTACATGCTTCACAACTCAGCCAAACAGTCAATGGCTAGCGTTTTGCTCCAGCGCACGAACAAATTCGCCTCAGCATGAACACGAGAATCGTGCAGCCTTCCTCACCATGTTGAGGGGAAACCAGCGAGCGAGATCCTTTTGCCTCCAATTGAATACCTCAGACAACTCTAGTCTCGCCAAACCTTCTGACCTGACACTCATCCATCATCCACTCCAGGGGCATGGTTTGCAAGTTGTCATTCCTGGAGGTGGTGTTTTTGCCTGCTGGGAACGTTCGGCTCGGTTGCTGTTGCTTTAAAGACACGATTCCTTTTTATTGCCGGTCTTATAAATGCAAAATCATAAGAAAAGGTCACAGGGGCAATCACATACTCTGGGAGAAATTTTCCTTAAACCCCACCTCGTTAACACAACACTGCCCCCCCACGCCCCATTCTCCCCCTGAGATGTCTCCTGCTTGTCCAAGGACCATGCTACTCTATACAATCCTACCTTTACAATAAAGTTCCTCCATTTACGCTACAAACATAACACTATATCGTACCTCATCTCATACTTGGGATTGACACAAAAGAGCTGAATGCAAAAGGCACTGCTGGCTCCTTTGTATGTAGGAAGGAACTCGTCTTTTTGGTGGGTCAGTGATTCCTCAACCCATTGATCCTGGTGACCGCGGCTGGACGTAGAAGACTGAGTGGAAATGAACGGCTACGTGTTAATAATAATAATAATAATAATAATAATAATAATAATAATAATAATCTTTCTTGTCCTGTATCCAGGGAAACCCCTCTTCAATGACACTGTAAGTTCAAAACATCATGTATAAACATAAAACAGCAAAAGGAATAAGAACAACAGGTAAAATATGGAAGATGGACTAAACAGCAAATCAATACTTTCCAGATCCTACACCCTATACAAAGTAAATTTTTGATAGTCGAAATAAATTTGCTACTAAATGGCACAATAATGAGCTGAAAAAATGTACCAGAAAATGCACAGTGAATATATAAAACGTGAAAAAAATTTTAAAACACGATTTTGCATGTTTGTGACATCATAATTGTATGCAAATTATCTCAATAGTAATAAAGGACAACATTGTGTAGAGGACAGTTAGACCTTTCAGTCAACACCAGAATTGTGTTTCTAGCTTCTATAATAAAAATTTTTTATTTGAGTTAGACCAAATTTAGTAATTTTAGGGCAGCTGCTTGGGATCCAAGAGGTCCTGAGTTCAAGCCCCGTTGGGCCACTGAATTAATACATCAAGGGGTTGACTCAGCCTGTCATCCTTCCGAGGTCAGCGAAATGAGTACCAGTATACTGGGCCGGTGTATACCCTGGTTAAAATAGGTGTACCATATCCCTGTGTCGTAAGAGGCGACCAGGGTTGCGTCAGAAAGGGCATCCGGCGTAAAACATGTGCCAAATCACTATGCGGATCATACGGATGATCCGCTGTGGCGACCCCTAACGGGAGCAGCCGAAAGAAGAAGAAGAAGAAGAAGAAGACCAAATTTAGTAATTTTGGTGGTTACCATGGAAACGGTTCTGTAAACAATAATTGCACCACTTTCAGACCCTATATCAGTGGTTCTTAACCTTTTTCCCACCACACCCCCTCTCGTAGTTGGTCCTTGCCTCCATGCCCCCCCCCCTCTCACATCTTCAACCAAATGATTTTAGAACCCTCCCGCATTAAAAGGAAAAACTGGAAAAAAGTGTGTTTTTAGTCTTTTTATTGAACAAAGAATTCTGAATGAGCAACACTCATATACACAGCATATTTAATGAGATGACATTTAATGAGATACTTGACATTGCTTCTGAGCTACCAGATCTTGAATGCATGGTCGATTGCCAGAGAGAGCACAACGCAAGTCCCCTTCAACGCTCAGCTTGTTTCTGTACTTGGTCTTGACAGCAACGAGCATGGAAAATGCAGCTTCACAAAGATACGTTGATCCAAACATTGTCAGAATCCAAAGAGCTTGATGTGAGATCAAAGGGTAAACAGGAAGGTACGTGACCCAGAACGTCTCTAGATCCAGTATTTTGAAGTCTTCTTCAGCCGAGGAGTTGAACTTTAACTCAAGAAACTCCTCTTGCATTTCGTCTGAAATATCAGCCACTTCACATTGAAATGGGTTCCTAATGAATTTCCAGGCTTCGCGCTTCTCATCTATATCCGGAAAGTATCTGATGAATTCTGCTTTCAATTCAGTCAGATGAGTAATTATTTGTTTCTTGAACTCAGAATCAAGGTAACTGTGAATGAGAGCAGAATCGAAGTTAACAAAACTGGCTGTATTTCCATCCTGAATTCGACATTCCCAGAAGTCGAGTTTGGCCATGAAGGCTTGAATGACGTCATGGTGCATGATTATGTTGACGTTTTTCCCTTGGAGTTTGAGGTTGATGGCATTCAGTGCTTCAAAGATATCCACCAGGTAAGCAAGAGATAGCAAAAATCCTTCAGACTGGAACTTGTCATGGAGATCTGCTTTCTGCTGCAAATCTAGAAATATTGCCACTTCTTGTTGTAGTTCATAAAGCCGTCCAAGCACGTTTCCCTTTGAAAGCCATCGTACGTTTGTGTGAAAAAGCAAGGCTTGATTTTCAGAATCCATATCCACACACAGCTGTTTGAAGAGACGACTGTTTAAGGCTCCAGCTTTGATGAAGTTGACTTCCTTGATAGCCAGGTTCATGACATCCCTCATGTCAGCAGGTAGAGTTCTGGACGCTAAGGCTTCACAATGAAGGATGCAATGCATACCTATAGCAGATGGACTTTTTTCTTTCACTCTTGTTATGAAACCAGATTGCAAACCAAGCATGGCCAGAGCTCCATCAGCACACACCCCGAACATGGAGTCCCACAAAAGTAGATTTTCCTGGAAGAAGTTTGATACCACTTGATAAATATCTGTTGCTGTTGTATAACATTCCATCAGATGGCGGAAGAGCATTTCCTCTTTTACACTATCGCCTGACACGAAACGAGCATACATCAGTAGCTGAGAACACTGAGCAACATCAGTCGTTTCATCCAACTGGATGGCAAATATAGGAGAAGCTCTTACTTGGTCGAGAACTTGATCTTTGATGTCTTGAGACTTTTCATCGATCCTTCCCTTGACGGTATCGTTTGATAGAGAGATTTTGGAAAGCTCGTTTGCACTATCCTTCCCCAGAACGAGCTCTGCTGCACGCAGTGCACTTGGTTTTATGAGAGTCTCTCCAATGTTATGACTCTTTTTACTCTTTGCAATCAAGATGGCGATCTCATCGGAAGCCTCAACAACCTTTGAAGTCTGTTGCCGAAATGCTCCACTGCTGTCCATAAACACTGCTCCACTGCTCCACTAACAGCTTGCTTCAAGGACTGCCTTTTGTTTCAAAGAATGCCTTGGGTTTGGCAGCGAGAGCAGGATGCGTTGTCTTCAAGTGGCGTTCCAAGCATGTGGGCCGCATGACATCATTGCTCAGAGTCTTGTAGCATATTACCCACTGGGGTACCGCTGTGTCACCCTTTTGGAGGGACACAAATACAAATCGAATATATTCCTCAAGATACTTCCGCTTTTTTGCACTCATTGTGAATGATTTAGTTTTAAATGGAGACTGCAAATCTCTGAAAAATTTTTAATATTAAAATTAAATATACATTTTAATATTAAATTTAAATAAATGTTAATTTTTAAAATTAATTTTAATACAGAAAATGGTAAGCCGAGTAGCGAATAGAAAACGAAAAATATTAAAGGCGATACTTTTGTTTTTTTGTTTTTCATCACGATATCATGCAAACACTTGTTAAGAGAATTCCAAAAATAATTGGAGAAATTCCTACTTTTTTCTCCAGGCTCGCGCCCCCTCTGGAAATTACTCACGCCCCACAGGTTAAGAACCAATGCCCTATATCCACCCTGGTGATGACCCCCATAGACCCCCCAACAGCTGGTACCATTGGTATTTTTATACCCGACCACTTGTGCAAGGGTGCTGAATTCAGATTTGGCTGACAGATGAAAGGCTCCATGTCCGAGATGGGTGTCAGTGTTCATCAATCAACAATACCCCGTTCCCTTCACCAAGCTGGCCTTTATGGACCGGTGGCAAGAAGGAAGCCATTACTGAAATTGTTACAAAATAAATTATTGGTAACATTGAGTGAAGAAACAACAAAGGAAGAGCAGCACTATTCTCCAAATAAAATGGGCAAAACAACACCTTGGTTTCAGTTGGCATCCAAGGGGAGGAGAAAATTCCTTCTAAGAAAATGCTCCGCTGAGTGCGGTGAGAAAAGCGGCACCATTGGTGTGACATCGCTGCTACCCAAAGTACCCCGGGAAGTGACGGCACTTCCTCCAAGATCAGTGGCTGCGTTAAGTGTTTCTCTCGTCCGTATGTCCATGTGTGTGAGTGGCAGCTTCGATTACGAGCCTTAGACCTTGCATAAAAAAGTGATTTTGGAAGTTCACATCTCTGGAATTAAGCTGCAAAGGATGTTTTATGCTCATTTAGATCACTGTTAAATCTTCTTCTGCAAAGAGTAAAGCGTTTCATTAATGGGAATTCATGAGTGTGAAGTGTTGTGAACTTGGAGTGAGTTGGACCACTTGGATCTAACTGAGACTGAGAACACTGCAGAGCTCTTCAATTCACCTGAGTGTAAAGGATCTCTCTATTCTCAATAACTAGGGGGTTTTCAAAAATCGATAAATAAGATGAAGAATCACAAAGTGCAACGTTTATCTTGAGTGGCCTTCATCAGGGACATGTCAGTCACATGGTGTTTCTCTTCATTTTGTGCTTCTGTTATCTGCATGACAGAAGTTATTTCCCAGGTAGAAAAATAGAAATAATTCATTTATATTTTTCATTTGGATTGCATCTTCCTCATTTTCTGGGGTTATACAAGTGCATCTCTCCACGACAAAGCAAGTACATTTGGCTGGACTTTTCATGCTTAGTTGTCGTGGCTATTAATAATTCCTGCCATTTTCATGGGGCTGATAAAGAAAGGTTCTTGTTATATGTATGTGAAAGAAAGGTTCTTGTTCTACGTATCCGAAAGAAAGGTTCTTGTTCTATGTATGTGAAAGAAAGGTTCTTGTTCTATGTATGTGAAAGAAAGGTTCTTGGTTTACATAACCGAAATGAAGAAATGTTTTTGTTATTTCACACACCGATAATCTCATGCTGGAGGTGTATTTTTTTACTGCAACATAAGAGATATCTGAATATCATCGTGACTCCATCCGTGGACCCGAACCAAGCGGGCAAACAATGGCGAGAAGAAATTAATTCGTCTGGAGCATGGTATTGTTCATTTCGTTATTTTTACCAATGAAACGGAAGACCAAGAAGGAACTCAAAGTGAAGAGCAAAGATGGAGTCATCAGGAGGAACCTCGATAGGATTCGGGTTTCAGCCGCTACTCCACAAGCCTCAAAACCCATCCAGGCACAGCCAAATGAGCCTTACAGAAAGATTTCTGCAAGAATTCACTTCTCCTTGGAGAGATAGATAAAGAAAGAGAAATGAAGAGTAAAAGAGATGAAAGACAAGAAAAAGCAAGAATTAGAATGAATAAAGAGAACACTGAAAAATACGAATTAGAAATAAATGTGAAAGGCACAAAAAACAAAGATGTCAGGAAGAACCCAAAGAGATACATTTCAGCAGTTACTCCCCAGGCTCAAACACAACAACATGCACAAGCTACCAGAGGTCTGTAAGCGGGGAAGCACAGTCCACACAGCATCAGGATATGGTACAAACATAATGAAATAGAAAACCAAGAAGGAACCCAAAGTGAAGAGCAAATATGGAGTTATCAGGAGGAACCTGGATAGGATTCGGGTTTCAGCCACTACTCCGCTACCCTAAAACCCATCCAGGTGGAGCCAAGTGAGCCTTACAGAAACATTTCTGCAAGAATTATTTTCCTGAAGAACTCACTATATTTTTCCAACTCACACTATATCTGTTTCTGCATAATAGAAGGAATGGTACAAAACCTTACATGGATGGGATTTGAGCACCATCTGTGAGTTTTTGTTACTCGTAATACATTTATTACCTCATGACATTTTCTGTTTTTCTCTGAAGATACGGACCCTGGGTTTTCTTCCTCCAAACATGAATTGTCATCTGTCGAACAAATCATTTTGCATTTTAATCACATGGAATCCATTGAAATGTATAGATTCAGTCATTTTACACAAGACATTCCATACCACACTCCCAGCCAAGCATTTCTGTGCAATGCAGAATGTTAATAAATACACAAATACAAGGACAAGGGAATCCAACAGAGGTGGAGACAATTCAGCCCATCATGCCTGCATGAACACCACACCAACCCAAGATCATTTTAATTAATGAAAGAAAAAACAAAATTGTATTTTTTTGTTGTTTTTTATTGCTTCTAATTTTTTAAATTATTTATTTTTCTTTTCTTTTCTTCCCCTTAGAGAGGGGGCATGGGCTTGGTGAAAAACACAAATCAACCACACAACCCCCCATAACAAGACCCCCACCAACAGCATTCCGCACACAATCACACATCAATACTCAAACTACCGAAAAGTATCAGCATCCCCATACCCCTCGATCTCCATAACTTCCAGGTACCTATCTCATTCTAATTTAAACTTATCGACTTTTTCTGCTACGACTACCTTTCCAGGGAGACCATTCCATGCATTAACTACTCTCTGAGTAAAAGACCCCAACATTACGACCGTCTTAACTCTCCTCTTCTTTACTCTCAGGCTCTGGCGCCTGGTTCTGACACTGTCGACTCTGTTGAATAATTCATCTTCACTTATTTTATCAATACCTTTCATTATCTTAAACATCTCCATCATATCTCCTCATAACCACCTCCTTTCTAGTGTATAAAGCCCTGTCACCTTCAACCGCTCCTCATAGCTGAGTCGAGCGAGGCCCGGAATCAATCTAGTAGCCCGACGCTGAACCTTCTCGATGGCATCTTTGTCCTTCCGGAACTGTGGTGACCAGAACTGCACACAATATTCTCGATGTGGCCCTCACTAAATTCCCGTAAAATGTTAACACCACCTCTTGATTAATTAATGATCCCCCTCCAAATACAACCTAAAACCCTGTATGCTCTCCCCAGAGCTGCCTGCTTACCTCCCATATCTATTACCACCCCCAGATCCTTCTCCTGTGTGACACGCTCCAAAATTACTCCTTGCATCCTGTAATCTCTATTTTCATTGTTCTTTCCCATCCCCAACACCTTACACTTGCCCAGGTTAAATTACATCTGCCAATCATTTCCCCAATCTATACAAGTATCAACACTCACTTGTATCTGTTCACCAGCACCTCTGCTATCCACCTTACCTCCAAGCTTTGTGTCATCTGAAAATTTGGAAAGCTTACTCTTTACCCCATTATCCAAATTGTTGATGTAAGCATTGAATAGTCACCGTCCGAGTGCTGAATCCTGAGGTACCCCACCACTTACATCCTCCCACTCAAAGCCATTCTTTTCTTGTTACCACTAAACCAGTTTGCAATCCAATTATGGACCTGACCAGCCACTCCACAAGCCCTTACTTTGGCTAACAACCTCCGATGTGGTGCCTTATCAAATGCCTTCTTAAAGTCTAGATATACTGTGTCCACTGCCTTTCCCTCATCTATCCAATCAGATACTGCTTCAAAGAACTCCAAAAAATTTGTTGAAGAGGAACTACCTTTGGTAAACCCATGCTGACTACTTTCAATTAGTTTGTATTTATTTAAATGGTTCCTCATCCCGTCTTTAATTAATGTCTCCAACACCTTCCCCACAACTGCAGTCAAACGAACAGGTCTACAGTTTCCCAATTCTTCTCTGGATCCTTTATTAAATAACGGTGTGACATTTACTACTCTCCAATCCTCCGGTACCTGTCCTGACTCCAGTGAGCTATTGAAAATATCCATTAACATCTCGCTTACCTGCTCAGCCACCTCCATCAATACTCTTGGTTGCATGCTATCTGGACACGGAGCCTTATCTTCTCTTCGATTACCTAGTTGTTCCTTTACTTCCTCCACTCCAACCTGGATTTCTGTAAAAGCCCTTCCTCATCTCCTTGATAAATATTCTCAGCTATTGGCCATTCTCGTGCAAAAGTTGAAGAAAAATTCCTGTTTAATAAGCCTGCCATCTCACTTTCATCACTCACCACTCTCCTGGTACGATTCCTCAATGGGCCTACACTGGTCCTAACCTGTTCTTTTCCACTGATATACTTAAAGAAAGCCTTGTTATTATATTTAATATTCTTAGCCATGTCCTTCTCATACTCTCTTTTGGCTTGTTGAGTTATTTTATTGACTTGCCTCTGTTTACTCCAATAGTGATATAAATCTAACTCCAGTCCTGATATTTTAAACTTAATAAATATTGTCTGTTTCAACTTAATAGCGTTCCTTATCTCACCACTCAACAATCCTGACCTCTTTCTACTTCTCGTTTTACACCTCATTGAAATGTACTTACTCTGTACTCAACACATTTGGTCCTCAAAGGTTTCCCATTTCTCTGACGCCGATTGTCCTGTTGTTAGTCTCCAAATCTACATTACCCAATTCTCTCCTCATACCCTCAAAATTTGCCTTCCTGAAATCTAATAGCCTCACTCTACTATCTTGAACTCTAACCCATAACAGAATATTTGCACACACAAAGTTATGGTCAATTGCTCCAAAATGCTCCCCAACCTCCACCTCCTCCACCATGTTGGGATCATTATTTAAAAGGAGGTCAAACCCTGCACACCCCCTTCAGGCTTATCTACAAACTGGGTTAAATATCAATCCTAGACTAAAACTAGGAAATCCTCATCTGCTCTTCCCTGTCCCTGTTCCTGGAACCAGTCTATCCCGAGCAAGTTAAAATCCCCCATAATCAATACTCTTCCTTGACCACATGCCCTTTTGAATTATTCATGTACTCATCCTTCCTCCTCTTCCTTCCCACCCGGAGCCCTAAAAAGCATCCTTCCAGTATCTTACTGTTTTTACAATCTCTAATCTCTACCCACACAGAATCATCAACATTTATTCCTTCCATAATGTCATCCCTTTCTCTTGATACAATGCTGTCCTTTACCCAGATTGCTACTCCTCCTCCTATTCTCTCCTTCATATCACACCGATACACCTTGTAACCTTCTAATCCTGTCCTCCAGTTACTCTCCTCCTTAAACCATGTCTCACTCACTGCAACTACATCGTACTCCTCGCATCTCTACTTTGGCTTCAAGCTCTCCCATCTTATTATTTAAATTTCTGGCATTGGTATAGAATATATTTAAACTTTTCCCTTCCCGAAATTATATTTTCCTCCCTGGCCTTACTCATCCCAATTACTTCATCCGTTCCTTCCTTTATAGCTTCCCCACCCTCCGCTGACCTAAAAAAAAGCCTGAATTCCTTCCTCAATTCCCACTGCAAACCTTGCTGCCCCCTTTCTATTTAACATACGGCCATCATTCCGGAAACAATCCCTTTGTCCCCGAAATTATTCCCACTGCTTCCTCCCCACACCATTCTTCCAGCCATTGGTTGACGTCTGTTGCTCTGCTCATAATTTCTATATTGTTTCCCAATCTTGGGTGAATCCCAGAAAAAAATGACCTCACAACCCTTTGCTTTCAGCCGCTTACCCAATATCCTGTATCTATTTTACAAAACCTTTGAGTAAACTTTCTCTCCATCATTCACACCTTGGTGTACCACAACCAACTTCTTCCTGCCGTGACCCGATACAATATGATTTATCCTTCCTTCAATGACCCTAACTCCAGCTCCTTCAAAACTACACAGAATTCTGTGTCTCCAATCCTTCCTTCAGAATGAAGAATCTACATATTTAATAATCTCATCACCCACAAAAACTGTCTCCCATACCTCATGACGACTAATTTCTGTACCTACACCACTGCCTGCACCCGCTGCACATCCGCCACTGCCCGCACCCGCTGCACCTCCGCCATTGCCCGCACCCTCTGCACCCGGTAATAACCTTCCTCAAGTGGACGATTTCCTCACACTTCCTACAACAATAAGAACCCTCTGCTTCCCCCATTATTGACGTGGCCCACATTGAGCAACTGTGACATTTTACGTACTCCTCATCCTTTCTCATTCGCTCTCCATTTATAACCTTCTTCATCCCCATCCTCCCCAGGCCCCAACTGACGTCACGCTAAACTTATCGCGGGGCCTTGCCCTGCTTCTTTCAATAAACTAACTCAACTACCTGCTAAAACTGTTATGAACACAACACTAAACTACAGTAATTTGACTGCACGAAGTCGACGGGTATGCCTCTGCTCTCCCACACAAACACTTGAGTATTGACATATTTGACCCTTGACCTTTATCATATCTGGCCCAAAATATAATCAGTTAATTGCCCTGTCCAACTTTACCTTTGTACCAAGTTTGATGAAATTCTGTCCAATATTTGAGTTAGGGCGTAAACAGTAAAATTTATGAGTTTGACCTTGACCTTTGACCTTTATCACATCTGGCCCAAAATCTAATCACTTAATTGCCCTGTCTTACTTTACCTTTTTACTAAGTTTGATGAAATTCTTCAATTTGCTTCTTGAGTTATCGCGTAAACAAAAATCCGGACAGACGAACGGACGGACGGACAACCCAGAAACATAATGCCTCCAACACCCTTGGTGCGGAGGCATAAAAAAAAGTACAGTTTCACAAACCCTGACACAAATCTCGATAACAAAATACGCAAAACGCTTTAGGACTGGAAACTTAGTTTTAGAGGGACTGGAAGGAGAGCTAGTCACCCAGTCGTCTTCATGCGCCGATCTCTGAACCGGAAGTCCGGAAGTGACGTATCCAAAGTGACGTGTCCTTCCACACTCACCACCTTTCTCTATTTCTAATTATCCCAACGACTAACACATCTTGGTTTCTGCACATTGCCAATAGAACCAACCAAAGATGATGTTAAATGAAGAAAACAAATGCAAAAGATTGTATTATGCTGCAAAAAAAATGAATAATTAAACTGCATTTTGTTCTTATATAAACAGGATGAAATTTCATTGTGTGGAGAAAAACATTCCAACAGGAATCCCAAATGAACTCGTCTTACTCATTGGGTGCTCAAGATTTGATTCAAAATAGTTTTGATTCAAAACAGTTGATATTGATTCTTGACTTTGGTACTTTTACGAGAGAGTGTTGCTGGTGGACCTTGAGCACCCTGTGGAATTATGGGTGTGACAGATAGCAGACAAAGCTGGGGGAGGGGGGGCAAGGCCAGAGAGGAGATGGTAGAAGATAGAAAGAACACCTATCTGCCTGCGGTGACAGAATGAGACACCCAAAGACTCAGCTTCACCACGGGAGATATCAATGATCTTAAATGCCTTGGTTTCCACAGCAAGAAGCCGAGAAAGGTGAGAGGCGGGAGCACCAGCCAAGAGGGGAGAGCAGTACTCCATGAAGCTGTGGAC
Organism: Eptatretus burgeri; assembly: GCF_056783735.1. Taxonomy (NCBI): domain Eukaryota; kingdom Metazoa; phylum Chordata; class Myxini; order Myxiniformes; family Myxinidae; genus Eptatretus; species Eptatretus burgeri. Next base: position 1,749,178 of record NC_140967.1, on the reverse strand, counting down.
AAAACTTTGTTTGTGGTCAGGAGCTCAGGTGTGCCAAGGAATGACTTTGCACGACAGAGGATGCCCAGTAGGCGACTGGCTTTGGAGGCCAGCTTGGAGATGTGGCTTTCCCAGGAAAGATCATGGCAGATAGTGAGACCCAGAAGTTTGAATGAAAGGACAGCTTGAAGAGGATTGTTAAGAAAGTAGATGGGGGGGGGGGTCCAGACGGTCCTTTCAGACAGACATAGTGAGAGTGTGAGATTTGTCAGGATTGAAACACATTCCACATGTTAGACAAACTTGTGATTTTATCCAGATCTGCAGAGAGTGAAGAGGCTGCTGCTTGTCGATTTGAGGGATGACAGATGGCACAGCAGAGGGTGGAATCATCAGCAAAGAGATAAAGAGGATTTTCCAGAGAGTCGGAGAGATCATTGATGAAAACCAGAAAAAGTACAAGGCCCAGAACACTGCCTTGAGGAACTCCAGCCTGGACAGGAAGAGGGGATGAGAGAAGTCCATTAATAGTGACACGTTGACTGTGACAGGAGAAGAAGTCTGCAAGCCATGAGTGGAGATTGCCTTCGACACCACAGGAAGAGAGTTTGGTGAGCAGGGCGGAGTGCCAGACAATATCAAAAGCACGCGATATGTCTCATGAGATAGCTCTGATTTCATGTCTGGCTTTGAGGATCTCCATCCATTGTTGGAAGAGCAGGAGCAGTAAGTCCAGGATAGAGTGACCTGGTCTGAAACCAAATTGATGGTCAGAAATCAAGCCATTGGAGAAGAGGAAGGATTTAATGTCAACCTTGTTGATGATTGGGAGAAGGCTGATTGGTCTGTAGTTGCAGGAATCTGTTTTTGCATCTTTCTTATGCAGGGCAGTAATGTTTGCTGATTTCCAAGCAAATAGCAGAAGACCTTGAGCAAATGAGAGGGTGAATAGAACAGAGAGAGGGTGAGCAAGAGCAGAGGAGCAGGTTTTTAGGACACATGGGCTGATGCCGTCTGGACCGGTTGCAGAATCAGAGTCGAGGTTTGAAAGCAAGCTCTCCACCTTGTCAGGAGAAAAGGATACTGAGTCCAGGAACAGCTGGGTGCGACTTGGTAAGGTGGGTGCAGAAAGCAATGGGTTTGGGAGACGAGATTTCGAAGCAAACACATGGAGTTTAGGAATTCAGCCTTTTCATGTGCAGTGCCAGCAGTGCGGCCATTTGAAAAAAGGGAGTGGATGGAGGGCGAACATAAACCAGAATCAGACTTAACACGATGCCACAAGGATTTGGAGGGAGACAGGTTTGAGGGTTCAGACTTGAGATTAGAAAGATGTTGTTTCCTGGCTCTCCTGAGGGTAGACACACACTTGTTCCGAGCTTTGTGGAAGGAACTGAGATTGCCATCAGTTGGATTTGCCTTCAATGAGGTGAAGGCAAGGTGTTTCAGGACAACTGCCTCACCACAAGCTTCAGTGTACCATGGGCAGCAGGAAGGGTATGATAACTAAATACGAGATGGGATAAATCTGTGCATGAAAGAGAGCAAGTTTCTTTGAAAAAATCCCAGGATGAGTTGGTGTTGGAGGAAGTAGAAATGGGAGATCAGTCTAATAGTTTGATGGCTGCTTGAAGTCCCTGCCCGTCGACCTGAGTGAAATGCCAGACTCGACGGCGCTGAGGTAGTTCTCTAATAACAGTGAGAGAGATATTTTTCTTGACAAGTATGTGGTTAGATGAACCGATTGGAACAGAGGAAGTACAGCAGATATTTTCAGGGAAATTGGTCAAAATCAGATCCAGAAGAGATGGAATACCTTTGTTTGGGATCCGGGTTGGGAAGTTGACATATTTTGTCAGTCCCAATGAGTCACAGAAGTCTTTTGCTGAAGAGCCATGGCAGGTGAGGAAGGTACCCACACAGCCCACTGGCATGATGACAATTGAATTCACCACATAGGAAGAGAGAGTTGGGATGAGAGAATAGAAGTTGGTCCATGTTTTCAGCGAGCGAGGTGTAAATGGAGTCATCACACATATAAACATGAGGTGGGAGTGGAGGGGAAGCCGAAGCCAGAGCTATTCCTGTGGGTGTGGGGGAGTGAGGGCAGTGCATGGAGAGCGAGAAATAGAGTTTTTGATGAAGAGAGCAACTCTGCCACCAGGACGAGGCTCAGGTCTGTCATAATGGTGGAGGGAGTAACCAGGGAGAGATACTTGGGAGTTCGAGACATCTTTTAGGAGGAAAGTTTGTGTTAAGCAGATTATGTCTGGTTTGTCAGTGGCAACATGTATGGAGAGATCTGTCTGGTTTGAGCGAAGACCCTGAATGTTTGAGGCCCACACTGTTAAGAAAGACGGAGGGGAGGAGGCTTTGGGTGCAGGGGAGGGGAGGGGGAGTGAAGGACGAAGGAGGAGGGGTGGGGGGGAAGGACGGAGAGATGTTGACAGAATGTGGGGGATTACAGAGGAGCTTGGGGAGAGAGCCATATGAGGAGGAGAAAAAGCTCAGTGGTGATGGGATGAGACAGTGGGGAGTAATAAGAGAAGGGGCAGAATGAAGTTGAAGATTGGAGGAGGTGGACGGATGATATGGAAGAGAGAGGGCAGGGGAAAGAGGCAGCTTTGTGGATGTGAGGGGTGGGCAACTTTGTGAAGGGGGAGTGAGGGGGGAGATTGGAGGGAGAAGGGTGAGAGAGGAAAGTTGAGGGAGAAGGGTGAGGAGGGAGTTTTTGAGAAAGGTGAGAGGGAAGCTTGGAGGGGGGAAATAGCGTGAAGGTTGCTTTGAGAGGGAGGAGTGAGAGGGAAGCTTTGAGAGGGAGGGGAGATGATGAGACCAGGCATGGCCAAGGGGAAGGAGGGCGATGGCAGAGGTGTGGATAGGGGAAGGATGAGACTTAGTCGTGGTTTGGTGAAGAAGGGAGCAGGCAGGAGGAGGTGGTGCAATATTTGAGGGGTTGGGAGAGGAAAGAAAGAGCATGTTTGAAATGTTGAGTGTACTGATTGACAGAGTGAGATATCTGTGACGTAAAATTGAGCCCAAAGATGTTAGAACACCACACACTTTGGGTCATCAGAGGAGGAGTTCACACTGAAGCGGAAGACAGTGAATCGGGGCTGAGAGTGGAGGTCGGATGAGGAGCAAAATGGGAGGGGTAAGGAGAGGGGATAATAGGTGAGGAGTTAGGAAGAGGTAGATTTAAGTCGGTGGGGTGAATTGGCACTGAAGTTGGAAAAAAAGGACGATTGATGGAACATGAACATACATTGCAAAGTAGGATTAAAAAATAAATAAAAATTCGGCACACGCCGAAGTAAGCTGGTAGTTCGACGAAGGTTACAGGAAGAAGGAGGGGGTAGGTTACAGGAGGTATAAGGTAAGAGGTTAAAAGAAGAAATAATTTATTTTCTTTTTGAAAGATGAGGTAAGATTAGGTGAAGGAACGGTTGAAGAAAAAAACCATGAAGGTGCATGGTGAACTTGGATCAGCTAATGTAGGAGGAAATTGGGAGATCAGCAGGAGGAGGAAGAGGAAGAGTCGGTACCGGAAGTCACGTGGTTTCGAGGGGTACAAAGGTGAGGAGAAGGTTTGTTTGTTGTTGTAATTTAAAAAATATTTTAAGACATGATTGATGAAACAGAGGGGATAGTTGGGATACAGCGGAGGAGGGTGGAGGATAGGAGATAGGATGGAGCGAAAAGTGGCGAAAATAATAACTCATGGTAAAAAGGATAAAATATAAAAAACACAATCGTGCAGATAAACGGGATGAAGGGTGGGCCTCAAAGAAACCCGATATAAAAAGACCACGAAAACTCAACGAATAGCACAAGTTTTAACACAAGACTGAACTGGAAACACACAGTGAACACAGAGATAACAAAATAACAGGAAAAAAAAACGACCGGAAAACTTATCTTTGAGAAAGTCAGCAGAGACCCTGAAGAAGAACTGCCTCCACCGCTCAAAAACCGGAACCGGAAGTGGATATTGAAGTAACTGCTCAAGAACCGGAACCGGAAGTGGATATTGAAGTAACCGCTAAAGAACCGGAAGTGGATATTGAAGTAACCGCTCAAGAACCGGAACCAGAAGTGGATATTGAAGTTACCGCTCAAGTGAACGAACCGCTCAAGAATCAGAACCGGAAGAATCCGGAACCGGAAAATTAAAAACAACAAGCATTTTGGCATAACCTGGAAGTGAGCCGTGATTTTCACATTTTCTTTTTGATAAAGGCAAAACTCGAAGCCCATATCCCCTCCCCGAGGGGAAGAAAAGGAAAAAATAAAAATAAAAAAAATTACAAAAAATTAAACAAGTTCCAATTGCGAACATACCCTATGGGAGTTCATTCGTACAACTCTCAGGTGAACGACAGCACGGATGACAGATAGTTTAGATATTCGGTAAGATTTTCATCGCATCAGAAAAAGAAACCAGAACATCTCACAAGAGTGAGCCGACTTTCATATCATCATTTGCGACTTAATTTTGCGTTGGCATCGCCCTGCACATTAAAAAAAAAATTAATAACAATTTTAAGAAAATGGGCCAAAAGGGCCGTTTCTCGGCCCAAAGGGCCGGAGTCGCACTTTGGGCTCAGTTAATGCCTGGGGAATGGTCTCTAGAATATACCTGTCAAGTTTGGTTCGGTTCCGTTTATGAACAACTGAGAAATAGCAATTTTTTTTAAAATGGCCCGAGAGGGCTGTTTGTCAGCCCAAAGGGCCATAATCTTACTTTGGGCTCAGTTAATGCCTGCAGAGTGACCTCAAGAATATACCTGTCAAATTTGGTCCGCTTTCTTTCACGAATAACCAAGAAATAGCAATTTTAAGAAAATGGAGCGAAAGGGCTGTTTCTTGGCCCAAATGACTGAAATCGTACTTTGGGCTCAGTTACTACCTGGGGAATGGTCTCTGGAATATACATGTCAAGTTTGGTTCGGTTCCATCCACTAATAACCGAGAAATAACAATTTTTAAGAAAATGGGCCAAAATGGGCCGTTCCTCGGCCCAAGGGCCGCAATCGCACTTTGAGCTCGGTTAATGCCTGCACATATGTGTCTAGCATATGCCGGTAAATTTTCATCGAATTCTGTTCACGAATAATGGAGAAATAGACGTTCTAATGAACTGTACTCAAGAAAAGAGAGAACGCGAGCAGTGCTTTGACCCCGTGGGGTGGAAGACCCCACGGGGTAAAAATCTGTTTCATTAATTTAAAACTTTTTATTGCATTTTCTTCCTTGGATCTTGTCTAGATGGGTTGGTGTGGTGTTCGCGCAGGCATGATGGGCTGAATGGCCTCCACCTGGGTTGGATTTCCTTGTTGTTCAAGTGTAAACTGAACCTCAACACAAAGAATGTCAGAAATAAAAAGGAATGAAAAAGTCCTGGAATGTGGAACTTTGAGCAACGTGGTACAATATAATTGTCACGTATTCAGGGATCCACGACCCCTCACAGGCCGCAATTGGAAGACCACACCAAAAAGATGATAAAGACACCCCAAGTCACAGAACCGGTTGCAACACAGATTCCACAAGTAATAGACAAACAAGACTTGTGTCACAATGTTGCTTATTAGAACACCAATTACATTTACAATTAATACACTTCACCCAAATTACCTTGACTTTATCCTTAAATACAATAAACTAGCAGTTTACAAAAACATGTCAATGTAATCTCCAAATCATGAAGCTGGGCATGCACTCACAGTGTGTGTGTGTGTGTGTGTGTGTGTGTGTGTGTGTGTGTGTGTGTGTGTGTGTGTGTGTGTGTGTGTGTGTGTGTGTGTGTGTGTGTGTGTGTGTGTGTGACATATCAAGCATGTGATGATCGACTTGATGGGGTAATGAGCAGTTGAGGCAGTTGTAACTCATTTTGTGTCAAATCATGCAATAATTCAGTTGTTCAAGAGCGACAGAACATTCAATGAAAACAACAGAATAATTGTTTGTGTCCGAGAACAAACTTGTGTCCGAGGACAAAAATGACACCAGAATGATGGACAAGTTCAAGGAATTATGGGCACGTTTTATTTCCCCTCCATCCCATGACAGTGACCCCTGTTCAGTTGAGATCACGCCACATATCGACAAGCTGATACACGCATACATCCCAAATTAGATAACACAATCCTTCAAGTACTCTGGTGGTTTGGATATTCGTCCTTCATGTCACAATCCTGGCAAACATCAAACATGTTTGGGATGGGATGGTATAATATGTCAATGGTCGCAAGATCATCTCCGATGCCTCGTCGCCATGAGCAAGTGTGCACCATGCCCTGCCAAAGATGGCAAGTTGGAGATGACGAAAAACGAGTTTGGAGGAATCTGAAGCAGGGTTTCATTTTATTTATTTATTGTATGTGATCAGAGGTGAAGCGATACCCTGCTCCGAATCCTGGAGAGTTGTGACGTGGCCTTCGGTGAGGGAAAGCTCATGACGTCACACAGCCTTGCATACTGTTCTAATATACCCTCATATAATTGGGGTATGAGGAGAACAAATTAAGGAAAATAATGAAAAACTGGACAACAGAGTGAGAGCTCGCTTATTGGCTCGAGATCCCAACAGGTCTATCCGTTTGTGTCAGTCCTTCCAAGTGGAATGGAAGGAAAACATTGCATTAAAAAAATTGATTTGACTTTCGATCCAAGACGGGTTTGAACAATACTAGAACGGGTTGGTGGGTTTTCAGAAACAAAATGGACCAAACCTGTGAAATGTGCATCACTTGTCTTGCCTACTCTGCCCTGCACAAAACTGACAGATGCTCCACTTCGTGGATCATGGCACATTTGGGGCTAAGCCATGACCAATCAGCCGAACTGTCAAGTCTACATTAGCTTGTGCCCAAATAAGGACAACACCAAAGCACCATCAATTTTTTGTGACCCAGACAGTATTTTCCCCCTCGTCTTCTTTGTTCCTTGTGCTCTTTCATACATAAGCCTCAGTCTCAATGAAAACATAATGAAGGGAAAAAAATTATGCAGCTAAACCTCAACAGTGCCAGAAGAGAGAAAAATGCCTGACAAACAGCAGCTACAAACAGCACCAACCTCCAGACAAAAAATAGCAATGGAAACTGAGGGTGAAGAGAGAAATAGAATGCGTGTGAGCACACGGCCAGGCACGTGAACTATGATGATAATATACTCAAGGACGTTTCCTTCAAACGACACATGTGTACATCGTGTGTCCAAAGCCTCAAGTTTATTGCTCACCTGTCGACTTATGCACATTAGGGTCACATACGTCCTCAGGGTGAAGCTTGCACAGGCCGTGGAAAGATTCCAGGTGGAAACATTTGCTCAATAATTCCACATTCACCTCCTGGTGAACGCCCATGAATCCCACAACTGAGCCATCAACCTGCTCACCACACCAGCACGTCAACAACCATCGCTTGTCCTGGTTGAGACTGGTCCTCGACCAGCCAGTCATCAAAAAGGCTTATTGAATCATCACAATGCTGAATATGATGACTTTTTTTGTATACCTTGTCAAGGCTCATATGAGAGACAACACAATGCACAGCAAGGGGGAATGAGACAAGAGGGGCAGGAGTGGGAAGGACAAAACAGTGAGGAACAGAGACATTAGGATATCTGTGAAAGGGAGAGGGATGGGGCAGGGAACACGGGGTATACAAGATGGACACTACAGGGACTTTCAGGAAGGAAAGCAGGGAATTTAAAGGAGGTGGGTTTGGGGTGGATTAACGGGGGTAGAAAAGTTCGAGGATTTGGATGGGGGACGATAAGAGGTGGTGGTGAATAGCTGTTTTGAAGGCCTCGAGGGAAGAATTGGATTGAAGAGAGTGAGGGAGTTTATTCCAAAGGTGGGGAAAAAGAGGAATGAAAGAGTAAAGGTGAGCAGTGATTCGTGATTTTGGTAGTTTTACCAGAAAGGGGTTGTTGGCAGACTTTGAGCACCCTGCAGAAATGTGGTGGGGACATATCACAGAGAGAGCAGGGGGGAGCGAGACCAGAGAGGAGATGGTAGAAGACAGAAAGACCACCGACCTGCCTGTGGTGAGAGAGTGAGAGGCCCAAGACTCAGCCTCATCGCGGGAGAAGCCAATGATCCGAAATGCCTTGGTTTCCACAGCGTGAAGCCAAGAAAGGTGAGAGGCAGGAGCACCAGCCCAGAGGCGAGAGCAGTACTCCATCAGGCTGCGGACGAAAGCTTTGGATGTGGTCAGGAGCTCAGGTGTACTGAGGAAGGACTTTGCATGACAGAGGATTCCCAGTTGGCGACTGGGTTTGGAGGCCAGGCTGGAAATGTGGCTTTCCCAGGAAAGATCATGGCAGATAGTGAGACGCAGATGCTTGAAAGAAAGGACTTCTTCCAGAGGATTGTTGAGAAAGTGGATGGGGGGGGGGTTCCAAATGGTCCTTTCGGAGAGACATAGTGAGAGTGGTGACATTTGTCCGGATTGAAAGACATGTTCCACGTTTTGGACCAGTTTGTGATTTTACCCAGATCTGCAGTGAGCGAAGAAGCTGCTGCTTACCAGTCTAATGGATGACAGATGGTACGGCAGAGGATGGAGTTATCAGAAAAGTGATAAAGAGAATTTTCCAGAGAGTCAGAGAGATCATTGATGGAAACCAGAAAAAGAACAGGGCCCAGAACGCTACCTTGAGGAACTCCAGCCTGGACAGGAAGAGGGGATGAAAGCACTCCATTTAGGGCCACACGTTGACTGCGACAGGAGAGGAAGTCTGCGAGCCATGAGTGGAGATGGCCTTGGATACCATAGGAAGAGAGTTTGATGAGCAGGGCAGGGTGCCAGACCGTGTCAAAAGCACGCGATATGTCTCGGGTTTTGTCTCTGATTTCATGTCCAGCATTGAGGACCTCCATCCATTGTTGGGAGAGCAGAAGCAGCATATCCAGGGTTGAGTGACCTGTTCTGAAACCAAATTGATGATAAAAAATCAAGCCCTTGCAGAAGAGGAAGGATTTCATTCTGAAGCGATGATGGATTCCATCACCTTGCTGATGATTGGGAGAAGGCTGATTGGTCTTTAGTTGCAGGGATCTATTTTTGCACCTTTTTATGCAGGGCAGTAATGTTTGCTGATTTCCAAGCAGATGGCAGATAACCTTGAGCAAATGAGAGGGTGAATAGAACAGAGAGAGGGTGAGCAAGAGCCGAGGAGCAGGTTTTTAGGACACGTGCGCCGATGCCATCTGGACCAGTTCCAGAATCTGAGTCGAGGTTTGACAGCAAGCTCTCCACCTTGTCAGAGGAAAAGGACACAGAGTCCAGGGACAGTTGGGTGTGACTGGGTAAGGTGGGTACAGAAAGCGATGGGTTTCGGACACAAGATTTAGATGCAAACACCGAGTTTAGGCATTCAGCCTTTTCACGTGCGATATCAGCAGTGCGGCCATTTGAGGAAAGGGAGGGGATGGAGGGGGAACATACACCAGAAACAGATTTGATTAGACGCCACCAGGATTTGGAGGAGGGAGAGAGGTTTGAGAGTTCAGACTCGAGCAGAAAAAGATGTTGTTTTCTGGCTCTCCTGAGGGTCGATACACACTTGTTCCGAGCTTTATGGAAGGAACTAAAATTACCCCCAGTTGGGTTTGCTTTCCATGAGGCAAAGGCAAATTGAAAATGCAAATTGAGATCTTGACATTCCCAAACGAACGATGCACCACAGCTTGATCTCTCCGACATCCTCTCCAGAATCCAGTCCAAACAAGTGCTGAAAAGTGTGGGGGCCAGTACACACCCCTGATGAACTCCAGTAACAACTGGAAATAAGTCAGAGATGCAATGACTACATCTTACAGCAATCTCAGTACCAGAGTATAGCTCAGAGATCAGTTTTGTTGGCACCCCACGAAGACCGAGAATCCACCAGAGGACATCCCGATTCACGGAATCGAACACTTTGTCGAGATCAATATAGGCTGCAAGGAGCCCCTGTCGAAACTCACATCTGCTTTCGGTGAGGACCCAAAGAGCATGGATACAGCCAATCATTGACCTCTTTGGTGTAAAACCTTACTGCTCTGGGCGCTGGTGCTAAAGCAGATGGTGGCCAACCCTATCAAGAATTATCCGAGCAAAGACCTTGCCCGGCACTGAGAGCAGCGTCACCCCTCGATAGTTATTGCAGTCCTGGTGATCACCCTTCCCTTTCCAGAGAGGGACAACAAGGCCCTTCTTCTGGTCAGTTGGGATGATGCCTGTGTTCCAAGCAGAGCAGAGAACTGCATGCAATGACATGAGTACAGCATTTCCATAAGCCTTGAAAAGTACAGCATGAATGCCACAAATCCCAGGAGCTTTATCCCATTTCAACCAGTTCACCCAGCTTGTATTTCCAAAAACGAAGGTGGATCAAAGGTGATTTTAGGGTCAGCAATGGGGACAGTAACACTGCTGACATCCAACTCAACCGCTGGTGGGTCAGCCTGGTATAGCCGCTCAAAGTAACCGGTCCATCGCGCCTTCACTTTGGACTCTTCTGTCAAGAGCCCACCACCCTCCACTCTAACTGCAGTACACCAAGGGATGAGTTGGAGGAACGCAATGCATGATTTCCCCTGTAGGTAGGATGAGAATCACTTGACCATAGGTTATGCTACCCTCTCATCATTGAGCTTGCCAACATCCAGCCTTGGCTGAGATGGTACCATTCTCCCAGATATATGCTGCAACTTCAGAATTGCTACCACAAGCCTGTGATCGGTATTGAGGAAATGAGCACTCTGGTAGACCCTGTAGTTCTGGATCATCCTCCAGTGACCATCAACGAGGACATGGTCAATCTCCTTTGTCACACCACCAGCGTTGGAATACCATGTCCAGCGATGAGCTTGTGGGTGCTGAAACCATGAACCAGTGATCCGAAGTCCACGACTTCTTGCAAAGTCAAGGAACTACGTGCTTTTTTGGTTCCAGACCCATTGGGACCAACACATGTCTTATAAACATCCCTATCAGTGCCAGTCGATGCATTGAAATCCCCCAAGACTCGAAGATTATATCGCATGGGGCACTGATCAATCACAGATTCAAGTGCTGCATGGAATGCGTCTTTCATGGTGAGATCACTTGCCTCAGTCGGAGCATATACAGAGACCAGGAAAACGACACCGAAGGAGTGACAAATCCTTAGTCTCATAATATGCTCGTCAACTGGCGTTACCTCAATTATCAATGAAGTCAGCGCATTGGACACAGTTACAGCAACTCCTTGGGCATGGTAACCATCAGAGTGACAAGATCAATTGTGGGTGTAACCACCTGCCATGATCTCACCACTATCCGGTCTCTGAACCTCAGAGAGTGCTGCAATCCCGATGTTCACACGCTGGAGCTCTGATGATAACAGAGACAGGTGATCATCCTCTCTTTGGGATGGGACATTCCAGACACCAACCCAAACAGACCGTCTCAGGTCAACCCAAGGACACTGCCATCTGGTGGACGACACCTCAACACCACTCCGCCACACTCCACCGTAATCTGACCCAGGAAGTTTACCCCATGCTTTTTCTGATGTCTTCAAGGAATGGGGGTTCCCAAGGCTTTGCTCAAATCCTGTCATCCCATGAGCTGCCCTGTGAAGGGCAGCAGCACAAGAGGTACTCCCACGGAGTGGGTTTTCAGTTTTATTTGTGTTTGTGGGTTTTGCGGAATGAAGTGTTTTACGGTGGCCGGAGTGAAAAGCCTGACACCAACCTCCTAAAAAAAGTAACCCCACTGCTGGAGGACGTCCACAGACACAGTTGGGCATGAGATATGGATGACCGTTGGCTCACAAGGAGCTCCTCCAATCTTTGACAGGTTTTGTTTTTAATCCTGCTGAGTGTCCATATTCATACACCGTCCTCACCAGGAAGTCTGGTGGGGGAGTTGGTTGAGTCGCCGACAACCCGACCATGAAATAGGTTAGTACAGGTCTACATGGTACCTGTAGCAAGTCACAGATCTAATCTGGCCTGACCTGACCTGACAATAGTGGTGCATAAAGAGTGCTACCAAATTGTCTTATTAATATATTAAATGTACTTATGATGTGTGCAGTAATCTAAGGAGGACATGACTGGATGAAATGAGGCACATCACGGTGTACATCACAATACACAAAGGTGTATGATGGACAGACAACCTGAATTGCATCAGAATGACAAACATGCATCATCATCAGAAGGAAAGCACACACAAACTATTGCATGACATCATCTCGTATCCTATTATTACAAAAGTTAAAATACGAAACTCTGAGTTGAAGTATTTCATAAAAAATAATGGCTGAGCTTTTTAGTTACATTTCAAACCGTTTTCAAAGCTTCTGGAAAAACATTAAGATTTTGTTAACCTACTTCAACCAAACATCAGTGAACCAAAACCTGAAGGTTTGCTTCACCTGAGACCCTGTTTGAAGGTTTGCCTCTTTATCCTTACCTCTCCAACAGCCAGGTGGTTGTCCTTGTCCTGTGCAGCAATTAGTTCTGCCAAAAAGAATTCACCATACTCCTCCATCAGTTGCTCCTCCTGCTTTTCAAAAAGCTTTACGAGGTCGTCATTGTCTTCTACCCTAAGGTACAAAATATCCACATAAACCTTCTTTAAAGCTTTCTTGCAACTAGACGGCACATCGACGGCACTGATGCCAGAGCATACACAGATGTGTCATCAACAGGGTTAATGACACAGATAATGAGATCACACCTGGCCTGGCGGATTTGCAGTTTGGGGAAGTGAGTTGCACGTAGGCAGACGTAGAGAGAGCCCAAATAATCCGAAGAGGCTCCATCCCTCAACTTCATACAAGTGAACAGGCTCTTCACGAAATCACCTGTTTCACATCAGCCATTGGTGAACCAGCTTGCTCACAAGAGAACATTCGCATGCCTAACCTCTGTATGAAATACTTTTACACCTCTTAGATAACAGCTGATAATGTAGTAATATTAAAGTGATCTTTATCTGCAGCTATCATTGGGGATACCTGCAGGATTGATGAGAAACACACACAAAGGAAAGACAGGTAGCTGCCTCTGCACGAATCACAAGGTCGAATTTATTATGAGAATTGACAACTTCTGTCCTTTATATATGGAAAACCAAAAAACTACCAAAATGGACACGAAATGTAATCTCAGGTTTGGTAATTTCCTTTTTGTGCCAACAGGTGAAAACAAAAGGTAATATAACGAGAGGTGAAAACAAGAAGTGAAAACAAGAGGTGAAAACGAGAAGTGAAAACGAGAAGTGAAAACAAGAGGTGAAAACAAGAGGTGAAAACGAGAAGTGAAAACGAGAAGTGAAAACGAGAGGTGAAAACGAGAGGTGAAAACGAGAGGTGAAAACGAGAGGTGAAAACTAGAAGTGAAAACAAGAAGTGAAAACGACAGGTGAAAACAAGAGATGAAAACAAGAAGTGAAAACAAGAGGTGAAAAGAAGAGGTGAAAACAAGAAGTGAAAACAAGAAGTGAAAACAAGACGTGAAAGCAAGAAGTGAAAACAAGAGGTGAAAACAAGAGGTGAAAAGAAGAGGTGAAAACAAGAAGTGAAAACAAGAAGTGAAAACAAGACGTGAAAGCAAGAAGTGAAAAATAGAGGTGAAAACAAGAGGTGAAAACGAGAAGTGAAAACGAGAAGTGAAAGCGAGAAGTGAAAACGAGAAGTGAAAACGAGAAGTGAAAACGAGAGGTGAAAACGAGAGGTGAAAACGAGAGGTGAAAACGAGAGGTGAAAACGAGAGGTGAAAACGAGACGTGAAAACGAGAGGTGAAAACGAGAGGTGAAAAGAAGAGGTGAAAAGAAGAGGTGTAAAGAAGAGGTGAAAAGAAGAGGTGTAAAGAAGAGGTGAAAACAAGAAGTGAAAACAAGGAGTGAAAACAAGCAGTGAAAACAAGGAGTGAAAACAAGAGGTGAAAACAAGAGGTGAACACAAGAGGTGAACACAAGAGGTGAACACAAGAGGTGAACACAAGAGGTGAACACAAGAGGTGAAAACGAGAGGTGAAAACAAGAGGTGAAAACAAGAGGTGAATACAAGAAGTGAAAACAAGAAGTGAACACAAGATGTGAAAACAAGGAGTGAAAACAAGGAGTGAAAACAAGGAGTGAAAACAAGGAGTGAAAACAAGAAGTGAAAACAAGAGGTGAATACAAGAGGTGAAAACAAGAGGTGAAAACAAGGAGTGAAAACAAGGAGTGAAAACAAGGAGTGAATACAAGAGGTGAACACAAGAGGTGAACACAAGAGGTGAAAACAAGAGGTGAATACAAGAGGTGAAAACAAGAGGTGAATACAAGAGGTGAATACAAGAGGTGAAAACAAGAAGTGAAAACAAGAAGTGAACACAAGATGTGAAAACAAGAGGTGAAAACAAGAGGTGAATACAAGAGGTGAATACAAGAGGTGAATACAAGAGGTGAATACAAGAAGTGAAAACCAGAAGTGAAAACAAGAGGCGAAAAGAAGGAGTGAAAACAAGAAGCGAAAACAAGAGGCAAAAACAAGAGGCGGAAACAAGAGGAGAAAACAAGAGGCGAAAGCAAGAGGCGAAAACAAGAAGTGGAAACAAGAGGTGAAAACAAGACGTGAAAACAAGAAGTGAATACAAGAGGTGAAAACAAGAGGTGAAAACAAGAGGTGAAAACAAGAGGTGAACACAAGAGGTGAAAACAAGAGGTGAATACAAGAGGTGAAAACAAGAGGTGAATACAAGAGGTGAAAACAAGAAGTGAACACAAGATGTGAAAACAAGAGGTGAAAACAAGAGGTGAATACAAGAGGTGAATACAAGAGGTGAATACAAGAAGTGAAAACCAGAAGTGAAAACAAGAGGCGAAAAGAAGGAGTGAAAACAAGAAGTGAAAACAAGAGGCGAAAACAAGAAGCGAAAACAAGAGGCAAAAACAAGAGGCGGAAACAAGAGGAGAAAACAAGAGGCGAAAGCAAGAGGCGAAAACAAGAAGCGGAAACAAAGGTGAAAACAAGACGTGAAAGCAAGAAGTGAAAACAAGAAGTGAAAACAAGAAGTGAAAACGAGAGGTGAAAACGAGAGGTGAAAACGAGAAGTGAAAACGAAAAGTGAAAACGAGAGGTGAAAACGAGAGGTGAAAACGAGAGGTGAAAACGAGAGGTGAAAACGAGAGGTGAAAACAGGAAGTGAAAAGAAGAGGTGTAAAGAAGAGGTGAAAAGAAGAGGTGAAAAGAAGAGGTGAAAAGAAGAAGTGAAAACAAGGAGTGAAAACAAGGAGTGAAAACAAGGAGTGAAAACAAGGAGTGAAAACAAGGAGTGAAAACAAGAGGTGAACACAAGAGGTGAACACAAGAGGTGAACACAAGAGGTGAACACAAGAGGTGAACACAAGAGGTGAACACAAGAGGTGAATACAAGAGGTGAATACAAGAAGTGAAAACCAGAAGTGAAACAAGAGGCGAAAAGAAGGAGCGAAAACAAGAAGTGAAAACAAGAGGCGAAAACAAGAAGCGAAAACAAGAGGCAAAAACAAGAGGTGGAAACAAGAGGCGAAAACAAGAGGCGAAAGCAAGAGGCTAAAACAAGAAGTGGAAACAAGAGGTGAAAAGACAAAGTAGTTCTTACATGGGAGTGTGTTCGGATGAAGAAGCAGGAAAATGAACTCCAGGTCAACCGCAGCAGTGAAAACAACCCTGAAAATACCAACACCACCAAACATTCAACAACGACAAAATTGACATCAAACATCACCACAAAATTCAACAACCATATAATACATCACCACACACTTCAACAACCACAGAATACATCACCACAAACTTTAACAACTGCAGAATACATCCCCACAAACTTCAACAACATCAGAATACATCACCACAAATTTCAACAACTACAGAAAACATTACCACAAACTTCAACAACAACAGAATACATCACCACAAACTTCAACAACTACAGAATACATCACCACAAACTTATATGACATAAAACATCACCAAAAAATTCAACAACTGTATAAAACATCACCACCCTTCAACAATGACAGAATACATCAACACAAACTTCAACATCAGAATACATCACCACAAACTTCAACAACATCAGAATACATCACCACAAATTTCAACAACTCAAGAAAACACTACCACAAACTTCAACAATGATAGAATACATCACCGCACAATTCAACAACTACTTAATACATCACCAAAAACTTCAATAACAACATTATACATCACAACAAACTTCAACATCTACATAATACATCACCACAAACTTCAACAACTACTTAATACATCCCCAAAAACTTCAATAACTACACAATACATCACAACAAAACTTCAACAACTACATAATACATCACAACAAACTTCAACAACTACATAATACATCACCACAAACTTCAACAACTACTTAATACATCACAACAAACTTCAACAACTACTTAATACATCACAACAAACTTCAACAACGACATAATACATCACTACACAATTCAACAATGACTTAATACATCACCACAAACTTCAATAACAACATTTACATCACAACAAACTTCAACAACTACATAGTACATCACAACAAACTTCAACTACTTAATACATCACTACAAACTTCAACAATGACATAATGCATCACCACACAATTCAACAACTACTTAATACATCACCACAAACTTCAATAACTCCGTAAAAATTCACCACACGATTTTTACCTGAATGACATTATTTTCACAGGTTCTTGTTTCAGGTTTTATTCAAGGATGTTAAATTAATGCTTTACATCACATATGTGAGAACCATTTGTGTTCAAGACCTCCAATCTCCCCTCACATTCTTAAAATTAATAAATCTAAGAACAGCCAATCGTGTTGAGAAGTTGTTTTTTTTCTTCTTGTTTTTTCTTTGTTGTTTCCAATGTCGAGGCTCGTAATGAGAGCTAACACACAGAACGCACAAGAAGTGCAGCAGGAGACGAGAGGGGTGGGAGAGGGAAGGACAAAACGGTGGGGAACATAGATATGAGATCTGTGGAAGGGAGAGGGATGGGGGTAGGGCACAAAGTGTAAACAAGATGGACACAACAGGGACTTACTCAGGCCCCCCTAACAAACGGACGCCAACGTTGTCAGACGGAATGAAAACCCGTCATTCTTGCGACAAAAACAGCTAAAATTGATGAAAAAGCGGCCGAAATTGAAACCAACACAGTAATTACGGTCGCAATAGCAGATATAATGGAAACCAACATGTTTATTCTACACACAAGAACGGTCGTGACGGAAACAAGAACGGACAATCCCGAAATAGATTGGTGGGGAACGAAGCAAGATTGGTTATTTCCGTCGCGAAACGTCCGAGACCGAAACAAAAGCGGTTCATTCCGGTTACTGTAGTGCGAACAAGATGGCGGATGCAGTGGAACGACCTGTTACGGAATGTAAATTTTTAGTGCTTGTGCCTCGAACATAAATTTAATATAGATAATATATAGTGGGTAGTACCTGATGTCGTTTTAACAATTTATTAAACCTAATTTTGTTGTGATGATGATGTTTGGTTTGCCTGTATTTCGAGCCCCCGAGTGAAGGATCGCTATATGTGTATGCCCAGTTCAACATCGGGGATCGTGTATGGGATCTTTTTACAGTTTTTACTTCATATTAACTTTGTTATTTTATTGGAATTTGCAATTTATTATTACTATCAAATTTTACCTCTTGCAAATATAAACGATCAATCGTCACTGATCGCTGCAGCACGGGGGCACGAATTACACGAAATGTCAGCCACACATTAAGTCAAGAGGGCGCCTTTATCGCTGCTTGTATAATATCCCGTACCACAAACGGGTTTTCATTAACAGACATGATATATTCAAGGCAGACTACGTTAAAGTTAACTTACCATAACTTCAAGAACTTTTCAAGCCGCCATGTTTCCCACGTTCTGGTAACCGGAATGAATCGCTTTCGCTTCGGTCTCCGCCGTTTCGCGACAGAAATAACCGATGTTGCTTCCATTCCCCACCGTTCTATTTCGGGATTGACCGTTCTTGTGTCCGTCACGACCGTTCTTGCGTGTAGAATAAACGTGTTGGTTTCAGTTATATTTGCTATTGCGACCGTAATTACTCTGTTGGTTTCAATTTCGGCCGCTTTTTCATCAATTTTAGCTGTTTTTGTAACAAGAATGACAGGTTTTCATTCCGTCTGACAACGTTGGCGTCCGTTTGTTAGGCGGGCCTGTTACTTTCATGAAGGAAAGCAGGGAATTTGAAGGAGATGGGTTTGGGGTGGATTAGTGGGGCTAGAAAAGATCGTGGTTTTGGATGGGGGAAGACAAGAGATGGTCGTGAACAGCTGTTTTGAAGTCCTGGAGCGAAGAGTGGGTTGAAGAGAGTGTGGGAGTTTGTTCCGAAGGCAGGAAAAAAAGTAGGAATGAAAGAGTGAAGGTGAGCAGTGATTGTTGATTTTGGGAGTTTTATCAGAAGCGGGTTGCTGGCAAACCTTGAGCGCCATGCAGAAACATGGGGGGGGGGGGGTGGGGAGAGGACAAATCTCAGAGAGAGCAAGGGGGCGACGCCGAATAGGAGACGGGAGAAGACAAAAAGACCACCGACCTGCCTGTGGTGAGAGAGTGAAAGACCCTAAGGCTCAGCCTCATTGCAGGAGATACCAATGATCCTCAATACCATGGTTTCCACTGCGTGAAGCCGAGAAAGGTGAGGGGCGGGAGCACCAGCCCCGAGGAGAGAATAGTATTCCATCAGGCTGCAGAGGAAAGCTTTGGATGAGGTCAGGAGATCAGGTGGGCCAAGGAAAGACTTTGCACAATGGAGGATGCCCAGTCAGCAACTGGCTTTGGAGGCCAGTTTAGAAATGTGGTTTTCCCAGGAAAAAAAATCATGGCAGATAGACCCAGAAGCTTGAATGAAGGGACTTCTTCAAGAGGATTGTTGAGGAAGTAGATGGAGGGTTTTCCAAAATGGTCCTTTCGGAGAGACATCGTGAGAATATGACATTTGTCTGGATTGAAAGACATGTTCCATATGTTGGACCAGTTTGTGATTTTATCCAGATCTGCGGAAAGCTAAGAAGCTGCTGTTTGCCGGTCTGAGGGATGACAGATGGTACGGCAGAGGGTGGAGTCATCAGCAAAGAGATAAAGAGGATTTTCCAGAGAGTCAGAGAGAGATCATTGATGAAAACCAAAAAAAGAACAGGGCGCAGAACACTGCCTTGAGGAACTCCAGCCTTGACAGGAAAAGGGGATGAGAGAACTCCATTAAGAGCCACATGTTGGCTGCGACAGAAGAGGAAGTCTGTGAGCCATGAGTGGAGATGTCCTTGAATACCACAGGAAGAGAGTTCGGTGAGCAGGGCAGGGTCCCAGACCGTATCGAAAGTACGCAATGTCTTGAGAGATGGCTCCGATTTCTTGTCTGGCATTGAGGATCTCCATCCATTGTTAGGAGAGCAGAAGCAGCATATCCAGGGTAGAGAGACCTGGTCTGAATCCAAATTGATGATCAGAAATGAAGCCATTGGAGAAGAGGAAGGATTTAATGTCTGAAGCAATGATGGATTCGAAAACCTTGCTGACGGTTGGGAGAAGGTTGATTGGTCTGCAGTTGCAGGGATCTGTTTTTGCACCTTTTTTGCAGGGCAGTAATGTTTGCTAATTTCTAAGCAGATGGCAGATGACCTTGAGCAAATGAGATGGTAAATAGAACAGAGAGAGGGTGAGCAAGAGCGGCAGAGCAGGTTTTTAGGACACGTGGGCTGATGCCGTCTGAACTGGTTGCAGAATCAAAGTCGAGGTTTGACAGTAGGCTCTCCACATTATCAGCAGAAAGGACACGGAGTCCAGAAACAGTTGGGTGCAACTGGGTAAGGTGGGTGGAGAAAGCGAAGGGTTTGAGGCACAAGATTCAGAAGCAAACACGGAGTTTAGGCATTCAGTCTTTTCACATGCAGTGTCTGTGCAGCCATTGAGGGTAAGGGAGGGGATGGAGTGGGAACATCCACCAGAAACAGACTTAACTGGATGCCACCAGGATTTGGTGGAGTGAGACAGGTTTGAGAGTTCAGACTTGAGATTATAAAGATGTTGTTTCCTGGCTCTCCTGAGGATGGACACACTTGTTCCAACCTTTGTGGAAGGAACTGAGATTGCCTTCCCTTGGATTAGCCTTCCATGAGAGGAAGGTAAGTTGCTTCAGGACAACTGTCTCGCCACAAACTTCAGTGTACCATGGGCAGGAAGAAGGGTAGGATAACTGAAGATGAGATCGGATAAATCTGTGCATGATAGAGAGCAAGTTTCTTTGAAAGAATTCCCAAGACGAGTTGATCTCGGAGAAAGTCGAGATGAGAGACCAGTCCAGAAGTTTGATGGCGACTTGAAATCCCTGCCAGTCTGCCTGAGTGAAATGCCAGACTTGACGGCACTGAGGTGGTTCTCTAATAACAGCCAGAGAGATGTTTACTTTGACAAGCACGTGGTTAGAAGAACCGATTGGAATGGAGGAAGAATAGCAGATGTTTTCTGGGAAATTTGTCAAAATCAGATCCAGAAGAGATGGAGAACCATTGGTTGAGATCTGGTTGGGGAAGTTGACCGATTGAGTCAGTCCCAATGAGCCGCAGAAGTCTTTTGCTGAAGTGCTATGGCAGGTGAGAGAGGTACCCACACCCAGCCAAATGGCATGATGACAGCTGATGTCACCACATCTGAGGAAGAGAGAGTTGGGATGAGAGAATAGAAGTTGGTCCATGTTTTCGGCGAGCAAGGTGTAAATGGAGTCATCACTGTTTGGTGGACGGGACAACACACATATAAACATGAAGTGGGAGTGGAGGGAGGCCGTAGCCAGAGGTATTCCTGGGGGTGTGGGGGAGTCCGGGCAGTGCATGGAGAGTGAGGAATAAAGTCTTTGATGAAGAGAGCAACTCCACCCCAGGACAAGTCTCAGGTCTGTCATACTGGAGGAGGGACTAACCAGGGAGAAATATTAGTGAGTCAGAAACATCTTGAAGGAGGAAAGTTTGTTCAGCAGATCATGTCTGGCTTGTCAGTGGCAACCAATATGGAAAGATCCGGCAGATTTGAGCGAAGGCCCCAGATGTTTGAGGTCCACACGGTTAAAGAAGAGGGAGGGTTGGGAGCTTTGGGTGCAGGGGAGGGGAGAGTAGGACAAAGGAGGAGGTAAGAAGAGTTGTTGAAAGAGTGTGTGGGGTTGCAGAAAAGCTAGGGGAGAGGGCCGGATGAGGAAGCGAAAAGGCTCAGTGGTGATGGATTGAGGTACAGTGGGGAATCATAAGAGAGGGGGCAGAAGGCAGTTGAATATTGGAGGAGGTGGAGTGATGAGATGGAAGAGAGGGTGGGAGGAGGCAGCTTTGTGGATATGAGGGGGCAACTTTGAGAAGGGGGAGTGAGGGGGGAATGGAGGGAGAAGGGTGAGAGGGAAGAGTTGAGGGAGAAGGTTAAGGTAGGAGTTTTTGAGAAAGGTAAGAGAAGCTTTGAGGGAGAAGAGTGTGAAAGTTGCTTTGAGAGGGAGTGGTGAGACAGAAGCTTTGAGAGGGAGAGGAGACAATGAAAGCAGATACGGCCAAGGTGCAGGAGGGCGATGGGAGGGGTGGGGAGAGGGGAAGGTGAGACTTGGTCGTGGTATGGTGAAGAAGGGAGTGGGCAGGGGGAGGTACAAGATTTGAGGAGTTGGGAAGAGGTGGAGGTGTGATGAGGGGAAGGAAGATGCATGTTTGTGGTGATGAGTGTACTGATTGAGAGATTGAGATATCTGTTAGGTTATAATGGAGCCCACAGATGTTAGAACACCACACACTTTGGGACAACAGAGGAGGAACTGACACTGAAGCAGAAGGCAGTGAAGAGGTGCCAAGAGTGGAGGTAGGATGAGGAGCAAGATGGGAGGGGTAAGTAGAGAGGATAACAGTTGAGGGGTGATGAGGAGGTAGATTTGAGATTTATTCATCAGTATGTACCTGAATATTTTACTTGCAAGGAGATTGGGGTTTTCTTCCTCAGCCACAAGGTAGTGTAGAAACAGCGTGTTCTGTGGCTGAAAGAGAAAGAGAGAAAAGATGTGTCTCTAGCATGTACCATGCCATGCCAGCATGTGCTATGCCATACCAGCTTGTGCCATGCCATCCCAACATGTGCCGTGCCATAGCACACCGTGTCATACCAGCATGCACCATGCCACCGTAATTGCATGTGCCGTGCCATGCCATACCAGCATGTGCCGGGCCATAGCACGCCGTGCCATGCCATACCACCATGTGCCATGCCATATCAGCATGTTACATGCAGCACCATGCCAGTGTGTACCATGCCATACCAACATGTCGTGCCATAGCACGCCGTGCCATGCCATACCAGCATGTGCCGGGCAATAGCACGCCGTGCCATGCCTTACCACCATGTGCCGTGCCATATCAGCATGTTACATGGAGCACCATGCCAGTGTGTGCCATGCCATACCAACATGTGTCATGCCATGACATGCAAGTTTGTGCCATATTGTGCCAGCATGTGCCATACCTGGATGGATGCACCAGGATCATGTGAGCTGTAGTGTGTATGGTATTGCACTCAGTAGTGAGTATGGTTGTGGAAAATTTCATAATGTACTGTGATGATTATCCATATAAATAAATCTGAGTGTGTGTTAATGTGTGTGTGTGTGTGTGTGTCCTCCATAACTCTAAAATTATAAAACGCAGAGGCCCCAAACTTTTCATGCATACTAAGGGCACTCCAAGGAAGTGTATGAGTGAAAATTGGGTGTTTGGGTAAATTTAAACACCCCTATTGAAGATATAATCAATGGCCTTATTTACATATATCCTTTCTCAAGTCATCATCCTTGTGCCCTCTGTCAGCTTGCTGGGGTCTAAATTCGCTTTTTTGTTCGGCCGATTCAAACATGCCTTGATTTGGAAACACGATCTACTCTCACGGACTGATTAAAGTATATCATCAAAATATTATATCTGATTGGAGAATCGGATCTTGTGGACTAAATAAGTGTTAAAATCTGGAGTGAAATCTGAAAATTTCAACAAATTACCAATTTTTATGACTTCCTGTATTTATTGAAGCAAAGCGTGAAACTTAATTTTTTTCCCACTGTTCGGATGATTATATTTAGTGAAGAAAAGATTAAGGAATGTGCAGAAAGGTTCACTTCATTCAGCGAAAAACCATGCTCTATAACAGGGGTCGGGAACGTGTGGCTCGCGAGCCAGGTATGGCTCTTTTGATGATTGCATCTGGCTCGCAGATAAAATTGGAGTTTGAAACTTGGAAAGCCCAATATTTCTCGCAGAAGCTTTACCTATAGTTTGAATAGTGTCGTGCTTCATTCACGTGCAGGGCTGAACTTGGCAGAAGGAGAGAAGAAAAAACACCTCCGAATTGTCTGAAGCGGTTTTTGTTTCGTCCAGTCATGCGGCCGACGCGAGTAGTGATTTCGGTTCCTCCAATGACGCCGAGTTCCGCCGCCGCGACGCGTCATGGAATTCATCTCGACCAATCACGCGCCACCGCTGAGGCGACTCGTGATTTCGGTTCCTCCAATGACGTGCCGCCGCCGAGACGCGTCACGGAATTCATCTCGACCAATCACGCGCCACCGCTGAGGCGACTCGTGATTTCGGTTCCTCCAATGACGTGCCGCCGCCGAGACGCGTCACGGAATTCATCTCGACCAATCACGCGCCACCGCTGAGGCGACTCGTGATTTCGGTTCCTCCAATGACGTGCCGCCGCCGAGACGCGTCACGGAATTCATCTCGACCAATCACGCGCCACCGCTGAGGCGACAGCATCCCAGAGTCGGCCGACCGCACCGCACCTCTCGAGTATGTCAGCCCGTGCGCAGGCCAGCCAGACTCACTTGGGTCAACATCTCCCTCTCTCTCATTTGCTCAAAGCTAACCCTTCGACGAAGAAGATGGCGAAAAGAAAAAAAGATGAGGAGTATCGTACATTTCAGGACGAATGGGCCGAAGAATTCGCCTTTGTGGAGAGAGCAGGTTCTGTGGTGTGTCTAATTTGCAATGACAAAATTGCATCGATGAAACGGTCGAATATAAAGCGGCACTTCGACACGCGCCATGCTACCTTTGCATTAAAATACCCTGCGGGAGACAGCAGAAAGAAAGCGTGCCAAGAGCTACTGAGCAGGGTGCAAGCCAGCCAGCAGCAACTCCGCGTATGGACCCGGCAAGGTGACTATAATTCCGCCAGCTTTGCTGGATCTTTAGAAATAGTGAGGAACGGAAAACCATTCACAGATGGCGAGGATGCTAAAACGTTCATGCTGGATGTAGCCAATGAACTTTTTGATGATCTTCCGAACAAAGACAAGATAATCAAACGGATACAAGACATGCCTCTGTCGGCAAGAACTGTTCATGATCGTACCATCATGATGGCAAACCAAGTGGAGGAAACGCAAGTGAAGGACATAAATACAGCGCCGTTCTTTTCCCTGGCTTTGGATGAGTCAACAGACATAAGCAATTTGTCGCAGTTCAGTGTGATTGCAAGATATGCTGCTGGTGATACACTGTGCGAAGAAAGTCTTGCTGTTCTGCCAATAAAAGGGTCCACAAGAGGTGAGTATTAATTCAAGTCTTTCATGGAGTTCGCTCAAGAAAAAAATCTACCTATGGATAAACTTATCTCGGTGTGTA
Source organism: Eptatretus burgeri (assembly GCF_056783735.1). Lineage (NCBI taxonomy): Eukaryota > Metazoa > Chordata > Myxini > Myxiniformes > Myxinidae > Eptatretus > Eptatretus burgeri. The sequence goes on along the minus strand of NC_140967.1, from coordinate 1,724,482 downwards.
CTGATGGTGCTCCGTGTGTGGTGGGGAAAAACAAAGGATTTGTGGCGCTTCTCCGTGAACATGAAAATAGACCCATCCTAAGTTTCCATTGCATTCTACACCAGGAGGCACTTTGTGCTCAGATGTGTGATGGGCAGCTTGGCGAAGTGATGTCGCTGGTCATTCATGTGATCAACTTTATTGTTGCCCGAGCCTTAAATGGTCGCCAATTTAAAACACTGCTGGATGAAGTTGGAAATAACTATCACGGTCTGCTTTTGCACAGCAATGTGCGTTGGTTGTCAAGAGGGAAGGTGCTTAGCCGTTTTGCGGCTTGCCTGAACGAAATCCGGACTTTCCTTGAAATGAAAGGGATTGAGCATCCTGAGCTAGCCGAAACTGAGTGGCTCCTCAAGTGTTACTATCTCGTGGATATGACTGAACATCTGAACCAGCTCAACGTGAAAATGCAAGGCATTGGAAATACAGTGTTATCCCTTCAACAAGCCGTGTTTGCTTTTGAAAACAAGCTGGAGCTCTTTATCATGGATCTTGAAACAGGTCGTTTACTACATTTTGAAAAACTGAGACAATTTAAAGATGCATGCACAGCAAGTGAGCCCACTCAAAACTTTGATCTCCACCAGTTAGCTGGCTTCACATCCAGTCTTCTACAGTCATTCAAAGCACGCTTTGGAGAATTTCGTGAGCACACTCGTCTTTTTAAGTTCATCACCCATCCAAACGAGTGTTCACTGAACACAGCCGACCTGAGTTACATTCCTGGTGTCTCCGTCAGAGATTTTGAAGCAGAAGTGGCTGACCTGAAGGCCTCAGACATGTGGGTGAATAAGTTCAAGTCACTGAATGAAGATTTGGAAAGAATCGCACGACAGAAAGCAGAGTTGGCGAGCAAGCAAATGTGGACAGAAATGAAAAAACTTCAACCTGAAGACGAGCTGATTATCAAAACTTGGAACGCGCTTCCTGTCACATACCTCACACTGCAGCGTGTGAGTATTGCTGTATTGACCTTGTTTGGATCTACGTATGCATGTGAGCAGTCATTCTCACATCTTAAAAACATCAAGTCCAACCTACGATCACGTCTAACGGATGAAAGCCTCAACGCTTGCATGAAGCTTAACCTCACCAAGTACCAACCAGACTACAAAGCCATCAGCAAATCCATGCAGCACCAGAAGTCCCATTAATGGTGAGTATTATAACAACATTATTTAAAAGAATAAATTCAGAGGCTTATTATACTCACATTTAGTTGAATTCAGTCTTAAAATATATTATATGGCTCTCACTGAAATAGATTTCCAAATATTTTGCTTTAATGGCTCTCTGAGTCAAAAACGTTCCCGACCCCTGCTCTATAACCTGCTTTTGCAAGTCATGATGATACAGGCCACAGAAGTCCTTTTTTTTCTTTCGGCAATTGCATACAGTTTTTTTTTCCACCTTTTTGTGCAATCTGCTTTCATTACAAAATATTAATATAAATGTGGTAATAGTTGCTGCAATTTATTAATAGTTGGCAGTTGCTGAGAACGAAGAGGTGTGGAGGCATCACGCACGGACGTGGTACACGTGACTCTCTGTGGTGTGTGTGTGTGTGTGTGTGTGTGTGTGTGTGTGTGTGTGTGTGTGTGTGTGTGTGTGTGTGTGTGTGTGTGTGTGTGTGTGTGTGTGTGTGTGTGTGTGTGTGTGCGTGTGTGTGTGTGGTGCACAGGTTTCACTGCGCACCATCCAAACTCGAACTCGCATCCGGGCATGTGGTGTGTGGCGCTGTGGAGGAGGTTATGCGGCCATCTTGGAAACCATGTGCTTCTGCACGTGGGGAGCAGACATAGTGCAATGCCGAAGCCACATGAGGAGTGGATGTGCTGTGGCAAAGAAGGCACACAGTACGTGCCACCATGCAGTGTGGGTGTGGGGAATTCCATGCATGTGGACGAGTGAAAGGATGAGTTTGAGTATATCACCGGTGCACGTGCAAGATTAGCATGGATGACAAGGAGGTTGGAGGAATGCGTATTGTGGGGTTGGGGGAGGGGGGCATGCATGCAGGCAGGCCCTTGCCAGGAAGATAGTGTGGATTTTGATTTCTTAAATACTCCTGCCTGGTTTTACTTGGAACACAGCAGTTAAAAAGAAAACATTGCTGTTTCGGCACGTTTTCTTTCCCCAGTAATGCCCTGGTATGCTGCCTTCCTTCCCCTTTCACTGCCTTCCCTCTCCCTCCACTCATGCTTCCTTCCTTTGTCCTTACGTTGCCTCCCTTCCCCTCCTGCTTCCTTGCTTTGCCCTTGCACAGCCTCCCTTCCCTATATGGTGCCTTCCATTGTCCTTATGCTGCCTCTCTTCCCTTTATGCTGCCTTCCCTCCCCCTCCTGCTTCCTTCCTTTGCCCTTACACTGCCTCTCTTCCCCTTATGCTGCCTTCTTTTCCCCTCACGCAACCTTCCCTTCACCTCATGCTTCCTTCCTTTGTCCTTACGCTGCCTCTCTTCCCTTTACGGTGCCTTCCCTTCCCCTCATGCTGCCTTCCCATTCCCTTCCCTCGTGATGCCTCCCCTCCCCTCACGCCATCCACATTCCAAACTGCCCCCCCCTCCACCTCCATACAACTCTCCAGATGTTGGAGCTTGGAAACAGCTTGGAGGATGTTATCTTCGAAATCCCTGTTTTTCATTGCACGGCCCACAAGCCATTGGCGGTCCCTGGTGGCCAAAAAATGTGGCCCCTGACATGCGGCCGATAGTACACAAAATTTGAAAACACTCAATCATAATCCACCATAAATGCTATCAAATTGATCCAATGGTTTCAAATGAGTGTTCCAATGTGAAGAATAAAAGTAACATCATTACATCAGGATACGGTTGTAGTGTACAAACAATTATGCTTGCAGCCCAGTTAACCACAAGGAAGAGGAGTATGTGGAGGCAGGCCCGAAGAGCAGCTGTTGTGGAGTCCTGCAGGTGGTGTGGCGGCTCTCACACTGATGTCTTATCGGAAAAAGTGGCACCCTCGAAATAATAGTGAAGATCACTGTTCTATATATAAGCAAAATGATACCTTGTATGTTTGTTTGTTTGTTTGTGATGCGACTCTTCTGAGCTCCCCAATGCTAATCGCACCAAAACTTTAAGGATCACATGTTTTTTAAACCATGCTGTGCCTTACTGGGGGTTTTAAACAGACATTTTCTCACAAATCATAACTTATAAACACATGAGCCATCACCTGTCACCATCTCCGAGGGTCGATCCATATTATATACAATGTTTTATAAGAAGCCCAAATTGTTCTGGATTTCAATCCGGATCCCTCTATAATTGGCGAGATGGTGAGCTCCGATTGTCAAATGTGGAATCAGACGTGAAAAATAAGTGTTAATTAGAACGTTAAAACAATTGGGAATTTTGGCAAAGATCGAGTCACATGTCCAAAGTCCGAAGGGAGGGTTGTGAGTCCGAAGGGAGGGAAGGGGTGTGGTGGGACTCCGGAGGGAGGGGTGGGGTGGAAGGAGGAAGGGGAAGGGTTGTGAATCCGAAGGGAGAGAAGGGGTGTGGTGGGACTCCCGGGGAGGGGAGCAGGATGGGAGGAGGGAGGGGAGCAGGTTGGGAGGAGGGAGGTGAGCAGAGTGGGAGGAGGGAGGGGAAGGGTTGTGGTGGGACTCCGGAGGGAGGGGTGGGGTGGAAGGAGGGAGGGGAAGGATTGTGAGTCCGAAGGGAGGGGAAGATGTGTGGTGGGACTCCGGAGGGAGGGGAGCAGGGTAGTTGGAGGGAGGGGAAGGGTTGTGAGTCCGAAGGGAGGGAAGGGGTGTGGTGGGACACAGAGGTGTGGGGTGGGAGGAGGTGTGAGGAGGTGTGAGGAGGGACCTGGCATTGCTAGTACCTTTGCTAGTGTATAATAGAGTATTAAAACGAGCAGTGTTGAAGGTAAACACATCTTCAGCATATCACCGATGATGTTCGATAAGTTTAGAGCATTTATTTCACAAAATTAATCACACAAGACCTGTGTTTTAATTTAAGGATTTATTATCTTTAAGAGCTTCTGAATATGATGGTATTACGAGGTCAAAAAATGGCATAATTCTTTACATCTTCCCTCATCCTGTCTCCTCTTCCCTTTTTTAATCCCCATTTCCTCCGAATGTTTTGACCACCTCTTCTCTCCCCCCCCCAACCCCACTCACCCACTCCCATACCTCCCCTCCTCCTCTTCTTCTTTTTCATCCATATCAGTAGGGTGGATTTACTGGTTCTGGCTCACTTTTCCCCATGTAAATGAATGGGGGATTTTCAGCGCTTCCCTTTTTTTCCCCTAAAAATAAACCCCCTTTTATCCGTTTTTCCCTGCTGTGCAGGAGTTTGGCTTTTTGTGAGGCAATGTTTTATGGCCGGATGCCCTTCCTGACGCCAACCCTGGTCGCCTCTTACGACACACAGGGATATGGTACACCTATTCTAACCAGGGTATACACTGGCCCAGTACACTGGCACTCATTTCGCCGACCTCGGAAGGATGACAGGCTGAGTCAACCCCCTGGTGTTAATTCAGCAACTAACGGGGCTTGAACTCAGGACACTGGGATCCCAAGCCGCCACCCTAACCACTAAGCCAACACCAGGCTTAGCCAACACCAGGCTTTGTATATATATATAACCAGGCTATCCCAAGGTATATTTATTTGTCTCCCCTTTTAACCTGGAGGTTGAACAGCTCACTCATTGAACCTATAAAGATTTGTTCATTCTCAAATTCCTTCAATAGTTTAATTTTCTTTGCACAATAATCCCCATCTAAAATATTGAAAAACAAAACATTTGAATCTTTATATTTTTTAAGATACCCCTTTTGTGCCATTACGAAATGATAAACTTCTCTTAATGCACTTGTTTGACCACCTCCTGAGCCACATATCATTTTGAGATTATAGTAAATTGTTTTTTCATTGTTCAATTGATAACCATCAAAGTTTTCAGTCCATTCAAGGATATTTATTATTTTCTTTACATCCTCTAACTTATTGGTTTTTAAATTGATTCGCTTATTTGTTTTATTTACCTTTGTTTTAGTTATTTTTTCAATAAGACTTATTTGATATTTTTCACATTCATTATGTTTTCCATTTATATACCAAGACTGAGATTTTCTCCACTCTTTAGTTTGATTAATACTTGGTTTGACCATTTATATATTGCGAAAAAACGCGGCGGTAGCCCTTAAAAAACCCTAACCCATCTTCCCATCGTTAAAACACAATCTATTTTATACACTCTATCATACAATATCCATATGGAACACAATCTATTCCATTATCTAAAATAAATCTCTTATCATCAAAGGCTCCTAATGCCTTTTTATTTACTTCTTCACGATATATGTTATGTTTATAACTTCTTATTGTATTCATTTTCCTATATTCTTCTTTCTTATTCATCAAACAATTATAATAATTTCTAAAAGTTATTGATTTCTTTATTACATATTTCTTTATTCCCTTTAACCTCTTATCAATCTGATCACCATACTTATAAGCATATGCCTTTGCTCTCAATCCAATAAACTCACTCATTACTTTTCCACCCAACTCATCCTTAAACTTACCAATAACCTTTTCATTCTTTTTGGAAAATAACTCACTCTTCTTGCTGAAATTACTTGTATCATATACTCCAATATTTTTCTTCATATCTTTATAAGCATCATCAGTTTTTATATCTAGGATAAAACTATCAGTGTCCATATACAACAATGAAACATTTTCACCATACTCTTTCTTCAAGTCATTATACAAATAATCATACATCAATATCTTTGATAAATCAAGAACTGCTGTTCCAATATAAATTGGTTTATCCACTACAATACTTTCCTTTTTCATATGAATTGCAGAAAGGTTCTCTGAAAAAACCTCTTCTCTCTCAAAACTTGGTTTATTTATCAATCTCGAAGCTTCTTTCCAAGATGTTGCGAATCTAATGTTTTGCCTGTTTCTAACATTTTCCATAGTCTTTCCAAATACAGCATTATTCATTAATTTATAAAAGTCCCCTTCAAATTTTACTTTTGTATTTGCTCTCATATCTGTATTGAATTGAATATACTTTTTCACCCAAGGACTTTGTTTAAATTTTAAAACTCTATGAATTTTAGCTACTCTCAATCCTTCTCTCAAAAACTGTTTTAAGCTTCTCTGATGCAAAACATATCCCTCTTTATCATAGAATGTTGTTAATAACTTTTCTGTTGATTTACCTTTAATATTAAAACTTTTATGATAATCACTTAACCATTCTTTCTTTGGGGTTTCTTTCTCACATGCAAAAGGAAGATCTTTATGCTTATTATGAAGATCACTCGGGTACCTCAAATCAACTTCAAAATAATAACCTTCTTCTTCGTCATTCAATTCCTCTTGAGAAGAAATAACAATATTCATCAAAGCCTTTTCATAATCCTTTTCTTCCACCCACTCTAATTTACCATAAGGCAGAGATTGAGACATTGCCCATCCATACAAATTATTAGCATCAAAATACATCAAATAATTACGATCTTTTTCACTATCATAATTTGGAAGATATTTATTATTTGCTTTAGCATATCTTTTTGAACATACTTGCGATATTCCACCTCTCTTGGACTTCTCAATCATCAAAAGCATATCAACATCACTGATTAAATCTATATCTTGTTTTGTCATTTTCAACATTGCACTCCAAGCTAAACCAGGAGCTGTGAAATAGTGGGCAGGATCTAATCCATAACAATTTTTATTATGGCAGAGTGATCTAAAAGCTTCAAACACATCAGCTAACAATAAAACATCTGTTTTTAGATATAAATCATGATATTCTCCAAGGTTCTTTATCTTAAATATTTTCCATATTTCTTGTGCGTGTTTATATTCCTTATCACTTATCTCTTCTTCATAAAGGTTATTACAGAAACTTTCTTTTGAAGGAAGTTGTGTTTCTTTAAATCTCATAAATGAATCCATATAATCATAAGGATAAATTCCCTTACTTGAAAGAATTTTCTCTTCACTTTGAATTTCATTCCTTGTTTGAATTTCCTCTCTCGTAAGAATTCCTTCTTTAGTCAGAATTTCATCTTTAATCTGAATTTCCTCTTTAGTTAGAATTTCATTCATTGTTCGAATTTTCTGTATAATTAGAATTTCATCTTCAGTAAGAATTTCTTCATTAATTTCCTCATTAATTAGAATTTCCTCTTTTCTTTGAATTCTCTCTTTAATCTGAATTTCCTCTTTAGTGAGAATTTCCTCTTTTGGAAAGAATGAATTAAGATTTGGAAAAGAGTCCGTGGAGCTTAGATTTGATGCGAGGTAGGCGAGTGGTGTTCCCATAAACTTGTAAGAATCAAGAAACCGAATACGAGTTATAGGTTTTGTGAATATCATTTTTGTAAATGAAATATACTTTTGACTTGTGTTTGTTATGGCAGAAATATTCCCTGGTGTTTTTGAAAGTTCATTTATAAATAGATGTGTATCATAGTTGGCGCTGTTGTGAAGAAAGACTGGAATAAAAGAAGGTAATTTATAATTAAGATTACAACAGGAATGAGCGGGACCTCTATATTTACCAGTAAGATGACAATGATCCCTAACTTTAGACTCCTTAATTTCCCCCTCACAAATATGACAGATATTGTTCTTTCTAAATTCTAATTTTTCTTCTTTGATTAATTTCATCGGTTCATTTGTTTCTTTCATTAATTTAGTGAGTCTTATACAATCCTTTTCTAATCGTTTTACAAACTCTTGTGAAGCTTTTTTTCCACGATAATGTTCAAGTTTGTTATACTTTTCTCCAACAGATGATTTGATATAATAACAGAAACCACAAGGAATATGTTTTTGATATTTATTTGTATATGATTCTTTTGGATTAGGAGAAGCAGTATTAATCTTTTTAAGGATACACTCAAAATCAGCGTATATCACAAATGGGTGCATGATAGATTTATTATAATCTTCAAAAGAAATCTTTTCACCAGGTTTAGGCATTGTAATTACAGCTGATTTATGATTACTACAATATTTTGAATGTTGTTCTAATCGTTCTTTTGTATGAAATGAATTAAGACATCGCTTACAAGGATATATTTTGTTTGCTGTTCTGAATACCTGAGAAGAGATTAATCTTGATAAATTATTGATGTATGTGTAATGTGAATTCTTTCCAACACTAAAATATAAAAGATCGATGTGTGTTTCTTCATTTTTATAGTTGTTTGAAATTTTTAATATTTGAACTTTGTTTGTATCCGTTAATCCATATACATTAATAGAAAGATTATTCTTTTTCTCAAATTTAGGAATATCTGTTAGTGGCATTGGGAATTTAAAATCTTTAATGTCCAAGGTATTCTCATATTTCATATATTGTTTTACTCTTTCTGAATTACATTTTGGTGGTTGTAAGTGAGCAAGAACAGACCAGAGAAAACATTTATTATCATTATTCTTAATATTAACAACTGCCTTCTTTCGTTTTATTTCTTTTGGTAATTCAATATAAGAAGAAGCTTTAAGAGGGTTTGATTTTAGAATGTGTATATCTAAAAAGATGATTTTTTAAATATTGAATCCACTTCCTACCACTGTATTATCAACATCCTCCTCTTGTCTTGATAGTTCTTCATAAACCCCACTATTCAAAAAATCTTGAAATGATGTTATAAAATGAAGATCTGTTCTCATATAAGGAGTTTGTTCTTCATCTTGTCTTTTCATGTTCATTTTCACTCCCATATAAAACTTTAAAGTTTTCATTTCTTTTAATGTCTTTTTAATAAATTTTTCAACATCAGGTTTCACTATTTCAATTGATTCAGCTATTGATGGACCGGGTTCTCCAAATTGAAAAATCCTTATTTTTATATGCCCTTTAAATGCCCCATCAGTGTTTTCAATATAATAGTCTCCCTTTACTTTAAACTCATTTTTCTTGTGTTTTTGTGATTGAAGATGTCTATTATAACTACTCTTCAAAACATCCTTTGAGCAGATATCACAATGTTTTCTTTCCAACTCAAGAGGAGATATTTTATGAAATAGATTAAATGTGTGTTTGTTGGTTCGGAGGTGTTTTCTATAATGTTTATATTCGTGATTACAAACATCGCAGTACGTTGTATTCGCCATATTTATATAATAAAACTTTGCTTAAACTAAAATTTTCTTGATGAAAATTTCGTTTAATTTATAGGTGAATCTGTGCTTAAAACCATTTTATCCTCCAACTTTTTCACTTAATAAATACAATGTTTCAAGACACAAAAGACAAGTTTCAATCAATCTCTTCATTTGTTAAAGATACTGAGAAATATGTCAAGGATGTAAAATTGAACAAAGATAAATATAACAACTATTGGATAAAAACAATTATGGTAAATAATATGAGTTCTTCAATTTCCTTCAGTGGAAGGGCTTTTAGTTTACCTGGAAGAACATCAATTAAAGTATCTCTAACAAAAGTTTCTCCTCTCCTTCTAGTAATATATTCAAAACTAGAAAAAGCAATGAAACAAGAAAAAGTATCAAAAAACAAAAACCTTATGGATGAAGCTTTAGAAAGAAAAGATAAGACCATCTGTAATATGCAAGGAGAAATTTGTATTTTTTTCAACTACCCTAAAGATGTAAATCCTGATGAAATAAAGGATGTTAATATATCAGGTGAAATGACATTTCATTCAATAGTAGTTAACGATCATTTTAAAATTACCTTTAATATAAAAAATGTTGTCGTTGAATCTGATAATGAAAAAAAGTATATCGATATCGATGGTAATATTATTAAATATGAGCCAATATACAACTGAAAGTAAAGATGAATTTCAGTTTAAGTAAAGTTTTACTTTATAAATATGCTAGACTTTCCTGATTCTCCATATGACAAATTTGAGAATTGTCCTGCGTGTGAAAGACGGGGATTAAACACAGAGTCAAAAGCCTATAAACAATGTATATTCTGTGATTATCTTCTAATTAATGATAATAAAAAATATAAAAAGGAAAATAATTATTTTAGATTTACACCAAAAATGAATTACTTTACAAGATTGATTAGAGAAATGAATGTAAAGTATGAGGGTGATAACACACCTTTCCTTACAAGGGAAGAAACTGAACGTATAAGAGAAATGTTCAAAGGATTGTTGTTATATATTATTCATGGATGTAATTTTCAGGGAAATATCAACACAAGATATTGTATAAATAAAATAATGGATTATCTTGAAATTAAACCTGAACTTAAGATAAAATATAGAGTTTCTAAAAAAGCCAATAATAAATTAAATAACCTGTTTTTCAAATATATAAATGAATGATTTTTTACGTATTTGGGAAAATAAGATAAAATTTAACAACCATAAAAATCTCCCAAATTCATTAAGATGTCTCATAGTTGGTTCAAGTGGATGTGGAAAAACCTGCTTACTTTTAAAAATGCTCCTCACTCCCAACTTTTTAGATTATGATAATTTAATAATTTTCACAAAGTCGAGTTTTCAACCAGAGTATCAACGACTCTCACAAGTTTTTAATGCTGGTCTTCAAAAAGAAGATAAAATTGGTTTATTTAAACGTCAAAAAAACCTAAATGATTATAACATTGAAGATATAATTCAACTATTTTGTGATACACAGAGATGTAAAAAGAAATCAAATCCTATAACTTGTATTCTTAGTGATAATACGGATGATATACCGTCTCCCCAAGATTTGGATAAATCAAAAAAGAACCTCGTTATCTTTGATGATTGTGTTAATGAGAGAAACCAAACGGTAATGGACAGCTACTACACAAGAGGGAGACATTCTTCTTGTAATTGTATTTATCTTAGTCAATCGTACTTTCAACTTCCTCGTCGTTCCATCAGAAACAATGCTAATACTTTTATTTTATTCAAGTTAAATTCAATAGATATCAATAATTTTTGGAGAGATAATTGTTCTACATTATGTAGTAAAAAGAAATTTGAGGATTACATGAAGCACACGACTGAAAAATATAAATATATTGTTGTGAAACAAGATGAGATATTAAGGGATATATTTTTTGTTTTATAAACAATTACATATATAAATGACAACTATTATTATAAATCTTGTGGGTAAATCTGCTTCTGGAAAAAACTTTCATAAATCAAGGTTCTTGTGTAGTACAAATGAGAATATTGTAAATTTACTTAAAAAAACACCCCGTGATACGCATTGTATCAACAACAACTCGAGCAATAAGACCTGGAGAAGTAAAAGGTGAAGATTATCACTATATTTCAGTGGAGGAACATATGCGATTGAGGAATGAAGGACAAATATTTGAGGAGGTTTCTCTTGGTACAACAAAATATTCACATTGTAAGAGTGAGTTAAGGAAACTAAAATCTGGTGGTGTTGGGATATTAGAAACTAATCCAGAAGGAACGAGACAAATTATTAAATATCTGAGCGGAGTGAAGATTTTATCATTCGGTTTTGATGTTGATGAAGAAACTCAACGCAAACGTATGAAAAGCAGAGATGCAAGGATTAGTGAAGAAGAAATTACAACTCGCATTAATGTTAATAAAGAATTTGATGAAATATTTAAAGAAAAGGATTTATTTGAACACATCTACTTGAATGATGAAGAAAAGGAAAATGTCCCTGTTGATCTTTACAATTCATTAAATGATATTTTACAATAAATAAATGGATGCAAAAGAAAGAGCAAGAAGATTTAAGGAGCATCAAGAGTTGGTTTCAAAAGTTGTAAAACAACAGGAAGACATAAAGAAGAAACGCAGACAGAAACTAACGGGCGAAGAAGCATTTGAAAGAAAACAAGAGAAATTTTTTAAACCACTTTTAAAAACTTCCCAAGAAAAAATGAAAGTTTCCACAGTTCCCACAGTAGAATATACTCCTAAAAAACTTAAAATGTTAAAAGATTTTGATCAAATGACGGAGGAAGAATTAGAGCATTTAGGAGAATTAAAGGTATATGATGATGAAGGTTTATTTCAACAACTGGAAGAGATTAATCAACCCCCTGATTATATTGTGAATGCTCTTCAAAACAATGAATATTCAGCAGATTCAAAAACCAAAGCAGGACTCATTCCAACAGAACAACCAGCAATATTTCATCTTCTTCAAGAAAAGGTATTGATATTTAATGATGAATTAAGGTTCTTGGGTTCTGCTCAACCCCCTGTTAAACTAACTCCGAGATTAATGTTTCTTCTCACAAAAGATGGAAGACAAGGTTCAACTGTGAGGGATGAATCAAAGTATATTGATAAACCATTGGATATGGAAAATAATGATGATAGAGTATATATTGATCTGCTGAACACTCTAAATTATAAGGTTATTCTTTCTGGTAAAAGTAGGAAGAATGAGAAGGAGAAACACATTATTCAGGCTTTAAGTATCCTTGGTTCAGGTGTTAGTTTTCTTCCAAATGACCCATCGCAATTAGTTAATAGACTGTTATTGTTGTTAGGCAGTAAGAAGGCTGGAAATAACAATTGTTTTAATGAAGCATCAGCCATTTTAGACCAGTTGATGAACATGAAAATAATTAATAAATCTCAATATAAAGACATTTTATCTCATATTAAATAAGATGAGAAGCACAATCCTTAGTTTCAATTTCACAACAAGCGACCACACATCTTCATTCCCATACCCACTACAACTTGACACAACAAAAGAATATGAGGCATCTTTATTATCCATGGAAACTTATAATACCTTATTTAATATAACCGAGAAAAATGACAAGTTTAGTTATAATCCGGAAAGTGGATACAAAACGATAACAGTCTCACCCGGAGCATATGAGATTTCTCAAATATCTTCCGAAATTGCTCGTCTTATGAAAGAACAGGGTGATGAACCAAAAAATATTGTTATAAACATTCAAAAACATACTTCAAAATCAACGATTAAAGTTAAAAATAACTACAAGGTTGATTTCACAATTGATAATTCATTTAGAGAGTTTTTGGGTTTCTCCTCAAAAAAGATTGAAACTAATGGGACGTTTTACAGTGATAATGTCATTCAAATATCCTCAGGAATAAATTCAGTGTTAATTCACTGTGATTTGATTGATGGTGCTTATAATGATGGAAAAAAAACAAATACAATATTTTCATTCAGCGCATACTCAACCCCAATTGGTTATAAATTCAATATGGAACCTAAAAATTTGGTTTATCTACCTGTGTCAGGAAAAACCATACACAGAGTAAATTTTAGGATAACCGACCAAGATAATCGTGTGATTTCTTTTAATGGAGAAGTTATATCCATCAGAATTCACCTACGTGAAGTTTTTCAATAAATAAATACGATGGTTATTGTGAGGAAACACGAGTTGGGAAAATATAAAATAATTACAGGGGATGGGATGTTCCTTTCCCCTTACTACAAGGGTGAAGGTATGTATCTTGGTAGAGGATACTATAAACCTAAGAGACAAAGGGGTGTTGGACATCAATTTAGAGGAGATGGGATAATTGATACTCTCATGGGTATTGGTTCAACTATTCTTAAACATAAAGATCTAATTGGTTCAACTGCTTCTGCTGTGGGAAATGTAGCAGGTGCTGTAAAGAGTATAAAAGATGCTCAGAAGGAATCTCATAAATTACAAGCAATAAAAGAAATTAAGAAAGGCAAAACTCAGTTGTCTCCCCAAGAACGACAGAAAATAATTCAAATACTTGGATCAGGGTTTCAAAAGTTTTAACATCTTTTTTCCTAAATAAATACAAGTATGGAAGCAATTGATAGTATCTATGATTTGGATGATACTATTATTATCTCAAACTCCACTAAAAAACAAGATTACTTCAAGGTAAATGCAATAACTGGAACAGACTGGAATACGAATGGTACAAAAAGTTTTGAAATAAATAATCAACAAACCTATTTGAATCTATCCGAAAGTTTCTTGTTGTGTAAATTTAAATTCACTAAGGCTGCGACTAACACAAACGCTACACTTGTAAATGATTTCTTCTGGAAAATGTTTGATAGTGTGCGTTTGTATATTGGAACACAAGAAGTTGAAGCGGTTGATTATGTCTCTGCTGTATCTGAAATGATGAAATTTACACTCTATACATTCAGTGATAGAATGGGAAAGGGGTCTGTCGAAGGTTTTATTCCTGATATGTCAACGGGAACAAACACAGACCCTGGATATATTCAAAGGAAAGGAGCGTATAATGATGATGCAAAAGCAGAAAATAGTTTTACTGTGGCAGTTCCTCTTAAAGGTATATTTGGATTTTGTGATCATGATAAAGTTCTGTATGGTCTTAAAATTAGATTTCAACTACAAAGGAATGATAATGAAAATAGATTGCTTTTTGGTGTTGGTAGTGCTTTTGGTGAACAGAATAAATTTGTAATTGAGGAGATGAGTTGGTATATCAGTGAATATACTCCTAATCTTAAAACAGAAGAGATGTTGAATCGAAGACTTAACTCAAAGAAACCACTCAGTGTATCATACCTCAAAAGAAGATGTCAACACGTTAAACTCAACCAAACTACTTACACGTGGAATTTGGGTGTTCTGGAAGGAAAGCCACGATATCTGTGGATGATTTTTAAAAAGCCAGATGGTGATACTGCGACTGATAAGAATAATGCATTGAGTGATAATGCTAAGGTGAAACAACTTCGCGTTTCTCTAGATGGAACATTTTATCCACGAGATAGATTGGAAATTAATTGGGAAAAAATGATTTTGCTGAAGCATACAAGTCTTACCAAAAGGTGTGTGAAAGTAATGGAAATAAAGAACCTATTTTGGATATGACAGCATTTAAAAGTTTGTATACAATCTATGTGTTTGACCTGAGCGCTCAAAAGGAAACTATAAAGTCTAATCGAGTGGATACTTCCCTATACATTGAAAGAGGAGAGAGTGAAGAAGTTGATACATATTGTTTGCTTTTGGAAGAAACAGAATTGCAGATTAATACAGATAATGGTGTGATGATTAGTCTCACATAATTTTTTGTTAAATAAATGAGTGGCAAAGTACCAACTGGGGTATATGTTAATCAAATCAATCTTCATAAACTATCATCTTGTGTTCAAAATCAAAAGCCTTGTACGATTAACGTTAATACAATTCAGAGAAAAGGAGCAGTAAGAATTGATGTTTTGCTCACAAGAGAACACGTTAAAATCTTGAATGACACTGGCTCACTTAAAATTAAAATGACAAAACCAATGTTGAAAAAATATTCAATAAGAGAGACGAGTGGAGGATTTCTCCCATTTCTAATTCCTTTATTTGCTGGTTTAAGTGCGGTTGGAGCATTGACGGGTGGTATTTCAACAGCGGTGAAAACTGCCAACGAAAGGAAGGCTCAACTCCAGGCTCAAAAAGAATTGGAAAGACATAACAAAGAGTTGGAGAAACAAATTAGTGGAAGTGGTGTAATTGTAGATTTTGCTGAAAAACTTGAAGGTCTGCCTGATAAAGCGAGATTGTTAGTTGGAGATATGCTTTCTTCTATAGCACAAGCAGGTGTAAAATTAACTAAAAGAGGTAATGGATTATATCTTTCTAATAAATAAATGAGCATTGATGAGTGGTTGAAAGAATTTGGAAAGAATACAACATCAAATTTACAACTTGTTAAATATTGTAAGAAATTAAAAATTCATAATGTGGTTATTTGTATGAGAGATGAATTAACAAATGTGCCGAAACATACAAAGAATATTATTATGAACTTAGAAGATAATAATGGGAACGGTTCTCATTGGGTTTGTATTTTTAATAGTCAAGACAAATATTATTTTGATAGTTTTGGTCTTCCACCACCTGTTGAAGTCATAAAATTCTTACAGAATGGTGTTTATCAAACATTTCAAATCCAAGAATTAAATTCCAAGTGTTGTGGTCAATTATGTCTATATGTGTTATTTCAACTCAACAAAAATAAAAAATTTTATGATATTATTTTTAATCTAATATAAATGACTTATGTTGGTAAAGATGGTTCTATCTTTGGTGTATCTCAAGAACTGGATATTGATTTATCAAATTATTACACAAAGGCACAGGCTGAACGACATAAATATAATATAACCAAAAATATTAACATGAAAAATGCTTATAAATTAAAAAAATATCCAAGCCCGACTGACGCGAATGACTTGGTGAGATTAAGCGATTTATCACAATATATATATATATATATATATATATATATATATATATATATATATATATATATATATATATATATATATATATATATATATATATATATATATATATATCCTTAAATAAAACAGCCGTGTATTCCAAAGATACAGAAGTGTTGATATTATCTCCAGGTCATACAGAATTCACAGTTCGAATTAAAATAAATTTTTATAAAGAAGGGCGTATCGTTTGCATGAGAATAGAACAATGGGGGTATGATATGAATGATTTAGGGTATAATTGGTCATTTAAAATTAACCTCGAAGACCTGGAACAATTAAATCAGTCTCGTAAGGAAGAATATTATCCACTTGGTATCGAGAATGAGTTTTGTGGGTCCACGATTAGTAAACAACAAATAAAAGAATTTAATAAGGGTAAATATAATAATGGTTTTGCCCTTGTTTATCTCATGAAAACAGAAAAAACAGGATTATATATAATAAGTAAGGAAATACAAAATGATTTAACTATGGGAAGATGGGGAGGTGTTTCGTGCCATAATATTATTCTAACATATATTTCTAATACATAAATGACAGCAAGAAGGCTTCAAGAAAATTATCATTTCTGTGTCCAAGCATACCTTCAAGAAAAGGGTATTCGGTATTTTAATAAATATGTTCTACAACATAAGAATGAGGTATTTTCAATAAAAGATTGGCATTATGCTGATGTTGATAAACCGACAACTTTAGATTTAATTGGAATGTTAAATAATGAAAAAATTATAAAGTTAAGAAAAGGTAAGGCTCTTTTAGAAATTCAAAATAAATTTTATTGGTTTCCTGTCATAAAAAAATTATTTTGGATACAGGAATAACAAGAAATCCTGATGAATATATGTATAATATTCTATGGGGTGTAAGCGATTCAAGGATAGGAAGGGATGAGGAAGGAGTTGAAGAAGAGAGGGAAGAGGAGGAAAAGGAGAAGGAGGAGAGGGAGAAGAAAGAGGAGGAAAAGGAGAAGAGAGAGAAGGAGGAGAGGGAGGAAAGAGAGAAGAGAGAGGGATGAAAGGGCGAAGAGAGAGAGGGAGGAGAGGGAGGAGAGGGAGGAAAGAGCGAGACAAAATAAATATCAAAATATGGAAACCAGTGAGATTCAAAAAAGATTGGTGGTATTACAGAAAATAACTCAACCCACCGAGGAGGAAAACAAAGAATTGACAAGTCTATTTGCAATATTTTCTTCAAGACTATCATCGACAAGCTATTCATTTTAATTCAAGATTTTCATTTTTATTTTTTTTCTTAAATAAATGCAGGAGAGAGTGAAGGCATTTCTAAGGATTCTTTATGTTTTAAAAATTAAGATTCAAATGTGCATGTTGGAAACTAAAAAGGTTTTTGCACTCTGCAGGAATTTTTCACATAAATAAATGAGTTATTGTCTCAAATGTAAAAAGAAAACTAATACTAAAAATATTTCATATATTAAAAGTAAAAATAACAGGGTTATACAAAAAGGTATATGTTCGGTGTGTGGTTCAAAAAAAAATCAATTTATCTCCAAACACAAACTCGGAGGAGATATACAAAAGTTTTTATCAGGAAGTAAATTTACAACTACTGGAATACCAGGGGAATTACATCTTCCAGGATATTCTTTCTGTGGTCCAAGCACAAACTTGGATAAAAGATTAGATGAGGCAGACAATCCTAAATCCTGGAGTAAACCAATCAATAGAGTTGATGAAGTGTGCATGAGACACGATATTGATTATGGGAATACCACAACGTTGGAAGAAAAGCATGAAGCCAATAGAGAAATGTTGTATAATTTGTCTCTGATACAAAATCCAACCTTGAGAGAAAAAGTTGATCGGTTCATTGTGAAGAAGATGATCAGTGCTAAATTGAAACTTGGACTTGGAAATTCAAAAAACTTATAGGCTCTAATGATGCCATTAAGACTGAAGAGCAATTAGCTGATGAATTACATAAACCAATATTCACAAAGTTTCAGAGAAGGAAAGTTTATTCCAAGGAAGTTGATTATATCTGGTCTGCTGATTTGATTGAACTCAATAATGATAAGGGGTACAAGTATGCTTTAACCGTTATTGATTTGAGGAGTAGATATGCGTGGGTTGTCCCTTTAAAAAACAAAACAGGTAATACTCTTATGTTAGCTTTTCAACAGATATTTAATAAAAGTAAGAGAAAACCTAAAAAATTGTGGACTGATGAGGGTAGAGAGTTTTATAACAAGACATTTATGAATTTTCTAAAAAATAACAGTATTACATTATACAGTACCTTTAATGAAGGGAAGGCAGTTGTTGTTGAACGTTTTAATCGTACCTTAAAAGAGAGACTATATAAAAAATTCACACAACTCGGTTCACAACAATGGTCATCTTTTATTCAGGATATTGTGGATAAGTATAATGACACGATTCACACGTCAACAAATATGAAACCATCAGAAACATTTACAAAATTAAAATATGAAAAAGAGATTAATGTCAGAAAACCTAAGTTCAAAGTTGGTGATATCGTAAGAATATATAGGTGGAAATCTCATTTTGAAAAGGGTTTTACTGAACGATAGACGAAAGAACTTTTTAAAATTGTTGATGTAATAGATACGGTTCCTTGGACTTATAAAATATATGATTTGGAAGGGGAAGAGATTTTAGGTTCATTTTATTCACAGGAATTACAAAAGACAAAGATAATTTGAAATTTTTTGACTCCACCCACACAAGCCCCGCCCACACAAACCCCACACAAGCTCCACACAAACCCCTCACAAGCTCCAATAAATTGAATTTTTTTGACTCCGCCCACACACGCCCCTCCCACACAAACCCCACACAAACCCCACCACACACAAACCCCACACAAGCTCCACACAAGCTCCACACAAGCTCCACACAAGCTCCACACAAGCTCCACACAAGCTCCACACAAGCTCCACACAAAAACTCCACACAAAAGCTCCACACACACAAACCCCACACAAGCTCCACCCATATTCATCATATTCACATAATTAGTGATTAGTTAATTAGTTCCCCACACACAACATGTTTATTTAATTAAAAAATTATCCACCCATCCACACAAGCTCCACTCATCCACCCATCCACCCATCCATTTATCCACACAAACCTCATGCACATAAGCCTCATCCACATTCACCCCGCCCACATAAACCCTGCCCACATAAACCCTGCCCACACAAGCTCCACCCACATAAACCCTGCCCACATAAACCCTGTCCACATAAACCCTGCCCACACAAGCTCCACCCACATAAACCCTGCCCACATAAACCCTGTCCACATAAACGCCCTCCCACAAGCCCCGCCCACACACGCCCCTCCCACACACACCCCGCCCACACAAGCCCTCCCACACACACCCCACCCACACAAGCCCCACCGAAGCCCCGCCCACACAAGCCCCGCCGAAGCCCCGCCCACACAAGCCCCGCCCACACAAGCCCCACCCCCCTCATCCCCCCCTGTGCACCCCCACCTTTGACCCACCACCACCCTCATCCCACCCCCACCCTTCCCCACACACACACATGGGGAGGGGAGGGATGGGATGAGGGGGTGATGGGTCGTTGGGGGAGCGCACCTACCCCCCCCCCCAACCCCTCCCTCTCCTTCATGTCTTGATCCTCTTCTTGAAATTCAAAATCAAGTAATTGTAAACAAAACAAATATAATTTATTAAAATTGAAAATATTAAATATTCATTTGCGAGAATGTATAATCTTTCCCAGCAATCTTCTTCAGATGTCTTGTGATTTCGAAACTCAGACACCATATTCTGTTTTGAAACAAAAAGTGGATAATAATTAGGTTTTATAAAGATAATTACATGGTAATATGAGTAAGCCTGTTGTTGGTTCAAAGTTCAAGCCTCGTTGACCACTGAATTAACACACCAGGAGGCCGACTCAGCCTGTCATCCTTCCAAGGCCAATAAAATGAATTCCAGTGCACTGGCAAAACCGGGTCCAAACTAATGATGCAACCAACATAAGACGACATTCTAAAGAGAGAGTGATATTAATAAAAAAAATAACTAAATAATAATTCAGAAACATTTACCTCCAGAAAATCATGTGTTGTACCAGATTGCTTATGTTGTGTGATCGAGCTGAAAAAAAAAAATAATAATAATAAGTCAAGGGTATAGATGGAGAGACAGACAGAGAGAGGTAGGTAGAAAGACAGACAGAGAGAGATACAAAGAGACAGACAGGGAAAGACACACACGCACACACATATATATATATATATATATATATATATATATATATATATATATATATATATATATATATATATATATATATATATATATATATATATATATATACACACACACACACACACACACACACACACACACACACACACACACACACACACACACACACACACACACACACACACACACACACACACACACACACACACACACACACACACACATATATATATATATATATATATATATATATATATATATATATATATATATATATATATACACACACACACACACGTGTCTCACCATTGGTTTAATTCATTCGAGATCAGAGGCCGTGATAAGACTTCGTACCAGTCATTATAAATGTTTTTCAATTCTCTTCTAAAATCATTGACCTCTTCAATAAGAGCATTCATTTGATGCACCTCATCATGATATGTAAACTCCACTTCTTCCAAGGACCTGCCAAGAAAAAATATATATTTTCGCATTATCACGATTTAATTTATAATCAATTGCTTCATCGTTCAAAGAGGAAACCATACACAAACTTGCCAACTTTGTCGTGAGCTGTTATCTTCATCGGAAGAGAGTGAGTCCATGTCTCAGTTTTTTTTACCATTGGTACAAGATGGCAAAAAGATCAGAGGCCGTGATAAGACTTCGTACCAGTCATTATAAATGTTTTTCAATTCTCTTCTAAAATCATTGACCTCTTCAATAAGAGCATTAATTTCATGCACCTCGTCGTGATATGTAAACTGCTCTTCTTCCAAGGACCTGCCAAGAAAAAAAAATATATCAGAATTATCACGATTTAATTTATAAACAATTGCTTCATCGTTCAAAGAGGAACCAACTTACCAACTTTGTGTTGAGCTGTTTTGTTCGCGGAAGAAAGATCGCTCATGTCTCAGTTGTAAAAATGAAAATCCCGTCTGGCAGAAACTTTGTCTGGCGAATCACTTATAAGACAACGATGAGGAAATTACCTAATCATTGGGTGTGGCCACAGGAAATGACACTTCGGGTGAGGCAGCTTGGAAAATAACTGGGCGATTATATTCTCAAATTGTATGAATCATTTTCAAAACATACTTAAAATACCCTAAAATGGTTTTGATTCAAATGTTTTCAGTTCGTGTTCTGAGATAAAATATAAACACGAGACCTTGTCTCACAGAATAGTTCCTGTTTTTCTTTTCACAGCACGACCGTGTCAAAAAAAAACACTTCTTCATTTTCACGGCATGAACTGAAAACATTTGAAACAACTTTTTTTTATGGCGTGGTTTATACACAAAAATGATTTGCAACTCGGGCGGTGGCCAGATGAGATCATTAAGAGAAGTTTATCATTTCATAATGACACAAAAGGGGTATCTTAAAAAATATAAAGATTCAAATGTTTTGTTTGTCAATATTTTAGATGGGGATTATTGTGCAAAGAAAATTAAACTATTGAAGGAATTTGAGAATGAACAAATCTTTATAGGTTCAATGAGTGAGCTGTTCAACCCCCAGGTGTTCAATTCAATGAGGTTCAACCTCCAGGTTAAAAGGGGAGACAAATAAATATACCTTGGGATAAAAAGGGGGTTTATTTTTAGGGAAAAAAAAATAGGAATCGCTGAAAATCCCCCATTCATTTACATAGGGAAAAGTGAGCCAGAACCAGTATATTCACCCTACTCATATCATTTCCATTTTTCCTCTTTTCCTTAACGTGTGTGGTCCCCTCCACCACTCTCATTGAAAGCTGTTATTTTAAACTTTGTACAGAATGACATTTTTTCACCAGGTGTGTATTCAGTCGTGGTCAAAAACATTGGCACCCTTGCACTTTTTTCAAATAACTCACAATTTTCTCCAAAAATAAGTTTAAATTGACACAAGTATTTTGTCGCCACAATTCTTGATTACACTGTTAATATTATAGAACCATTGTTTTTTATTCTGAACTTAATACATCCTTTTAAATCAGAAAATAAAAATAAATGGCGTGGACAAATTTTTTGACTCCCTCGACTGAATATTTGGTATCACAGCCATCAAGGTCAAGGAACATCAAGGTCTCTGGAGATGGACTTGTAGCCTTGAGATTGTCCATACTTGGCTACAATCTTGTGTCTGACCTCCTCAGACAATTCTCCGGTTTCCTTTCTTTTCTCCGTGCTCATTGCAGTAAATACAGTGACACAAAATAGTAGAATGACTCCTTTTCTCGATTCAAACTGGTTGAATGAGTGATTTTTATATTTCAGGAACTTGCAACTCACCACAGGTGAGTTAAATTCCAAAGTAAAGGAGAATCACCTGCTTGAAATCTAATTATTTCTAACAACTTATAAAAGGTGCCAATGATATTGGCCAGGCCATTTTAGGATTTCTGTGTGGAATAAGCAAAGATTTATTAATTTTTTCAAGTTTTTTTTTGTTTTGTTCCACTGAAAATCAAAGAAATACATCTGTGGACACCAAAATATTTTATAAATTCAACAATTTTCCTGAAGAAATGGTGCATTGTTTGAAAAAAGTGCAAGGATGTCAATATTTTTGGCCACGACTGAATACACACCGATAGTTTTCTTCATCAGGCAGTATTAACGTATCTGTGACTACCAAAGTGTGAAACTGTAATAAACGACTGTAGAAGTGACATGTGGTGTTGCCATTCCATACGGTGCATCCTTCATCCAAGTAGTGATCGTGCATCCATTGCTCCCAGGATGCAGGCCCAAGACCCTTCGTGTTGGGAAAATCCATGAAGGCACCATGAGCCACCACTCTGGCTCCATCACACAGACTTATTGCCACGGTCGCCTTCTCACTGTCGGAGTAAAAAGAATGTCGAGGTTTTTTTGGTTCAATATGTAAATGTCGACATTTGACAAGAAAACAGGAAAGGCTATGCTATAAATTCTAAAGCATTTCCTCACTTTGAAGTTTAAAAATTACATTGATGATTCAACAATCGAACATGATAGTCTACAGGCGAGATACTGAAATCCTCCACCCCATACACACACCCCCCAATTCGGGAATTTTGCAAACTGTAATTTTTTTCAAAATTAATATGGGTCCTCAGACTTTGAAATGTGTGTGTTTGCCATTTGCCAGAGGGTGTGCTACTTGATGTTACAGACTCATTTGTAGTCAGACCCTAACTACCACATGTACTGTAAAATGAGAGATTTCTCAAAATGTACCCACATGACTGTTAATATCGATCTCTATGCAGTGTCAGGTATCAAAATGTATCTTTTAATTTACCTGATCATAAAAAAAAACATTTTATTTTTTATCTTTGATATTGTTGGATTTCAACATAGATGATAAATTAACTTAAAATATGCCAAATTCAGCTAAAATTCTCTTGACATGAAGCACAGAGTCTTACCTTGTGCACTCAGATCAATTCCATAAAACATGTTTATACATCAGCAACAAACATCAAAATAACAATCACATCAAGTGTTTGAGTTTCTCATCCTTCCTGAATGCCTTACTGGGTTCATACATGTGTTCAATCTGCAGGGAGGCCACAATGTCATGTCACTCCTTGTAAAAATGGTGACATTGCTTTTGTGTGCAGTGTTAAATGGTTTCCATTTTCCCTTTTTTATCAGATTAAGTGAATACCCCTGATGACCTTAAACAAGCAGTAACACTTGGTTTTCATCGTATCACTCCAGTAATGCTCTGGAAAATGTCGCACAGAACATGTGACGCAAAATGATTCTCTGTAATGACGACGATGGGGAACAAACGGATCCACTGGACACTGAAGGCTTGTATCATCATATCCTGCAAAATCTATATGTATAAAAAAAAGAAAAGCACGGTGAGACCATGAGGCGGTCAGGCCATGAGTCAGTCCGGGAAGCCGTGAATGAAGAATATATGTCTAATAATCACAACCTGTATGAACGTTAACTCCCCAAGACCCTTTAGACCTCAAACGCCCAAAAGTCCCTGAGGACCCAAAAGACCCTGAAGACCGAAAAGGACCCTGAAGACCCAAAAGTACCAAAAGACACCAAAGAACCAAGAGACCTAAAAGACCCCAAAGACCCCAAAGAATTGTGGTGAGGCAGTTGTCCTGAAACAACTTGCCTTCGCCTTATGGAAGACAAACCCAAATGAAGGCAATCTCAGCTCCTTCCACAAAGCTCGTAAGAAGTGTGTATCTATCCTCAGGAGAGCCAGAAAACATCTTTCTCATCTCAAGTCTGAACTCTCAAACTTCTCTCCCTTCCTCCAAGTCCTGGTGCCATCTAATCAAATCTGTTTCTGGTGTATGTTCCCCCTCCATCTACTCCCTTACCTCAAATGGCCACACTGCTGATACCGCACGTGAAAAGGCTGAATGCCTAAACTCGGTGTTTGCATCTAAATCTTGTGTCCGAAACCCATCGCTTTCTGTCCCCACTTTATCCAGTCACACCCAGCTGTTCCGGACTCTGTGTTCTTTTCTCCTTACAAAGTGGAGATCTTGCTGTCAAACCTTGACTCAGATTCTGCAACCGGTCAAGACGGCATCAGCCCACATATCCTAAAAACCTGCTCCACTGTTCTTCCTCACCCTCTCTCTGTTCTGTGCACCCTCTCATTTGCTCAAGGTCATCTGCCAACTTCTTGGAAATCAGCAAACATTACTGTCGACATAAAAAAGGTGCAAAAACAGATCTCTGCAACGACAGACCAATCAGCCTTCTCACTATCATGAGCAAGGTGATGGAATCCATCATCGCTTCAGACATTAAATCCTTCATCTTCTCCAATGGCTTGATTTCCGATCATCAATTTGGTTTGAGACCAGATCACTACCCTGGATATGCTGCTTCTGCTCTCCCAACAATGGATGAAGGTACTCAATGCCGGACATGAAATCAGAGCCATATCCCCAGACATATCACGAGCTTTTAACATGGTCTGGCACCCTGCCCTGCTCACCAAACTCTCTTCTTGTGGTATTCAAGGCCATCTCCTCTCCTGTTGCAGCCAACGTGTGGCCTTAAATGGAGTTCTTTCATCCCCTCTTCCTGTCCAGGCTGGAGTTCCTCAAGGTAGCGTTCTGGCCCTGTTCTTTTTCTGGTTTTCATCAATGATCTCTCCGACTCTCTGGAAAATCCTCTTTATCTCTTTGGTGATGACTCCACCCTCTGCCGTACCATCTGTCATCCCCCAGACCAGCAAGCAGCAGCTTCTTCACTCTCTGCAGATCTGGATAAAATCACAAACTGGTCCAACACGTGGATTGTGTCTTTCAACCCGGACAAATCTCACACTCTCACTATGTCTCTCTGAAAGGATCGTCTGGAACCCACCCCCCCCCTATCTACATTCTCAACAATCCTCTGGAAGAAGTCCTTTCTTTCAAGCTTCTGCGTCTCACTATCTGCCATGATCTTTCCTGGGAAAGCCACATTTCCAAGCTGACCTCAAAAGCCAGTCGCCGACTGGGAATCCTGCATAGTGCAAAGTCCTTCCTCGGCACACCTGAGCTCCTGACCTCATACAAAGCTTTCATCTGCAGCCTGATGGAATACTGCTCTCCCCTCTGGGCTGGTGCTCCCGCCTCCCACCTTTCTCGGCTTCATGCTGTGGAAACCAAGGCTTTTCGGATCATTGGTATCTCCCGTGTTGAGGCTGAGTCTTTGGGCCTCTCACTCTCTCACCGCAGGCAGGTCGGTAGTTTTTCTGTCTTTTACTGTCTTTTCTCCAGTCTCACTCCCCTGCTCTGCCTGCGATATGTCCCCCCCCCCACCCCCCATATTTCCGCAGGGTGCTCAAGGCCCACCAGCAACCCCCTTCTGGCAAAACTACCAAAATCACGAATCACTGCTCACCTTCACTCTTTCATTTCTCTTTTTTCCCACCTTTTGAATAAATTCCCACACTCTCTTCAATCCCACTCTTCCCTCCAGGTCTTCAAAACAACTGTTCACCACCATCTCTTATCTTCCCCCATCCAAAACCACGATCTTTTCTACCCTCGTTAATCCACCCCAAACCCACCTCCTTCAAATTCCCTGCAAGTCCCTGTAATGTCCATCTTTCTTTACCCCATGTTCCCCGCCCCATCCCTCTCCCTTCCACAGATCTTCTAATTTCTCTGTTCCTCACTGTTTTGTCCTTCCCTCTGCCGCCCCTCTTGTCTCATGCTCCCCTTGTTGTACGTTCTGTATGTTAGCTCTCATACGAGCCTCGACAATATATACAAAGAAAACAAAAAAAAAGAAAAATAATAAAAAGGTCAACATCCGCCCATTTCTAAATTCCTCAATTTTCATCCGATTGACTTGAAATTTGAACAGGATTTCCATAAAAATGACTCCCGTATTCTTTGATGGATAAACCACGGCCGTGTATTAACTGCATCCATGTTCTTCATCCTCAAAAGAAATGAATATATTGATCATTTTATTTTCTCATCTACATCTAAATATGTTTGTACATTGAATTTGTAAGGAACAAAATGAAGGAGTTATCTTACTTAAATGCTTACTCCCATGCCCGCTTAATGTCGTCTAACAGTCTTTGTAATGTCAGTCGTGACATTTGTCGGTTAATAAATATTTACAAAACCATGAATGTTCTGAATGGATGTTCTGGGCGCCACTCAGAACGGATGCAGATACATTGTGGGAAGCCAAAAGTCTCATCTCTCTGCGAAGTTTACAGCTGCTGCAAGCTCACATCACTCTACAAAGCTTACATCATGTTGTAAAGCTTATACTGCGTTACGAGGTTCATATCGAGCCATGAGGCCATCGGTGTGATGAGGCCCATTCTACGTTTTATCCACATATCAGTGCTATTCGTTAAAGAGGATTAAAGTGGTCAGTATATCTCTGTATGTCGCTAGTTGTAAGACTTCACACAGTAATTGAACGATTGGAATGTATTTTTTACGCGTTTTAATGTACATTCATGCCATTTGAGGTCTGTTTCCTGTTCGTTTGATTTGTCGTGTTTGATTTATGGTGGAACTGTGATGCATTTCTGAAGTATTGTTTTCACGAAACATCATCATTCCTTTGCAATTTCACGGAGCTTTCATGGAGCTTTCACGGAGCTTTCTCGAAGCTTCTTTGGGAATGAATAAACGGCCGAAGGCTTCTGTATGAACACTACTGCTTGTGTCTATATCTGCGTATGACATCCAACGAACCTGCGATACTATGATTATGAAACCCGAAACGGCAGATAGGCACTTGCCGCTGTTAAAGTCTTATTCTCAATTTCAAGAAGTTGAAGAGAGAGTGGAGAGGTATCCACAAAGTTTTCATTTTTCTTTCTTATTTTTTAATGTTATCAAGAGGATTTTTTGTTGTTACTATAAAAAGCAAGAAAAGACATTCATACCGGTATCGTGTATATTTATTGTGTTTTGTAGCCCTGAAAAGGGCCGTTTGGGTTTGATGAAGCTTTTCAGCTAAACCTGAGAAAATGCTCGTCAAAGACGGCATGTCACTCCATGTCCGAATCATGGAAGAGCAAATCCCCGTTACTGTCACCATCATTTGCAGCCTCCTCTTCCCAAATGATGTCGTCCTCTGTGCCGTCCATGTTGTTGGAGATGCAGTATTTCAGAAATACTCTCTTGATGATGTGCGACGGTATCTCCTCCCACAACTTGACGATCCAGCCGCAGACCATCGGAAGGTCGACCTTTCTCATCCTCCCACTCTTGGCGAAGGTCTTCTTCCTCCTCATTATCCAGTCGGACCAGCAGCGACGTAGCCCGTCCTTGAACGGCTTGTTGATGGACACATCGAGGGGCTGTAGAAGCGATGTCATCCCACCTGGGATGACGACGAGATTGGTGTTGGTCTGACGGAGCAGTGCTTTGGTGTCGTCGGTCTTGTGACAACTGAATGCATACAGGACCAGCATGCTCCATAGTCAGGTGAGACCACCATCCGGCCCACTTCTCCAGACCGTTCACACCCAGTCCTGTACCAGTCCCTCGTCTATCCACTGCTTCTGCTGCACACAAACAATGATGCTGGCTGGAAATTTGTCTTTGGGTATTGTCTTACTCTTCAACACAACATACACAGGAAGCTTGCCACCATCTGCGGCGAGCATGACGGTGAATCAGTCCCTCACGTGACCAGTAGTGTTGATCATCACATTGCATACAAACTTATTGGAGGTGGGTGCTCCGTTATTAGACTCCAGCTATTGGGATTAATTCTTCTTTTGATGTGAGACCAGGTGTTCTTCTTTTCGTTTAATGGCATTTTCAGAGCCGTGAGGCTCCATATATGCGCGCACCTAATCTCCAGGTGTCTCCGGACATTTCTGAGTGTGGCTTTATTTAATTTCCACACACGGTTAATAAAACGCTGCACAAACACTGAACCTGAACCGATTTTCAAAATATAAACGGCAGAATTGAGTTCAACAGCAGTTCCAACTGCTAAAGTGAATAAATAAATAAATAAAAGTGGTCATTGAAATTTTTTTCATTGAAATTCAGCAATGGTCGTTTTTAAGAGTTTTTTTTCTATACCAGTGTATTAACAGCACCCCCAACTTTTACCCTTTCTTGCCGATAAAAAGTGCTGTTTATACACTGGAAAATATGGTATCATGTGTCACGTGGCAGCGATATTGGGAACAAGGGAAAATCTTTGTTAGAGAAACCGCTTACCCGATCAATGCAAAATTTAACTAATTGCTCAACTACCCATGGGAAATATGGTTTGATAAAGATGACATCATGGGTCATGTGGTTTAGCAGCCATATTGGATCAAAGAAAAACAAACAAACTGAAAGAGTTGGTGAACACCAAGTCCTTATCAAGACTACGTGTGTCCTTATCAAGACTATTCTATGAAAACAATCTGGTTTCTACTGGATGTTTCCTCATCCTGGTGATCCATATTTGCTTCAAATTAAATAAAAAATACTGAACCAAATTTTGCATGTTGCCTAATGGTACCCCAAATCTGGTTTCTGTCTGGGTAGCATATCTGGGGGAGGGGGTTCAGGCTGGGGGCAGATCCCAATCCTGTCTATGTGAAGGTGTATTGTATCACGCCAGCCGGTGGTTTCCGGTTTTACAAATCATCATCTTCTCACATAAAGGAAATTGAAACAACTTGGTGAGATGCATTATGGTCATGTTGAAATATAAGTGAGAATAATTCGAAATTTTCAAAATGTTTCATTTCACTCATTTTAAGCTGAGATTTGAACCAAGGAATCTAACATGGAGCTTCGCAGTTAAGAGGAAGGGATTTTTGCTCATGCCAAGCAGCAAGGATGGCTGATTAAGGTGACACAGATATGACCTTGAGAAAATGATTGGGTGAATAGAGCAGAATGTTTGTAAAGTACAACATGTGGTCTTTTGATTAATTCCGTCAGCGAAACAACGGGTAACAATGCCCAATTCTAATATATTGTTGTGGGCCGGGGGTCAGTGGCGAGACGACTGCTAGGTGGGGAAGTTTACGCCGTCTCTCACCAGTCTCCCTGGAATTATAGGCCGTCGCTCCGGATAACTCTGAAGCCAGCGGGTCGATTAATCGACCGTGAAACGCCAATATCTTGACCACATGGTGTAGGGTTAATTGTCGAGATCCCAATATACCCAAATAACCATGCAGTCTTGGCTACAGGGGATTCACGCCCTCGGCACGTCTCTCTCAAACCGGGTCACTCTACCGACTGCGGTACAGTTTGACTACCAACTCTGGCTCGGTTGCAGCCGAGCGGAAACTGCCAAAGCCGTGCCGGCTTGGATTAATGTATTATCTGAGATGAAACCCCGTCTGAACTCAGACCTGGACCATGCTGGACCAAATAAAGAAAGGACGGACACGAGCTGGGAACATTTCTAATAATTTATTTACAATAAAATCAAAAGACAGAAGAGGCGAGACTTATCGCGAATATGCAATGCAGTATTTACAATGATGAAATAAACACTTAAACAATTCTACTTACAGACGGGCCCACACACAGAAAGAAAAGAAAACCCAGAGTTTTTACTGGACGCTCTAGCCGATGAGAGAGAGGCGAGCTGGGGGTCAGAGTCTGGATGGGTACCTGGCTGTCGGAGAAAGGGGGTACTCCGTGCTGCGGCACTTGCCAATAGTCGTCGGCCTGGTCCCAGTAGTACGTGGGGGACTCGGGGTTCATGGCGGAGCTCGGGTGGTGAATGGTCAGGGTCCACAGAACTCCTCTCCCTGTAACAGCCACCGTGATGAACGTGACCACTCCAGAACTCCAGTACTTCTTCTCAGAGCATGCTCAGGGATCTTTATCCGCCTCCCTCATGAAACACACACAGCTCTCACACTGCTCTGCTCTCAGACACCACCAGTGACGACGACAACCCTCCGAGAGATATATATATATATATATATATATATATATATATATATATATATATATATATATATATATATATATATATATATATATTGTTGTGGTTACCAAATTCGCAAACCACCATTCAGGTCCCTTAGGTGAGGTATCTCGGTAAGTACATGTGTAGTTAGGCCCAAACCCGTTGTCTAGTGGGAATACATGTCATTTATGCGTGCTGCGACTCTTCAGGATAGCCGTTTTTCTTTTACTATCTTTATTTTGGACCAACCGCCATGATTACCACCACAACCACAACATCAACCACCAACCACAACGCCGCTTCACCACAACCGCCACGACCTTCACGTCACACCTCGCAACCGTAGCATCGCCACCGTTCTTGCCCCGCTGTGGGTACCGGTGTTGGACTCGTGCAGGGCGTGCGTCGAGCAGCGTGTACAAAATCACGGATTTTGTGCTTCAAAAACGGATCAAAAACGACACACGCCCACTTTTTGCCGTCCAATCGGTGAGCGAGGGGCGATTTGGCCCCGCCTCCAGGACGATCGATATATGCAAATTTGTGGATCAAAAAGCCTTCACGCCCACTTTTTCTCGGGCCAATGGGGAGCGAGGTGAAAGGTCAAAGGGAGGGGGTCAAAGGCGAAGCTACGGGGGGATAAAAGGACCGTGTTCGTCAGTCAGGGGAGGAGAGAAGGAGAGAAGGAGAGAGTCCAAAGAAGAGTCCAACGGGAGAGTCCAAAGAAGAGTCCAACGGGAGAGTCCAAAGAAGAGTCCAACGGGAGAGTCCAAAGAAGAGTCCAACGGGAGAGTCCAAAGAAGAGTCCAACGGGAGAGTCCAAAGAAGAGTCCAGAGTCGGAGAGTCCAAAGAAGAGTCCAGAGTCGGAGAGTCCAGAGGCGGAGAGGCGGCAGCGGCGAAGGCAGACGAGGGGGTGCTCGCATCGGTGCCGGGAGCTGTACGCCCGAGGGAGGCCGGCAGCGCGACCTGGCCGAGGTGGAGACGCACACCAGGGATAATAAAGATCCTCTATACCCCGAGCATCAGCAACCCCCTCCTGTTTCCCCCCGCGCTGAGATAGTGCGACCAAGGGGGCCCCTTTCCCACCCCCTGCCAGACACTGTCCGCGAGGCCCGCGGAGTGAGGCGCCATCGCCGCCCCGCGTCTCATCACCAGACGGGTAGGCGCGACCCGGTCTCGGCCTCAGGCCCGCCTCATCCTTGAGGGTATTCTTTTCCTTGGTTTTGGGTATGTGTTGTCGGCGCCGTCTGTGAAGTAGAATTGTATAAGTGTTGCCGTGTGCTCGGTAGTCGGTATTAGCTCTGCATTGTCTTCGCTTTTACATTTGCTTTTTGTGTAAATGGAATTGTGTTTTCTTTTTTCTGTGTGCTTTTGGTGGAATTGAATATGTGTGCTTCCCGTGTGCCGCGAATAAATGTGCTTTATTATTGAACTGTTCTCCCGCTTCGCTTCGTCTTTTCCTCCATTGAATCCCCATCTTGCTTCACGTAAAGGGTTGGTAGTGGGCTGAATACGCCCGATAATTAATCGAACCGTCGAGGTCGACGATAACACCGCTCGGTTATTCTGATAGTACGGAACGGGTCGCTTAAGTGGCCCGTGTCCGAAGTCGACCTGCGGCGAGGTGCGATCGCCCGGTCTACCCTCCGCGTGGGTACTTAGGTAGGTCGAATTCGGCGAGCAACCCTATCCCACGCGGGGGCTGATTGGCTCGATCGCGGTGAGACCGAAAGGTCCACCCGTGACTGGTTCCCGGCGTTAGTCCGAGAGGGTCACGACTGGATTGTCCGTCCGGTGGGCGACGTGCCGCGATTCGAGTTACGTGGCCGTCAGCACGCCGGCGGGCGCGAATCCGTAACACTGGTGTCAGGTCGTGCGATACAAATCCATCGCCCTCCTCGCGGCACTGGTATCGGAGAACAGGAAAACGGGCTCTCCTGTCTCCGGCTAAATTCACGGGAATCGGTCCAGGGGTGAGAGAAGCGACCCCCGATTCCCTCCAAATTACGAGCGATTCAAATTAACCCTTTAAGAGAAGCAAGATGGCGTCTCAAGGCGAGCGGGTGCCGGGTGGATTAGGTATGTGTAATAGTAATGTAGAATCCATGGCTCAGGACGAGATCACCGTGCAAGAGAAACCCGTACCAGAAGGTTGGGAAAGGCATCGATGCAGTTCATCTGGTCGGTTTTTTTATTATAACCCCACCGCTAAATGTAGTCAGTGGGAGTGTCCAGGGTAGGTGACAATACAGCACGTTATGGAACTCGTGCAGAGCATAATTGACGGAATGAAAGAAGGGAACAACGAAATGAAGAGAAATACGCAACAAATGGAAAATAAAAAAATGGATGGAAACGCACTCGAAGCGAAAAACCAATTAAAAGAAAGCCAGGAGGAGACAGAGGAGGGATTGAAGGTCGAAACGGTGGAGTGTGAGAAAAGACTTCAAGACATGACGAAGAGAGTTGATAAGCTGGGACTGGAGGGAAAAACGGAGACAGAGGAACTGGGAAGACGGGTAGAAAACCACAAGCGCAAGCCGGAAGAACAGTTAGAAGCCAAAGCAAAGTCTGAGTGTGCGGAGATGAGAAAGGAATTGGAAAAGAAAGTTTCTGAGTTACAGAAACACCAAAACAAAGAGAGGGAACTACAAAACGAACTGAGAGTGTTAAAAGAGGAAAGGAAGAGAACGGAAAATGAAACTTTAAGAAACCACACTGTACAGATCGAACAGCTGGAAGCGAAGGCCAGACTAAAGAATGAGGAACAAGAAAGAGTAATGAAGGAAGAACGAATGAGACAGGAGAAAGAAATCAGTCAGTTGAAAGAAATGACGAGATTGCAGGAGGAACAAGAAAGACAGTGGAATAGAAAACTGAAAGAGTATGAATTTGAAACTGAACGACAAAAGGAAAAAAATAGGTTTGAATACGAGGAGAAAGTAAAGGAGCAAGGAATGAAGCAGGAAGGAGAAATCAGGAGATTGAAGGACACAACGAGATTGGAGAGGGAAGAACGAGAGGAACAATGGAATAGAAAACAAAAAGAACGTGAATCTGAGGTTGACCAATTGGAAGAAAAGCTGAGGCTGGAGTACGAGATAGACAAAGAACAGCGAATGAAACACAAACAGGAGATTAACCAAATGAAGCAAACCATGAAACTGGAGAAGGAAGGACAGGAGAGGAAACGAGGAAGAGTCGTGAGAGAACAGCGAATGAAACACAGGAAGGAAATGAGCCAATTGAAAGAAACGATGAGATTGGAAAACAAAGAGCAGGAGGAACAGTGGGAAAGAAAACAACAACTCTATGAGTGTGAAATTGAACAACTAAAACGGAGGGAGAACGAACAGCTAATGGGGCTCAGAGAGAAAGAACGACTCAGATGGGAAAGGAAAAGGAACCAGGAAGAGACAGAAAAAAGGAACCAGGAGAGAAAATGTATAGAGACACGGGAGATAGAAAAAATAGAGGAAAGACTACACGATAAAGACGGGGTAAGTGACGCACACACACACACGGAGGTAGTGGAGGATAATGGGGGTGAGCTGGCGGACTGGGGAGAGACCCAGTGCGAGCACCTGGATGGCCTCCTCCAGGAACGAGGGGAGCGAGTCTGCCCCCTTGAGGCGAGTCACGACCAGGTGAGTTCGGTCGTGCTTTGCGAGGTTGAGGGGACGAGTGCTGCGAACGGGTGCACGGAGAGCTTGGGGGGTATAGAGGCCCCGGAGACCCTTGTGGGGACACAAATCCCCAGTGTGGTTGTCCCTGTGTGTGTGGTGCAAGGCGTGAGTGCGTCCCCGTGTGTGGAAGCGACCCCGTGTGTGAGTGGTGTGGTGGCGATGGTGCCGGAGTACGTGCTTCCCAGCACGCCGTGTGTGGATGAGGCACCGTGTGTGGAAGAGGCCGTGGGTGTGAGTGAAACGGCCTGTATGAGTGAGGCACCGCGGGTGAGTGCCCCCGCGTGTGTGGGTGAGGCACCGTGTGTGGAAGAGACCGCGTGTGTGAGTGTCGCCGTGTGTATGAGTGAGGTACCGCGGGTGAGTGCCCCCGCGTGTGTGGATGAGGCACGGAGTGCGAGTGAGGCACCGCGGGTGAGTTCCCCCGCACGCGTGAGTGAACGGCCGTGTGCAAGGTTGCTGTGTGCCAGGGAGACCGTGTGTGTGAGAGAGCGGTATGTGAGGGAGATGTCGGTTGGCATGCGGGAGCACGCAGCCGCATCTCCCGGTGTGAATGTGATGGAGTGGACTGTGTGCGTCGTAACACGCAGGTATGCGTGTGTGGAATGGCGACGACGGCGACAGAGGAGAGAAAGCCGAGTAGCGGCTGTAGTTGTTTCGGGGACCGTGCCGGGTTCACCCAGCAGTGAGCACGAGGTTCGTGCTGTGCAACGCACGAGACCACCACGTGCTCGCTTGCGAGAGTGAAGTCCCGGTCCGGAAACGCACGCGGTGGATTTGCCGATCCCGCGGACGGACAAAGTTTAGGCAGGTAAACGGATTTGGACCGGACGGGTTCTCCACGCGATCGTGTGTGTTAAGCTCCAACGGGCAGAGCACATGTGTTCGCGTGGGGAACCCCTCGAGACGTGTGGCTTGTGTTTTTTTTTATGCGCACGGTGACGCCATGGCTGCACGTGGGGTTGGAATCCGGCAGGAGGGGTATCTCTGCCGGATGGTCCCGTCCAAGGAGGGACGAGGAACACGTGCAGCTGCATGACGTCACGGGCAGTTGCAAAGTGCAAAGAGCGCGAGTTGCCGCGCAGGTGCTGCGCATGGAAAAAAAAAAAAAAAAAAGCAAGCCTCACTTTCGGGTGCACAGGATTCCTGGGCAAGGGGTGAAAGACCCCCTTACCTGGGCACAGGATGAAAACTAGTTAGGGGGAAGGGTTAGCTTAGTTAGACCGACTCCATGGGGCAGGGGTAAGTCCTCATGGAGTCCGTGGAATGGATTAGTTAGAGGGATTGTAGCCAGATTTAGGTTGGGAAATAAAATGATTGATTTGGAGACCGTGACAGACTTGTGAATGTGTAGAGGGGACGCAGTTTAGCTACGTAGTGTTAAAAGGAACGTGCTACTAGTTTAAGGGACGACGTGGGAGCACGAGTTAGTTAGGGGAGGTAGTTAGGAGGATGGCAGAGTTCAGCGGTGTGTGTGTTGAAGAGTTGTGGGTTGTGAGGTGAGTACGTGTACATGTTGAGTGAGTGAGGCCAGCGGGTCTGTGTGTGTGGAGCGAATGGGGAATGCATGGTGCGATGAGTGATTGGGGGGAGGAGTGACTCCCGCCCAAGGGACCCCGGGGTCAGAGTAAAGTGAGTTAGGGGGTTAGTCAAATTTACAAAACGGAGGTCGTTTTGCTGTTGGTGGGAAAGTAGGCTCGAGACCCATTTGGAGGGGTGCAGGAGCCCTGTTGACGGGCTTGGGAGCGTGGCTGCGAAAGGTGAGTATCGCTGAGTGGGTACCCCGGGCACCAGGCTAGTCGGTCGCGGTAGGCCATGGGTCCATGGGTGGCCGGGATAGAGTAGTGGGCACGGGTGCGCCTGCTTGGTGCGGGGGCCCGGGGCGCCATTAGCCGCGTGGGCAGTGTTGTGGGCACGGGTGACCCTCGGAAAGGGGCCCGGGAGGCCGGCCTGCCACGTGTGCGTTTCTGGGGAGGTGCCATGGGGGGCACTCCCCGGTGTTAGGGAGCTGGTAGGCTCGGAGGCAGTGTAGTGCCCGGGGGTGCCATAGCGGGAGATTCGGCAGAGGGTCGTGCCTGCCAAAGGGAGCCACGTGTCCCAGCCAGGAGACCGTGTGAGGGCACGGAGAGAAAATTGGGGGGTGAGGCCCGAAATTGTGAGGACACCAACACAGGCGACGGGAATCTGGGTTGTTAGAACCAATAGTTTAAGCGAGAGGCGCTTGTTGAAAGCCCCGGGGTAGTTTAACAGTTTAATGGTTAGGGTAGATTAGGAAGTGTACCCCTCTGCACCATCCATCCCCTCGCTCTCGTTGTGGGCCGCTGGACCCACTTTGGGTTAGATCGCCAAACTCTGGGGAGGCCATTCTGAGGCTTCGTTGGGCCTCGACACAGGACGTTAGCTCTCCCTTATTCCCCTCCGGGAAGGGAACGTAGGGGTTGGGAGTAGGCTAGGTGACAGGATAGGTTAGCCGAACAAGGACAATAAAGGGGGTTAGGGGACGATTTATAGTGGGGGAGTAAAAATGAAAACAACAAAAAAATAAGTTGGGGCTAAATTGGGGTTTGACAAATTAAGGGAGTGGGTATGTACAGTGACAGGCAAAGGCGATAGGTTGGGAGGGAGACAGGTAGGTAGGTCCGAGCCCGCCCTCCAAGTGGCCAGCACCACCGCACTCCCTCGACCAACCTCCACGGAACGGCGAAGGCCGGCCAACTTCATCGGCAGCTGTGTGCTGCAAGGCCTGTGCCGGCCAGTTCATCTGCAGCTGTGGTACTTCAAGGCCTGTGCCGGCCAGTTCATCTGCCGGCTGTGTTTGCCTGCAGCGGCCTTCTTCTGCGGGCTGTGTTTGCCTGCTGCCTTTGCCATGCCATGCCCACTGCCCACGTTCACCAGCCCCGTTCAATTTTTGCTTTGCCCCCCTGTTCATTTCCATGTGCGCCAGGATCCGCAAGGCAACAGTTTGCAAGCTGCGAGAACTGCCCTGTTGGCAGCTACAACACGGGCCTGCAGTGGCGGCCCGTGCACCGTGTTTGCGTTCATCCATCCATTCGTTGTGCTCATTGCGTGTGCCAC
Organism: Eptatretus burgeri; assembly: GCF_056783735.1. Classification (NCBI taxonomy): domain Eukaryota; kingdom Metazoa; phylum Chordata; class Myxini; order Myxiniformes; family Myxinidae; genus Eptatretus; species Eptatretus burgeri. The sequence continues at coordinate 1,686,842 of NC_140967.1, read as the reverse complement.
TTGAGCTGGCACGGAGACTGCGTTTGTGCAGCCCATGCACCGTTGTGGTTCACTGCGTTCAGTTCAAAAGGGAAGGCCTTGGACTGCGTGTGAGCAGCCAGCCACGTTCCCTGTCACCTGCATTGTTTTGAGCCAGAGACTGCATGTGGGCAGCCTGGCTCCCTGCTAACTGCTTTTCTTTTGCAGAGTTCAGTGATCCTGGGCCATGGTTTAGTGTAAAATTTGTAAGTTAAGGTTAAGATGTACTGTAAATATGAGTGCGCCCCCGGCATGTCTGTCTAGCGCCGGCAATTTTATTTAAGTCGTCCGTGTGAGTGAGTTTGTTTAGATAGTTACGCAGCCCTCAGGTTATTTATTTTGGGGACACGAATACCATGAATGTCGCACTCAGGGATCCGTAGGTAAAATGTACTAGGGGAAAACTACACATGATGGCACACGAAAATTTGACGACTCGGGACGAGTCTGTAAAAAGGGAAGGGGGTAGTGTTGTGGTTACCAAATTCGCAAACCACCATTCAGGTCCCTTAGGTGAGGTATCTCGGTAAGTACATGTGTAGTTAGGCCCAAACCCGTTGTCTAGTGGGAATACATGTCATTTATGCGTGCTGCGACTCTTCAGGATAGCCGTTTTTCTTTTACTATCTTTATTTTGGACCAACCGCCATGATTACCACCACAACCACAACATCAACCACCAACCACAACGCCGCTTCACCACAACCGCCACGACCTTCACGTCACACCTCGCAACCGTAGCATCGCCACCGTTCTTGCCCCGCTGTGGGTACCGGTGTTGGACTCGTGCAGGGCGCGCGTCGAGCAGCGTGTACAAAATCACGGATTTTGTGCTTCAAAAACGGATCAAAAACGACACACGCCCACTTTTTGCCGTCCAATCGGTGAGCGAGGGGCGATTTGGCCCCGCCTCCAGGACGATCGATATATGCAAATTTGTGGATCAAAAAGCCTTCACGCCCACTTTTTCTCGGGCCAATGGGGAGCGAGGTGAAAGGTCAAAGGGAGGGGGTCAAAGGCGAAGCTACGGGGGGATAAAAGGACCGTGTTCGTCAGTCAGGGGAGGAGAGAAGGAGAGAGTCCAAAGAAGAGTCCAACGGGAGAGTCCAAAGAAGAGTCCAACGGGAGAGTCCAAAGAAGAGTCCAACGGGAGAGTCCAAAGAAGAGTCCAGAGTCGGAGAGTCCAGAGGCGGAGAGGCGGCAGCGGCGAAGGCAGACGAGGGGGTGCTCGCGTCGGTGCCGGGAGCTGCACGCCCGAGGGAGGCCGGCAGCGCGACCTGGCCGAGGTGGAGACGCACACCAGGGATAATAAAGATCCTCTATACCCCGAGCATCAGCAACCCCCTCCTGTTTCCCCCCGCGCTGAGATAGTGCGACCAAGGGGGCCCCTTTCCCACCCCCTGCCAGACACTGTCCGCGAGGCCCGCGGAGTGAGGCGCCATCGCCGCCCCGCGTCTCATCACCAGACGGGTAGGCGCGACCCGGTCTCGGCCTCAGGCCCGCCTCATCCTTGAGGGTATTCTTTTCCTTGGTTTTGGGTATGTGTTGTCGGCGCCGTCTGTGAAGTAGAATTGTATAAGTGTTGCCGTGTGCTCGGTAGTCGGTATTAGCTCTGCATTGTCTTCGCTTTTACATTTGCTTTTTGTGTAAATGGAATTGTGTTTTCTTTTTTTTGTGTGCTTTTGGTGGAATTGAATATGTGTGCTTCCCGTGTGCCGCGAATAAATGTGCTTTATTATTGAACTGTTCTCCCGCTTCGCTTCGTCTTTTCCTCCATTGAATCCCCATCTTGCTTCACGTAAAGGGTTGGTAGTGGGCTGAATACGCCCGATAATTAATCGAACCGTCGAGGTCGACGATAACACCGCTCAGTTATTCTGATAGTACGGAACGGGTCGCTTAAGTGGCCCGTGTCCGAAGTCGACCTGCGGCGAGGTGCGATCGCCCGGTCTACCCTCCGCGTGGGTACTTAGGTAGGTCGAATTCGGCGAGCAACCCTATCCCACGCGGGGGCTGATTGGCTCGATCGCGGTGAGACCGAAAGGTCCACCCGTGACTGGTTCCCGGCGTTAGTCCGAGAGGGTCACGACTGGATTGTCCGTCCGGTGGGCGACGTGCCGCGATTCGAGTTACGTGGCCGTCGGCACGCCGGCGGGCGCGAATCCGCAACAATATATATATATATATATTCATCAATCCTCCACACGGGGAGGGGCCTTGGCGACAATGATCTCGCTGTCCGTCCCTCATTGGCCCACGGCCGCACCCCACCGGGGCGGAGCCGTGGCCCTGTTCGGAGACCCCACATCCTCCACGTGGCTCTGCTCTCGAAGAGTAACAGTATGCATGTTGCGTTGGTGCAAGAGTTAAAACGTTTGTGGAAGGAGCATTGGTGGGAGCAGAAAGGCACGGCTGCAAGACACTGTCCTGGCAAGTCAGAGTGCTTGTAGACAGCGGGTGGGTAGTGGATCGTGATGGGGGATGGATCATGCAGATGCGATGGTTTATTCAATGGCTCGTTGGATATAATAATCTAACTAAAGACGTCACAATGCACGTTTTCGAGCCTCCCACTAAACAAAAAGGAAAGGGATCCACTACACACGTACTTACCGGCATCACTAACTTTGGGACCTGAATGTTGAGTGCAAATGATTTCCAGATCCGTAACAATATAAAGCTGAGTTTGTGTCTGTGGGTGAATGTGTGGGTCTGTGCGTGGGTCAAAAGCACCACCCATTCTACTTCCCACTCCTGCTCCAGCTGTAAAGAAATCATTGCCATATTTTTCACTCCACATAGCTCAGATGGTTTATAGGCCTCTGATGTACATTTGAAAACTGAACATGTCTTCTACCATTAACCCTTTGAACCCTGGCAGCCGTTTTACCAGCCGCTATTCGAACCTCCATATACCCGAGCGGCAGGTTTACCAGACCCTATTCAAACCTCCATATACCCCAGTAGCCAGTTTACCAGACACTATTCGAACCTCCATATACCCCAGTAGCCGGTTTACCAGACACTATTCGAACCTCCATATACCCCAGTTGCCGGTTTACCAGACCCTATTCAAACCTCCATATACCCCAGTAGCCGGTTTACCAGACCCTATTCAAACCTCCATATACCCCAGTAGCCGGTTTACCAGACACTATTCAAAGTTCCATATACCCGAGCGGCCGGTTTACCAGACCCTATTCAAACCTCCATATACCCCAGTAGCCAGTTTACCAGACACTATTAAAACCTCCATATACCCGAGCGGCCGGTTTACCAGACACTATTCAAACTTATATATACCCGAGCGGCCGGTTTACCAGATAATATTCAAACCTCCATATAATCGAGCGTCCGGTTTACAAGACCCTATTCAAACCTCCATATACCCAAGTGGCCAGTTTACCAGACCCTAGTAAAACCTCCATATACCTGAGTGGCCGGTTTACCAGACCCTACTCAAACCTCCATATACCCGAGTGGCCGGTTTACCAGACACTGTTCAAACCTCCATATACCTGAGTGGCCGGTTTACCAGACCCTATTCAAACCTCCATATACCTGAGTTGCTGGATTTTTCTCCAGGGAGCCCAGGGTGTTGGAGCTGAAAATCCAAGGAGCTCAGGGTTCAAAGGGTTAAATGAGGATACCGTTTTGAGGAAACAAATGTACATTTTGATTACAACTCAAACGATATAATCAGGGCCAGATTTACTTGCTTGTGGGAACTCGGCCAAACCTTATCAGTGCCCCCCCCCCCAAATTATATATATATATATATATATATATATATATATATATATATATATATATATATATATATATAGTTGAAAGTGTGTTTGTCTGTGACCTATGCACGCGAAAAGTACTGGACTGATCCTCACCAAACTTCACATGCTGACAGAACATGTACCCGGGAGTGTCCCGATGTAAAATAATTGTGCTTCGGACTTCCGGTTTCCGAATTATGACGTCATCACCTGATTTCGTAAAGTTAATTTTTCAAGTTCAGCCGATTGACATGGGGCCAATGCCATATACAATATATCTAACATATGATTTTAAGTTTTTGTTTGTCTGTTTGTTTGTTTGTTTGTCTGTACGCGATAATCTCCTGAAAGGTGAAAGATGGGAGCTAACTAATGAAACAAAAAAATGTCGGGATGGGCCCCGGGAAGGTAAAAGGCTATGTGGCAAGGCCCCTCGGCCAGGGGGGGGGGAGGGGGTGTGTTTCCCCCTCACCAACCCCCTTAGCCTATGACTGCCATGGCTCAATAGGGAACTGATACTGTGCTCGCATCAGACATATGTATAGAAGATTAAATTCATTCAAAAAGAACCCGGGCAGTGCCGGGTGCATTCACCCAGTATATATATATATATATATATATATATATATACATATATATATATATATATATATATATATATATATATATACATATATATATATATATATATATATATATATATATATATAATATATGTCGTAATATTGTAATGTAAAAAAAAAGAATTACAAAATAATGTAACATCAATAATTGAGTCCCCCAGACTCTGTATAGAATTGATTGATGAATTTTGTGTGGACAGTGGCGTGAAAACGGGAAAGCAGGGGGGGCCGAAAACACCTCAATGGATAGGTTATGAGCTGTAGTTGTGCACCTTGACACTGGTTTTTTGACAGACATGAAGATGCGAGGGAAAAACGGTATTTTTAATCATGCTAATATATTATATTGCGAGATGCCAACCATGATGACGGTGCTAAACATACCCTTATTTCTGTGTTCCCATAATGGCCTTTAACAAAAAGAACGATAGCTTCATGTTCCGATGGGACTCATATGTTCAAAAGAACATACCCTTATACTTTTTAATCAAATTACTTCCATATCAAGTACATCAAAGTGCATCAAAGTAAATCAAGTTCCATATCATGTACATCTTACACATAGGAATAATGGAAAAATACAATGAAACTGAAGCATAATAAATTTTGCAAGCACAACTATGTGAAGTTCAAAATGACATTTTCCTGCTTTTTTCTTTGGCAAATTTGTCAATGATACTGTTTGTGTCAAGGGATTGTAGGAGGTCAGATTCAATGAATCGTAATGAAAGTGAGTTTAATCTGGTTTGTCCCAAAGTTGATCTCAGGTGATTCTTCACCCGAGATAGAGTAGAGAAAGACCTCTCTCCTTGACAGTTTGTAATGGGGATGGTAAGGAACATTCTTACCAAGATACTAATGTTTGGAAAGGCAGTTGTCAAAATACCATCTTTAGACCTCAACAAAGTGGAAATGTTTGTCACTGACCTGTCAGATTCAGAAGACAAAAGGTCTTTAAACTGCAAAAATTCATCTAAAACAGATGCTTCCAGGTCACTGGAATAGGTACTGAGAAGGAGTTCCAGTTGAGCTTTGAGGTCATCATAGTTCATATTGTCATACTCTGTTAAAAAGCTAGACAGCTTCTTTATTTATGAATAGGCATTCACTCTGCGCTCTAATTCATTCCTAAGGCAATCTAATATTGTGTAAAAATTGTCCACCATGAACTTCTGATGTGGATCAAGATGAGTTTCTATCCCAACTGATTCATGAAATAATTTTTTTCTCTTTTTTGTTCTTTTTGTTGTATCTGTATAGATAGGCTCAGCAAAAGTCCTAGCCTGATCTATTTCATCAAACTGACGCCGTCTCATTTCAGAGATGAAGGAGATCAAACTCTAATACAGGTTCACAACTGACAGAAGGTCAGTCTCAACTTTTTGAAGTGATAAGTTGGTTGCATTAAACCTTGTCAAAATCTTATACCATATTACAGTAAGAAGTGCTGTTTCAAATGATTCAATTTGTTTTCTGAGACCTTCACCTTCAAGCTTTGTAGCCACAGTTTGTTTGCTGTAAGAACATATGTTCTCCAGTGCTGACTTTATCTCATGGTAATGTAAAAACACTGCTTTAACAACATCAGCCCTTGCACTCCAGCGAGTATCTGATAGGGATTTCAGTACAATTCCTGCAGCTGGTAGTGCGGCTTTCAAGTGATCCCATCTATATGTGGAGGCTGAGAAGAAGTTATATAAGGCTTGTAAAATACTGAAATATGAAACACACAAGGCAACTGCTGGCAGCTGATGTTCCTACAAGGTTCAAGGAGTGACCTGCACAAGGGACATAATATGCCAGGGGATTCATAGTCTTTATTCTGGCTTGGAGACCAGTGTAAATGCCAGACATATTGGCAGCATTGTCATAACTCTGGCCTCTCATGTCACGCGAATCAAGACCAACATCTTCGATTAATTTTACAACAGTTGAGGCTATGCTCTCTGCACCATGGTCATGTGTGTCTATGAACTTCAGAAATCGCTCAACAGGTTTACCGTCAGGTTTTATATAACGAACTATGAATGTAAATTGGTCAGTATGACTAACATCCGGTGTGGAATCAACACGAACTGAATAATATTTGGCTTGTTTCAATTAACCTATGATAACTGAGTGAATTTCTTCAGCCATCAGATTGATAATGTCATCAGAAATCGTTTTTGAGAGATATGAAGTCTTTCCACTGCCTACAGCACCATACTTACCCAGATGCTGTGCAAGAAGAGGGTCAAATTTTGCTAAGAGTTCTAGTACTCCAAGGTAATTACCATTGTTGCAAGCGCCAATTCTTTCATCACCACCTCTGAGAGGAAGACCTCTTGATGTCAAAAATTTTAGTGTTTCAACTATGCGCAACTCAACTGACCTTGCTTCGTCATGGTCATCCCCTGGAAGTTTACCGTCACTGGCACTAGGCTCTGAATCTTCCCTTGTTTTTCGTTTTAAAAAGGTTGTCAGCTTTGGAAGTGATTGGAGTTGTGCAGCTTTGGTTTCTTTTAACTTTCTCTTTTGTGAGCCACTCATATATTTCTTCTGGGACGACATAATTAATCTATCTCATGAGAATCCCCAAGATTCCAAGAATTATAATCTGTAAGCATAAAGTAATAATAAATAAGTTCAAGTCCAGTATAAGAGATACCAATATCACAAAATAAGAACACAAAAACACACGTAAAGGCGCTGTCACACCTTGATGATTTAGCCAGCAATGGCAATGTATAAAAATGAATGTAAAACGTTGGCGTATGCTAAAATTTTGATGTTTTTTTTTTTTTTTAAAGTTTGGCTCGTATTCATAACGTGTTGGTCGTATGCATAACATATTATATTAGTAACGGGAACAGAACGTTTCGTTGTCTTATAGATAACTTATACCAACGAATACTTCGCCTGTTGTCGGCGTTCACAACCTATGCCCAACGATAGTCTAACTTAGGCATAGCGCTGCACGTATCGCCGACGAACTCATGGCGTAGCCTGTTAAAAACCTGTCGCACGCCGATTTAAATCATAACTGCCTGAGAATTGGAAGTGTCAACCGCGCAGTCACACCTTGACGATTTAGCCAGCATATGCCGACCTATGAAAAATGTGTCTAAAATGCTGGCACACGTCGAATACGGTATTGGGAAGTTGTGTATACGTTAAGAGCACGCTGAAAAACGATGAAGTACGCCGTCATATTTCGTGGTACATCCAGTACGTCGTGAAATTTCAAGCGTGCTGAAAATTTTACGAAGTACTCGCCGTATGGCTCACACATTCCGCTACGCTGGGAATAAGTTGTAGGCACGATATGCGATCGTTGACACACGTCGACACAAGTTCCTTGTAAGTTACTCAAAAGTCGAAACACGTCGAGGTAATGTTTAGCATACCCGAAACTTATTTTCTCCGTCAAGTTACATTTTTTTTCTCCTTGGCTCCATGAAGGCACTGACGAAATATCTGAAGTTGTGTTTTTTTTTTAGTTTTTTTTTTAGTCTATCACTAATTTTAAAATATATTCGGACATTTGCTTTTAAGTTTCGATGTCGACGTGACAATGTCCTCAAACAGAAAATATTCGTAGAGGAGGAACTAAGAATAAGACATGAGCAAACTGAAGAGGCAATCGGACGTGACGTTATGACACGTGGCGAAATATCGGAAGTTATTGTTGTTGTTTTTTTTTTTTAAACGCTGCCAATACGCCATTATATGGTAACTTTAAATTAGAAACACGTTCAGCAAGTTCTGTGGTCGTCCGGAAGACGTCAATCAAATACGTCTACATACGTCAATATGCGTTGGAGGTACGTCACACATAGGTTCAAAGCACGTTACTCATAGGTTAGAAATAAGTTTTGGGTACGCTAAGCATTACCTCGACGTGTTTCGACTTATGAATAACTTACAAGTAACGTGCCTCGACGTGTGTCAACGATCGCATAACGTGCCTCGACGTGTGTCAACGATCGTGTAACGTGTCTACAACATGTTACTCATAGGTTATAGATAAGTTTGGGGTACGCTAATCATTACCTCGACGTGTTTTGACTTATGAGTAACTTACAAGTAATGTGTGTCGAGGTGTGGCAATGATCGCATAACGTGCCTACAACTTATGGCCAGCGTAGCGGAACGTGTGAGTCATACGCTGGCATACATCGTAAAATTTCAAGCATGCTAAAATTTGAGGACAACTGCAAAATACAACATATGGCAGTGTTTTTCAGCATGCTCTTAACGTATACAAACTTACCCATAACGTATTCGATGTGTGCCGGCGTTTTAGCACAATTTTGCATACGTCAGGCATACGTTGGCTAAATGGTCATGGTGTGACAGGGCCTTAACATAACAATGTTGTTCTTCTTTCGGCTGCTCCCGTTAGGGGTCGCCACAGCGGATCATCCGTATGATCCGCATCGAGATTTGGCACATGTTTTACGCCGGATGCCCTTCCTGACGCAACCCTGGTCGCCTCTTACGACACAGGGATATGGTACACCTATTTTAACCGGGGTATACACCGGCCCAGTATACTGGTACTCATTTCGCCGACCTCGGAAGGATGACAGGCTGAGTCAACCCCTGGCCTTAACATAACAATGAAGTCCACTAAATACAACACGTAATGTATATAATCTACAGATAGATAGATAGATAGATAGATAGATAGATAGTGGGAAGAGGGTATTTTAAAATGTACTGTTATATTTTTCGTTACCTTATTTTATTTTATTCATTTTACTATAGGGCCTACTCGCCTACTCCTTGGCCGATCAGAGAACCCACAAGTCCCCGGTGTGCCCCCAGTTACTGGTGGGCCCTCGGCCAATGGCCTATGTTGCCTATTGGAAAATCCGGCCCTGGATGTAATGCATGTTTGTCCGCAGTGATCGCGGCAACGGTCTAACATACACCACACAATAAAGGTATGTTCGTTAATTCTCCTGCAGGGGAAAGAAAATGGTGATATTTCATTTTTTTAAATTCGGTTTTCACCCAACTTTTCAAGAATCATAAACAAACTGGTGGACATGGAATATTATGTGAAGTAAATAGACATTAAAATGGGGTTGGTCGTGAAATACCTGTGTACGTAATTAAATTAGTCGGGAGGCCGGGGAAATTCCAGAGAGTTTTTTTTTTGGAAACCTTGTTGAGGCTCGTATGAGAGCGAACACACAACGCACAGTAAGGGGGTGGGGGGTGGATGAGATAAGAGGGGTGGGAGAGGGAAGGACAAAACATTGGGGAACAGAGACATTAAGAGATCTGTGGAAGGGAGAGGGATGGGGCGGGGAACACTGCATATACAAGATGGACACTACAGGGAATTTCAGGAAGGAAAGTAGGGAATTTGAAGGAGGTGGGTTTGGGGTGGATTAACGAGGGTAGAAAAGATCAAGGATTTGGATGGGGGAAGATAATCGGTGGTGGTGAACAGCTGTTTTGAAGGCCGAGAGGGAAGATTGAAGAGTGTGTGGGAGTTTATTCCAAAGGTGGGAAAAAGAAGAATGAAAGAGTGAGGGTGAGCAGTGATTCGTAATTTTGGTAGTTTTACCAGAAGGGGGTTGTTGGCGGACTTTGAGTGCCCTGCGGAAATATGGGGGGAGACAGACAGAGCGATGGCGGGGGGGGGCGAGACTGGAGAGGAGACGGTAGAAGACAGAAAGACCACCGACCTGCCTGTGGTGAGAAGGTGAGAGACCCAAAGACTCAGCCTCATCACGGAAGATACCAATGATCCGAAATGTCTTGGTTTCCACAGCGTGAAATCAAGAAAGGTGAGAGGCAGGAGCACCAGTCCAGAGGGGAGAGCAGTACTCCATCAGGCTGCAGATGAAAGTTTTGTTTGTGGTCAGGAGCTCAGGTGGGCCAAGGAAGGACTTTGCACGATGGAGGATTTCCAGTCGGCGACCTGGCTTTGGAGGCCAGCTTGGAAATGTGGCTTTCCCAGGAAAGATCATGGCAGATAGTGAGACCCAGAAGCTTGAATGAAAGGACTTCTTCCAGAGGATTGTTGAGAAAGTCGATGGAGGGGTTTTCCAAACGGTATTTTTGGAGAGACATAGTGAGAGTGTGAGATTTGAAGGAGGTGGGGTGGGAAGAGGGACCCGACGTTGCCCGGCAACGCTGGCTACCCCTGCTGGTGCAACATAGAACAATATAAAGGAATTTATGCAAGGCTACGGGACAATGACAGAGAATGTTTCCACTGCATGAATGTCGACTTGTGCAGTAACTCAGAACTAAGGATACCATGACACTAGCTCAGGAAGAAACCGACATAAGGAGCTGACAAAACAACAGCGACATGGGCAGGCGTTACCTGCACGACCTTCTGCCAGTAACATCCCAGTTAGCACATGAAACACGTGAGGATTACCCTTATGAAAGTATTCAGACAGTACTGTGTTGAAAGACAAATTTTTTACCTCCACTGTAACACAGTTGAAGGATAATCTTTGACGTCACAGTTTTAGCACCAAGTAAGTAATGTGTGACACATTCAATGTGTATGGTGGTGAAAGGTTTAAAAATCACATATTTCATAGATGCAAATACATTTTATACATTCAGTACTAACAGTACCATACAAAGACAAAATGAATGACAAGATTATTTTTCCATTTCAACAAAGAAGGTCTCAAGAAATACAGTACTCTGATCCCAATGAACCGTTTTTTTTATCATATTCTGTAATCAATTAATCAAAGACATCAATTGTACCCACAGGCTTGTCCAAGTTGTAGAACATTCCTTTATCCAAGTATCAAATCTGATTTAACAGAAAGGCTGTGACATGGTACCACATGTTTATCTCACATGAGTTGAGGCACATCGACCTTCCCAAAAGTCTTCAGGGCACTCGGACAACATAGCTTGGTGACCTCTACTGCGTCCTGGGCATCTGCCCTCCTCCAAGTCATTTGATCGAGGAGACTATTCTCCATCCTGGTGAAACACAATAAATTGGTTATTTTTTTGGAGCAGTCTTTCATTCTGTTCTTCATGTTCTACTAGCAAGCAATGGGACACACAACACACACATCACTCTCAACACTTAAAAACTGCATACCAACTTACTGTGACACATATATATATATATATATATATATATATATATATATATATATATATATATATATATATATATACCCAGAGAGGTACTTGTGCTGTGCATGGGAAGGGGAGGCGGGACAAAGTGTGGTGATAAAGTAAACAAACAGCAATTGTGAGGTTAACTAATATAAACACCGTTATGATGTTACATCCGGATAGGGAGCAGCTTCGTATGGATAAAAACTCAACTCAAAATCATAATTGTATTGCGGTATTTGTGAAACCCACCCTGCCTTCCTTAGGACACTGGGTGGGACCCCAAAAGGTTCCACAGAGGTTTTGGCAGAACTAGCCCCAAAACTGAGGGAGTAGTTCAGGGATGGAGATTTGGATGGACGGACAGACAGACATTCCTGCTTTATAATATACTGGTGGGGCACCCGTGGAAACCCATGGGCATAGACATGTATGACATTTGGACATATTGATTTCAAAACAAAATGTCCTTTTGTATGCTGTACACAAACAAAAAGAGTAATTTCGGTTTTCACCCAACAGAAGGGTGTAATGCGCATAAACACTGCCCACAACATTTGATGAGTGCAAAATTTGACGAGTTCAGATCCAGACTTGATGTCATGTAAACTATTTATTTACTTCACAGAACATGTGAATACATGTCCATGCACATGTGAAATACAATGTTTATAAATCCCAGATATCTGAAACGGCTGTGTTTGGAACAAAGCCAAATTACAACTTCGGTTATTGTCTCGTAAGTTGCAATGTTTTCCATCATTACCTTAATAAAGTTGTTGCAGTTGAGCAGGTACGGCAAATTGTGGAGCTAATTAAACTTTCCCCTTGGAGCAACACCATGTTAATCCATCCCCTTTCCCTGTTGATTAATTTGTGAATTGTTTCACAGAACAGTACACACATGGTGAGGTGATCGGACCGTAATTATGCTCTTGGACAATATAATCAGGTACTTTGTCTGATTCATTACGGATGCTGTTGAATATATTTTCTGAGAACGTATTACCCTCCTTAGTCTTCATTGCTCAGCATCCTGTGCAAGTTGCTGTTGAAGTTGATCAGCCATCTCATTCTCTTGCCTCATGCTTTTTCTTGCTGCATCCTGTGCAAATCTGTGTTGACATTAATTGGCTGTCTCGTTCTCCTACCTCATTATTTTCCTTTCTGCTTCCCGTGTAAGTCTATGATGACGTTCATCAACTGTTTCAATTTGTTCCCTCATTGTTTTATTATCCTCGCCGAAGGAGAGGGTATTGCATTTGGGTCCATTTGTTTGTTTGTCTCTGTCTGTCTGTCTGTCCACACAGAACTTTCATGTTTTTTCTCCGCAACCGCTTGGTGGATTAAGACAAAATTTTCACCATTGGTGCAACTACTCATGGAGAATGTTTTAATGATAATTATGATGTCATAAGGTCACGTGGTGTTGCAACCATGTTGGAAAAACGGAAAAACTTTGGACCTCTGTACCTCTGAAACCACAACAAGGAAAAATTGAAACTTGGCACATGGAGAATGTGATTTTTTATGTCAACATAGGTATTTTCGTTATGACATCATAATTGCATATGTAGAAAGCGACATCCAATCATTAATAAAATTAAATTAAGAAAAATTTTGAGGGGCATCTTGGGATAAAATGGTCCACAGAATTGTTTGATGTCATCGGCACACCACCACTGTGCGAACAATAAACATGCATCCTACACCTCCCGACACACATGCAACGTCCATTTTACTGAACAACGTTGCTAAACATGCATTTAATGGGGGATCTGAGCTAATCCTATATTTAGTAGCCTGCTCAGGGCCATTTCTGTAACACTACCCCCCCCCACCTTTCTCCCGAGGCTCTCCCGAGCCTCTATCTGGGGCAGCCCACGGCAATGGCCCTATCTAAAGTACAGCACAGATCTCCCATTTACTATAACCCAGAACATGAGAAGCACTTAACTCCAAAAACCAAAGTGTCACAGTAAGATTGGCATATCCCTATCCTAGTGTGTTGGGTCACCAATCTAACAAACAAATTCCCACTCTATGCACACTACTTAACATTCTGATTATGGATTTGAACGGGAGGGCATTCAATTTTACTTTTAACACCAATATTTGCATAGGAGCAGAACATTCAAAGGTTCAAAGTTCTTTCACGTGTTTGCTCTTTCATGCCCCCTCCCGGTAGTGTTGTCCACTCACCCCTGAGGGTTCCCTCACTTTGTGGCCTTATTGGCCTCTCACCAGGTGAGGTCAGTCGGCCCAGTGGCCTAATCTCACAAAGAGTTCTTCGGCCCACTGAGCCCACAAAATGGCATGAATCTTCAGCCGCAACGGCCCACAAAAGCACTTTGGCCTCAATGGCCCACAAAAATGCTTCGGCCCATATGGCCTACTCACAAGCAGCAGCAGGCAACAAGCCCTGCAATGGACAGCAGGTGACACAGCAATGGTGGCACGGTGATATCGATGGTAAGCAAATGCAGTTTGGAGGTGTTCTTGAGGACGCAAATGGGTGTGATGACCTCAGACCAGGTGAGATGGAGTGTACCCTTAACCTTCCTTGCCTGACTTGTTTTGGTTAAGTTCTCTTTTTTTTCTTTTACAGACAGGATGGTGTGTTTCTTACTCAATTGTTATCTTCGTGGATGTGTGCTCATGACATACTGGTGGCCTCTCTGGCACTTGGAGAGGGTGACCTAGCCTGGACCTGGTTAACAAATTTTCCCTTGAACACTACTCGTACCAGGTGTCACACATGAATGGTGCGGAGGAGAGTCCATCGAACCTAACCATTTACTTTTAGCTGTAGACAATGCAACAAACCCTGCTATGGCTAGAATGATCCTAATGACCCATTTTTCCCGACCTGGCACACTGTTCCATTCTATTAAACCTGGGCAATGCCCTTATTTGTCTTTTTCCATTTGGTGGTGCCAGGCATAACTCGCTGGCTGGGGAGTGTGACTACTATTAGGCCTTTTTGCCTGCTTCCAATCAGGGGTGCAGGACACCCAGCGACCTCGGGGTTCAACTGAGCGTGCTTCTGGTGCTCCTAACTAAGGGGTGGCTCTCTCTAGCCCCCATGCTGTGCCCTCCAAGCATCCACACTGTGCTCTCATAGCACCCACACTGTGCTCTCATAGCACCCATATGGTGCTCTCCTGGCACTAAACCCTGCCATGCTCTCCTGGCAGTGAACCCTACGGTGTTCTCCTGGCACCTCTGACAGCCTTCACCTGCCAGGAACCTCCAAAGCCCTGCTGCCCTATTTCCCGACTCACCAACTTCCAATACCATGTCACACTACCAGCCATTATCCCCATACCTTGGCCTGCACCTACCCTCGCAGTCCGCCTGCACAATGGAACAGCAGCCAGAATCCATGTCGAATCCTCTAAGTCCCCCTAACCTGCACTAACTTAGTTAGGAGACTCCTACCGACAGGGTACGTTGTTCGCACTCACTCTCCTCATTTCCACAATCATGCCATTCACCCACACTCTTTAGTCATTAATTCCACAGTTCCACACACCCAGTCCACAACACCATCCAATACCTTTCACGTTTATGTGAAAACAAAAACACACCAGTCCCTCGGATCCCACTTGATCATCAAATTTAACTGGTACACTTTTTCATCAAACCCCAATTAATTTGTCACGACGTCAGTCATCCGCTGGCCTCCTCCATACTGCCCTCATCGTTTATTTCCAACAATTTAAACGAAACATCAAAATCTCTTCACCAGCCCCTTGGAACCACTGCATGGTTCTAACCAGGCATTTCAATCCTTCCTCAAACAAGCCACTCTTTGTCATCCACTTGTTTCAGGTGTATTTAACGCTCTGCCTGTAACGTCTCCACCACTCTTTTTTTTTTTTCAATAATCACCCAAATCCACTCGTGCCACTCTTATACCTTCTGTCATCTCTCAATTTGCAATCACTTTCGGTACAATTTTCAATCAAAATTTCTACATCCCCATATGGCCTGCTTCTTTGGCTCATTGGAAGGGGAGTGAGGGAACGAATCCCTCATTACCCATTACATGACCCCGCCGCCCTTTCACCACGGCTCAAAGGGGTCACGTCTCAATTGGGGTTGTGGACCACCCTCTCCTTTTCTCCAGGGTTCACGGAAGTCAGGTAAACCCCAATCAGTGGAATGGCCTCCCCCTCTTCTCCAGGGTTCACGGAAATCAGGTAAACCCCAATCAGGGAGGCAGCCTCCCCCTCTTCTCCATAACTCCCTGAAGACAAATAAACCCCATTCAGCTAGCCAAACCCTTCGTGTGCTCAGAAAGGTGTGAAGACCAAGTGACACACGCCAGTGCCACCCGCTACTCATCTGCACTCCACTCCAAAGTTCCTGTGAGGCTGATAGAGAAATTAAAATCCAATTTCTAAATTGGATTTCTAAAATCCAATCTAAAACTGCTCCTGGATGCAGCACCTCCAACTCTGCAAGAACCCATTCGGAGCTGTCCATTATGGTTTCCGTCCCCTGGCTCAAGTTCTGTCCTGATGGCACTTCCATTTCCCCTTGCACCTCTCACCTATTTCCTATGTCACCACTCATTCCACGCTCAGAACTCCCACACACAGCAGGCTGCACACATTCCAAGGTTATGTGTTGACCTTCCACACATTCAACCTTGCCTGCATACGGACTAACTGCGTCGCACTCCAGGGTTACATTCTCGACCGCCAATTGAGCACCCACACACGTTTCGGCCTCGGCAGCACATACCGGTGCTGTAGTCTGGACTGTGGGCTCACAGCATTCGTTCACAGGCACTCCACACACACATTCAGGGGTCACGCATATGTGCACCCCCTCGGACAGAGTCTCCTCATTAACATAAAATTCAATTTCTACCTTCAGCTCCTCGTCCGCACCATGTATGTATGTACCCACTTCGTTCCAGAGTCACCTCTGTCTGGTCACTTCTCTCCAGCAGGTTGTTCATCATCGGTTCGCCACACTCCTCCGGGGCTGTCAGCTCCACATGCTGGACCTGCTCAAAAGGTGTTTCATTCGTCAACAACCCCGTATGCTCCCTCAATGTCTCCATCACCGGGGTTTGCTCTAATTGTGGTGCCATCCGACGAGTGATGTCAATCAAGTCCCACTCCACTAACATTACTCCCTGTGGTGATATCACACATCCCACATTATTGTGCTGTTCTACTTCCTGGCTCCATTTTCCTTCCCATTTGATTCGTTCTTCCTCTCCGAGCCTTTTTAGTTGTTCGTTATCTTTCCGGAGTTTTTCCATCTCGGTGGACTCCAACCTGGCTCTCTCCTTTAGTTGGTCAGTTTCAAATTCGTTTTCTTTTTGTTTTCTATCCCACCGTCTCTCATGTTCTTCATTCTACAATCTCATATTTTCCTTCAATTTGTTGATTTCCTTTTCCTGTTTCATTCCTTGTTCTTTTTGTTTCTTATTCCACTGTCTCTCTTTTCCTCATTCTCCAATCTCGTCGCTTCCTTCAATTGGCTGATTTCCCTTTCCTGTTTCATTTGTTGTTCTTTCACTATCTCCTCATACTCCAACCTTGCTTTCCCCTTTAATTGTTCAATTTCAAATCCATGTTATTTTTGTTTTCTATCCCACTGTCTCTCATGTTCCTCATTCTCCAATCTCGTTTCCTTCAATTTATTGATCTCCTTTTCCTGCTTCATTTGTTGTTCTTCCAACATCTCCGCGTACTCCAACCTCGCTTTCTCCTTGAGTTGTTCTTGTCCTTCTTTTTGTTTCCTTTTCCACTGTCTCTCATGTTCTACCTTCACCAATCTCGTCGTTTCTTTCAATTGGTTGATCTCCCTTTCTTGTTTCATTCGTTTCACTACTCTTTCTTGCATCTCATTCTTTAGTCTTGCTTTGGCTTCTCGCTGTTGGATCTGCACAGTGTGGTTCCTTAACGTTTCATTCTCCGTTCTCGTTCTTTCCTCTCTTAACATCCTCAGCTCGTTTTGTAATTCCCTCTCTTTATTTTGGTGTTTCTGTAACTCAGAAATTTTTCCCATAATTCCTCTCTCGTCTCCTCACCTCTTTCACATGCTTCCCTCCTCATTTCGTCCATTTTCTTACCGTATTTCTTTAGTTTCTCCAGATATTTCTTTTTTCCTTTTATCGTCTCCGCTTGGATTTTTCTCATCCAATTGCCTGTTCTTACCTTCCCCTTCAGTCGTTCCAATTCCAAATCATGTTCCCGTTTTTCCTCTTCCAGCTTTGTTTTTCCCTGTTTTTCCCTTTCCAGCTTTGTTTTCCATTCTTCTTCCAAGTTCTTCCTATCCCAAGAATTACTAATTTGCTCTTCCTTTATTCTTTCGTTCAGTTCACTCTTTTCTTGTTCCAACTCAGGGGTACTCCACTCTACTTCCCTCATTTCTTCCTGCAGTTCTTCGAACAGTCTTGACTTTTCCAACAATTCTTCCTTCCTTTGCTCCAGATATTTCTCTCCTCTTTTTATCTGATGTTCTAGGCTCTTATTTGATTGCCTGATCTTACCTCTTCCTTCAGTTGTTTCAATTCCAAATAGTGTTCATATTTTTCCTTTTCTTGCTTTTTTCCCCATTCTTCCTCCAAGCTCTTCCTCTCCTGGGAGACACCAATCTGCTCTTCCTCTATTCTTTTGTTCAGTTCGCTCTTCTCAATATTCCAACTGACGGGTAAACAACACTACTTTATTCTTTTCCCCACATAGTTCGTCGACCCTGTTGGCTAAGTCCTCTTTCAGCCACCGAATTCGTTCCCGTACATCGGCCACTTGTTGGAACCCACCGTACACATCCTTTTTCCTGAATCTCGTCTACGTGCCATTGTGCCTCGTCCAATTCAATTTGTACCTCCTTTATATAATTCTCATAATTCCTCACCTCTTCCAAGGCATCCCCCAATTGTGTCTGAAGCTTGCCAATGTTCACGTAGTCGTCCTGCTATGCCTGCCGTGACCACGTGGTTTGAACCGGTGGCTGGGAGCCTCCGCCTCGTGTTGTGCCGTTCGTTGCACTACGAATAGCCTACTCCCACTTGGTGTCGTGCCAAGGTGGAGCTGCACCACCATTTTGCGACTCCATTTTCTTTATAATTTCCAAGGTTTTCACCCGATCCGCTCAAAATAAAATCAAATTTTCGAGCGTCGTTTTTTTTTCTCTCTCTCGTGCCTCTCGTAACCAATGTTCGTGGTGCAAAATGCACCACAGGTCCAAATATCCTGCTCCTGACTGCCAAATGTTAAGGATCCGCGACGGAGGGATTCTCAATCCAGTCCGGCTATCTCCGGGGTTTATAACGCCGGCTGGCTCAGCGCAGGCCTCGGGTCACGCATCTTCAATCGCGATACCAACGTAATCCTGGACCTTACCAGTTGGGGAGATAGACCCCGGTTACAGACTGGTTTTGTCAGATGCCGAGCGTTTTCTGCCAGTCTGTAACCATTTTGGTTTTATATGCCAATCAAACGGATCGTTCCTCGACATGACACAAATTAATCCATAGCGGCAACTTCATACGAACCAACCAGATTTATTGGGGAACATCGGGGAACACAACACAAGCAAAACATTCACGACAACGTTTTTATTAACAATCTTTAACCCGTTCTTAACTAGGGAACTACGGATTACAGTTTTCGAGGGGGTCCCTACCGAGATATGCCTTAAACAACGTGCAGACAAGACAGACCAACAGCATGCAGACAAGACAGAGTACTTGGTGATGTTTCCTGGACGAGAGGAAAGTGTCAAAAGCACGAATGTCGCTCGTAACAAGCCGATGTCCACGGATTCAAGCCCAAGCTTGAACACGCCGTGTGGAAAGATGGCGGCACCGTACTCTTTCTTCTCAAGGCACCGCGTGTGCACGCCCTCCTCAGCACGTTCTGGCCCCGAGCAATGTCAACGGCACAAGACCGTGAGATCGACGATGGGTTTCAGCCGATTTCTCTCAAGGTCCAGCATACAAATCCAGGCCTTGCCTATTCCCCAGACAAGGCCAAATCGAGGTGCTGGGCTCCGCAGGCAGATTGACAAATGTGTCGAGCCGTGAGGTGTGTAAGGACGGAGGCTCCGCGGCTAGACGCAGGTTGAACCTGTCGATTACCTCTTCATAAGAGTCGATCGCCGACTCGACGTGCAGGCCACCTCTCCCACTGCCAAAAAGGCAGATGAGATGTGCAGGCCACCTCTCCCATGGCCAAAAAGGCAGCCTCGATGTGCAGGCAGCCTCGATGTGCAGGCAGCCTCTCTTACTGCCAAAGAAATGGCAGAAATCGGCGTGCTCAGGTTCAGCTCTCCCGGCAGATTCAACACTGTCCCTCCTTCGTTCGCTTGCTTTGAAACCCGAGCACGCCTCGAAAAACCGAATGTTCCCCCAAACTGAACAACTTCGAGGTCTTCGTTCGCTCGCTTCGAAACCTGAGCACGCCTCAAAAAACCGACTGTTACCCCAAACTGAACCACTTCACGAGGTCTTCGTTTGCTCGCTTCGAAGCCACTCACTCCTCCCCCTTTACGAAGCCGACAAACTCCTCCCCTTAGCTCCACCTCCCTCTCCAGGCCACTCCCCCTCAGTCGACTGGGTGGGGCCTATCGTCTGGAGAGGGGAAGGAAGAGGAAGCCCTCGGCATACCACCACTGTACGAACAATAAAACATGCATCCTTCACCTCCCGACACACATGTAACGTCCATTTTACCGAACAACCTAGCTAAACATGCATTTACTGGGGGATCTGAGCTAATCCTATATTTAGTAGCCTGCTAAAGGCCAGTTCCGGAACAATATATATATATATATATATATATATATATATATATATATATATATATATATATATATATATATATATATATATATATATATATACATATACACACAAGTGCATGCCCGTAGATGCATGGCCGTACATGCAAACCCTCCCACCCCCGCAAAAAAACTTAAACCGAGTGCCAGAAACAGCAACCACACAAGCCGTTCCTTCGCTTTTACGTGCCCATACGTGCGTGGTTGTACGTGCAAAAAAAAAAATATATATATATATATACACTTTAAAACCGTTTGCCAGAAACAACCACACAGGCCGTTCCTTCGCTCTCGCGTGACCGTACGTGCGTGGCCGTACGTGCATGGCCGTACATGCGTGCCCATATGTGCGTGGCCGTACATACAAAAAAAAATTCGAACCGCGTGCCAGAAACAACAACCACACAGGCCGTTCCTTCGCTCTCGCGTGCCCATATGTGCATGACCATACATGCGACTGGGTGGGGCCATGCGTGGGGAAAAAAAAAAAAACTTTCAAACAACTACACAGGCCATTCCTTCGCTCTCATAAACGACGACTGGATTGGGACATTGTGTTTATCTATAAATGCGGATAAGAAATCGAGAAATTATTAGAATATAGAAAGTCATCACGATCCAAAAGTAGTGCGTGCCCGAACGGAATGTTCACATCATTCCACGAATTATCGCTTGCATTGAAGTAACAACTGTTGTGATACTTACACAAGCAG
This sequence comes from Eptatretus burgeri, assembly GCF_056783735.1. Classification (NCBI taxonomy): domain Eukaryota; kingdom Metazoa; phylum Chordata; class Myxini; order Myxiniformes; family Myxinidae; genus Eptatretus; species Eptatretus burgeri. The sequence goes on along the minus strand of NC_140967.1, from coordinate 1,665,809 downwards.
AGTTAATTAAAATCAAGTTTACCTCCCTGTCTTTGCTTGCCATGACATTCGCTGCCATTTACCATTGGCACTCCAACCCCAAGGTAACTAAAGCACCGATCGATCCCCATCGTAACCAGCACAGCACGCGGCGTCATCATCGGCCGGTCGTGCACCGGCCTACGCAGCCACACCCACGCAGCAACCTGTCCTGTGATTGGTTGGTAAATAAATGGCCATAACTTGGGAATCACTTGTCCGATTAATATCAAATCTTGAAAAGGCACATACTCAGGTCCCCAGCAATATAGCTGGCAAGTTTCAATTAGATCGGACCAGTGGTTGTCGGGAAACAGCGGTCACAGACACACAGACACACACACAGATTGCTGGAATTATAGATAGATGAAATGAGGTCAATGAGATGACAAATGAAGGGGTTTAATGCAGACTGCAGAGCAATGAGTAAGGAAACCCGTCGTTGTGAATCGTTTTTACCACCAAATTGAGATGTATTTCGTTGGCAAGCATGTTGGGTAGAGCTGAATTCCTTAACACTTCCAAAGGCCACAGCGTTTTGACAATTGGAAACAAAAAAAAAGTTGTGCACTTTTTTTGATAAATTATTTTTGGAACAATTTTTCTTCAATAAATAAATAATAATAAAAATAGTCTCCATGTACATTGTACACACCTTTATCTCGTTAGCACCTCTTCATAAACAACATCGCTGAGGAAACGGCGCTTCTTCTTTGTTGCCTCGTCCGTCCAGGGCAAGAATACGGAGGCTGCTGGATCTGCCAACGTTTTGATAAATCATTAGTTTTAACCAATGATTCAATTAGCGCCAACGTATTTTGCCTTTTCACAAGGAAAAACACAAAGAGAAGAGAAGAGAAGAGAAGAGAAGAGAAGAGAAGAGAAGAGAAGAGAAAAGAGAAAAAAAACCTGTAATGGCGAACGCGGCCGAGTTTCTCTTCCCCATCGACCATGGCGATGCAGCAACGCTTCCTGTCATTGGTTGATAAAAAATGGCCGCAGCAACGGTTCCTGTCATTGCTTGGTAAATAAATGGCCATAACTTGGGAAGCACTCGTCCGATTAATATCAAACCTTGAAAAGGCACATCCTCAGGTCCCCAGCAATATACCTGGCAAGTTTCAATTAGATCGGACCAGCGGTTGTCGAGAAACAGTGGTCACAGACGCACACACAGATTGCTGGAATTATATATATATATATATATATATATATATATATATATATATATATATATATATTTATATATATATATTTATATATATATATATATTTATATATACTAGTGCGTGCCCATACGTGTGTGGCCGTACGTGCAAAATTTTTTTTTGTGACGTCGTAGCACCGTGTCCTGTCATTGGTTTGGTAAATAAATGGCCATAACTTGAGAAACACTTGGGAAACAGCTGAAACGGATGAAGAAGAACGATATCAAATCTTGAAAAGGCACATACTCAGGTCCCCAGCATCAATTATAACGTCATATCAAACGAAGAAGAATTGTGACGTCAATTGTGACGTCATAGCACCATGTCCTGTCATTGGTTTGGTAAATAAATGGCCATAACTTGGGAACCACTTGTCCGATTAGTATCAAACCTTGAAGAGGCACATACTCAGGTCCCTGGCAATATACCTGGCAAGTTTCAATTAAATCGGACCAGTGGTTGTCGAGAAACAGCGGTTACAGACAGACACACAGAGATTGCTAGAATTATAGATAGATTTATGTATTGTGACGTCCACGGGACTTGAACAGTCCCGCCAACGTAGAATGAGCCGAAACGATGGAAGTGGTTTATTTTTTATAACCCAAGGATGGCGGTTTTAATCGCTCTCCAGCAAACGGGCCGAGGAAGGTGGCATGAGTCGCTTTTCACTGAGTTAATAATGTTTATTTCTCCAACCAGAACGATAATTAATAAGACTCGGCAAGAGGAGGGATCCGGGGGCGATTCGACGGGAGGTGGTGTGGGTTCGGGCGTCGGGAAAACACAAACAATTCCAATGGATATACAAATCTCAAACCCTCGAAGGCGCCAGGTACACATGCACAAGCAACACGCACACACACAACGTAGCTAGTGGTCAGGCTTGCCCGTGGTTTGCCACTGGATTGGTGCCGGACGAGCTGGCGTTGCGCTCGTCAGGGGCAGGAGACACGGTGGTGCCAAGGTTCCGTCTGCCCTTCCACGCAGAACCGCGGTTTCCGGCCTGTGAGCTCCAACCAGCCACCGTGGTGCTGTTCCTGGTGGTGTCGACCTCCTGGTGTAGGCCCAAGACCGCTCACAGCCGCCAGGGAGCCAGTTCTCGAGCCAAGATGCGAGCAGGAGAGGGAGGCAGGTCCGCCCGCCATTCGGTCCCGTACTCCAAGCCAGCAGAACTCCAGAGCCAACCGATGTGAGGCACGAGGCACAGCAAGGCCACAAGACACGATGAATCGAGGATCGAACCAGCGCAACGAGAGAGCGTATGAATGCATACCCTCCCCCCCCCCAGACATAACAGTATTTATATATATATATATATATATATATGTGTGTATATATATACATATATATATATATATATATATATATATATATATATATATATATATATATATATGTATATATATATATATATATATATATTGTTGTGGTTACCAAATTCGCAAACCACCATTCAGGTCCCTTAGGTGAGGTATCTCGGTAAGTGCATGTGTAGTTAGGCCCAAACCCGTTGTCTAGTGGGAATACATGTCATTTATGCGTGCTGCGACTCTTCAGGATAGCCGTTTTTCTTTTACTATCTTTAATTTGGACCAACCGCCATGATTACCACCACAATCACAACATCAACCACCAACCACAATGCCGCTTCACCACAACCGCCACGACCTTCCCGTCACACCTCGCAACCGTAGCATCGCCACCGTTCTTGCCCCGCTGTGGGTACCGGTGTTGGACTCGTGCAGGGCGCGTGTCGAACAGCGTGTACAAAATCACGGATTTTGTGCTTCAAAAACGGATCAAAAACGACACACGCCCACTTTTTGCCGTCCAATCGGTGAGCGAGGGGCGAATTGGCCCCGCCCCCAGGGCGATCGATATATGCAAATTTATGGATCAAAAAGCCTTCACGCCCACTTTTTCTCGGGCCAATGGGGAGCGAGGTGAAAGGTCAAAGGGAGGGGGTCAAAGGCGAAGCTACGGGGGGGATAAAAGGACCGTGTTCGTCAGTGAGAGTCGCAGAGAGTCGCAGAGAGTCGCAGAGAGTCGCAGAGAGTCGCAGAGTCGCAGAGTCGGAGAGTAGGAGAGTCGGAAACAGAGAGTCAAGACTTCGCGGGCGGTGGAGCTGCTCGTCGTGTGCGTTGGAGTCGGAACGGAGGGGACGGAGCTGTGGAAAGGCGGCGACACCAGATGAGGGGGTGCTCGCGTCGTGCAGGAAGCTGCACCCGAGGGAGGCCGACAGCGCGACCTGGCCGAGGTGGAGACGCTCGTCGCGGGACAATAAAGATCCTCTATACCCCGAGCATCAGCAACCCCCTCCTGTTTCCCCCCGCGCTGAGATAGTGCGACCAAGGGGGCCCCTTTCCCACCCCCTACCAGGCACTGTCCGCGAGGCCCGCGGAGTTGAGGCGCCATCGCCGCTCCGCGTCTCATCACCAGACGGGTAGGCCGACCCGGTCTCGGCCTCAGGCCCGCCTCATCCTTGAGGGTATTTCTTTTCCTTGGTTTTGGGAATGTGTTGTCGGCGCCGTCTGTGAAGTAGAATTGTATAAGTGTTGCCGTGTGCTCGGTAGTCGGTATTAGCTCTGCATTGTGTTTTTGCTTTTATATTTGCTTTTTGTGTAAATGGAATTGTGTCTTTTCTGTGTGCTTTTGGTGGAATTGAATGTGTGCTTCCCGTGTGCCGCGAATAAATGTGCTTTATTATTGAACTGTTCTCCCGCTTCGCTTCGTCTTTTCCTCTATTGAATCCCCATCTTGCTTCACGTAAAGGGTTGGTAGTGGGCTGAATACGCCCGATAATTAATCGAACCGTCGAGGTCGACGATAACACCGCTCGGTTATTCTGATAGTACGGAACGGGTCGCTTAAGTGGCCCGTGTCCGAAGTCGACCTGCGGCGAGGTGCGATCGCCCGGTCTACCCTCCGCGTGGGTACTTAGGTCGAATTCGGCGAGCAACCCTATCCCACGCGGGGGCTGATTGGCTCGATCGCGGTGAGACCGAAAGGTCCACCCGTGACTGGTTCCCGGCGTTAGTCCGAGAGGGTCACGACTGGATTGTCCGTCCGGTGGGCGACGTGCCGCGATTCGAGTTACGTGGCCGTCAGCACGCCGGCGGGCGCGAATCCGCAACACTGGTGTCAGGTCGTGCGATACAAATTCATCGCCCTCCTCGCGGCACTGGTATCGGAGAACAGGAAAACGGGCTCTCCTGTCTCCGGCTAAATTCACGGGAATCGGTCCAGGGGTGAGAGAAGCGACCCCCGATTCCCTCCAAATTACGAGCGAGCGAAATTAACCCTTTAAGAGAAGCAAGATGGCGTCTCAAGGCGAGCGGGAGCCGGGGGTATTAGAAATGGATGTAGAATGTGTAGAATCCATGGTCCAGGAATGGAATCCCCGAGCAGGAAATGTTGATTGTGCAGGAACACGGACTCGCCCAACTGAACCCAGGGCCCGAGGTGGGTGCGGCAGCGGCCGCGGTGTATGACACCTCCCCCCCCCCTCTCCACCAAGACCCTTCCCCAACCCCTGCCGAAACGGCTCACTCAAGCGCACCCGACATGGCCCAGCTATGCGCCATGCTGGCAAAAATGAATGCGGATATGAAAAACGAAATGAAAGGCATGAACGAAAAGATGGATGCGAATACACAAAAAATGGATGAAAAGATGGATACAAATACAAATGAAGTGAAAACGACGATGGATGCGAATACACAGCAAATGAGGGAAGAGATGAAAGAACTACGGGGTGAGACACAGAATATGGGCCGATGCCTGCAGGCGGGCATGAAGGCCGTGAGCAGGGAACTTAAAATGGCGACTCCACGTGTCGGAACGAACGAGCTGGAAGGGGGTGCAACGGCTGACAGGCCCGCGGTGGAGGCGGGTAAGGAAAAAGTAATTCGGGAGACAAGAGACGAGGTGAAAGTAATTGCGAGGGAGAGAAAAGAACAATTAATACGGAAAGCAAGGATGAGGTACGCGGAGATCGTGAAAGAGCAAGGAGTGAAAAACAGGGAAGGACGGGAGCGACTTAAAGAGAAAGCAAGGTTGACCTACTTAAAGATAAGGGAAAGACGCCAGAAAGAAGCAGAGACCAATAAACACGATGAAGACGGGGTAAGTGATGCGCACACACACACGGAGGTAGTGGAGGACAATGGGGGTGAGCTCGCGGAGCGTGTAGAGACCCAGTGCGAGCACCTGGATGGCCTCCTCCAGGAACGAGGGGAGGGAGTATGCCCCCTTGAGGCGAGTCACGACCAGGTGAGTTCGGTCGTGCTTTGCGAGGTTGAGGGGGCGAGTGCTGCGAACGGGTACACGGAGAGCTTGGGGGGTATAGAGGCCCCGGAGACCCTTGTGGGGACACAAATCCCCAGTATGGTTGTCCCTGTGAGTGTGGTGCAAGGTGTGAGCGTCCCCGTGTGTGGAAGCGACCCCGTGTGTGAGTGGTGTGGTGGCGATGGTGCCGGAGTACGTGCTTCCCAGCACGCCGTGTGTGGATGAGGCACGGAGTGTGGGTGAGGCACCGCGGTTGAGTGCCCCCGCGTGTGTGGATGAGGAACCGCGGTTGAGTGCCCCCGCGTGTATGAGTGAGGCATGGTGTGTGGATGAGGCACAGCGGTTGAGTGCCCCCGCGTGTGTGAGTAGTATGGTTTGTGTGAGTAGTGAGGCACGCGGGAGTGAACGGCCGTGTGCAAGGTCGCTGTGTGCAAGGGAGACCGTGTGTGTGAGAGAGCGGTATGTGAGGGAGATGTCGGTTGGCATGCGGGAGCACGCAGCCGCGTCTCCCGGTGTGAATGTGATGGAGTGGACTGTGTGCGTCGTAACACGCAGGTGTGCGTGGGTTGAATGGCGACGACGACGACGACAGAAGAAAGAAAGCCGAGTAGCGGCTGTAGTTGTTTCGGGGACCGTGCCGGGTTCACCCAGCCGCGAGTACGAGGTTCGTGCTGTGCAACGCACGAGACCACCACGTGCTCGCTTGCGAGAGTGAAGTCCCGGTCCGGAAACGCACGCGGTGGATTTGCCGATCCCGCGGACGGACAAAGTTTAGGCAGGTAAACGGATTTGGACCGGACGGGTTCTCCACGCGATCGTGTGTGTTCAGCTCCAACGGGCAAGGCACATGTGTTCGCGTGGGGAACCCCTCGAGACGTGGGGCTTGTGTTTTTTTTTTGCGCACGGTGACGTCATGGCTGCACGTGTGGTTGGAATCCGGCAGGAGGGGTATCTCTGCCGGATGGTACCGTCCAAGGAGGGACGAGGAACACGTGCAGCTGCATGACGTCACGGGCAGGTGTAAAGTGCGCGAGCTCTGAGTTGCCGCGCAGGTGCTGCGCATGAAAAAAAAAAAAAAACAAGCCTCACTTTCGGGTGCACAGGATTCCTGGGCAAAGGGTGAAAGACCCCCTTGACCCCTGGGCACAGGATGGAAACTAGTTAGGGGGAAGGGTTAGCTTAGTTAGACCGACTTCATGGGGCAGGGGGAAGTCCTCATGGAGTCCGTGGAATGGATTAGTTAGAGGGATTGTAGCCAGATTTAGGTTGGGAAATAAAATGATTTATTTGGAGACTGTGACAGACTTGTGAATGTGTAGAGGGGACGTAGCTTAGCAACGTAGTGCTAAAAGGAACGTGCTATAGTATAAGGGACGACGTGGGAGCACGACTTAGTTAGGGGATGCAGATAGAAGGATGGCAGAGTTCAGCGGTGAGTGTGTTGAAGAGTTGTTGGTGAGTGAAGTGGAAGCATGTGCTTGGTGAGTGAGTGAGGCCAGCGGGTCTGTGTGTGAGGAGCGAATGGGGAATGCATGGTGCGATGAGTGATTGGGGGGAGGAGTGACTCCCGCCCAAGGGACCCCGGGGTCAGAGTAAAGTGAGTTAGCTGGGTTAGTCAAATTGAAAAATGGAGGTCGTTTTGTTTTGGTGGGAAAGTAGGCTCGAGACCCATTTGGAGGGGTGCAGGAGCCCTGTTGACGGGCTTGGGAGCGTGGCTGCGAAAGGTGAGTATCGCTGAGTGGGTACCCCGGGCACCAGGCTAGTCGGCCGCGGTAGGCCATGGGCCCATGGGGGGCCGGGATAGAGTAGTGGGCACGGGTGCGCCTGCTTGGTGCGGGGGCCCGGGGCGCCATTAGCCACGTGGGCAGTGTTGTGGGCACGGGTGACCCTCGGAAAGGGGCCCGGGAGGCCGGCCTGCCACGTGTGCGTTTCAGGGGAGGTGCCATGGGGGGCACTCCCCGGTGTTAGGGAGCTGGTAGGCTCGGAGGCAGTGTAGTGCCCGGGGGTGCCATAGCGGGAGATTCGGCAGAGGGTCGTGCCTGCCAAAGGGAGCCACGTGTCCCAGCCAGGAGACCGTGTGAGGGCACGGAGAGAAAATTGGGGGGCGAGGCCCGAAATTGTGAGGACACCAACACAGGCGACGGGAATCTGGGTTGTTAGAACCAATACTTTAAGCGAGAGGCGCTTGTTGAAAGCCCCGGGGTAGTTTAACAGTTAAATGGATAGGGTAGATTAGGAAGTGTACCCCTCCGCACCATCCATCCCCTCGCTGTCGTTGTGGGCCGCTGGACCCACTTTGGTTATAGATCGCCGAACTCTGGGGAGGCCATTCTGAGGCTTCGTTGGGCCTCGACACAGGACGTTAGCTCTCCCTTGTTCCCCTCCGGGAAGGGAACGTAGGGGTTGGGAGTAGGCTAGGTGACAGGATAGGTTAGCCGAACAAGGACGATAAAGGGGGTTAGGGGACGATTTATAGTGGGGAAGTAAAAATAAAAACAACAAAAAAATAAGTTGGGGCTAAATTGGGGTTTGACAAATTAAGGGAGTGGGTATGTACAGTGACAGGCAAAGGCGATAGGTTGGGAGGGAGACAGGTAGGTAGGTCCAAGTGGCCAGCACCACCGCACTCCCTCCACCAACCTCCACTGAACGGCAAAGGCTGGCCAGCTTCATCTGCAGCTGTTTAGCTGCAAGGCCTGTGCCGGCTGGATCGTCTGCCGGCTGGCTGTTTTTCTGCAAGGCCTGTGCCGGCCAGTTCATCTGCTGGCTGTTTTTCTTCAAGGCCTGTGCCGGCCAGTTCATCTGCCGGCTGTGTTTGCCTGCAGCGGCCTTCTTCTGCGGGCTG
>NC_140967.1:1462448-1649948 GCF_056783735.1 Eptatretus burgeri | reverse complement strand
ATCAACCTGTGAGTGGTGATAAACACGTCGCGAAGGGAATGCTGCATCCCAGGGAAAAAAAAGCACTGTGACGTAATGAATGGGTTAAAAAACGTTTCCCCTCATGTTTAACTCGACAGGACCATTGCAAAATTGAGGGGTGAGGTAAGTGGAGAAAGGAAGTGGAATTATAACGACGTTTAATGTATGCAAATGCAAGAATCGCATCTATCTATAATTCCAGGTGTGTGTGTGTGTGTGTGTGTGTGTGTGTGTGTGTGTGTGTGTGTGTGTGTGTGTGTGTGTGTGTGTGTGTGTGTGTGTGTGTGTGTGTGTGTGTGTGTGACCGCTGTTTCTCGACAACCACTGGTCCGATCTAATTGAAACTTGCCAGGTATATTGCTGGGGCCTTGACTGAGGATGTGCCTTTTCAAGGTTTGATATTAATCGCACAAGTGGTTCCCAAGTTATGGCCATTTATTTACCAAAACAATGACAAGACACGGTGCCATGACTTCACGATCGACGTCACAATTCTTCTTTTTTTTTTTGCACATACGGGAACGCGCGCGAGAGCGAAGGAATGGCCTGTGTGGTTGTTGTTTCTGGCACGCAGTTTGAAAGTTTCTTTTCTGAAAAAAATTTTTTTTTTTTTTGCACGTACGGGCCCGCACGAGTCATCATACATTTGTACAATCCCTCATGTTAATACATATATCGATATTGTTGAAGAAATCCACACCACAATTTATTGTACCATAACAAAACACCTCCTCTTTAATAAATGGACTAACCCAAGCGCAAAGCGGAACGTTGTGGATTTAAAATCAGTATCAGAGCACCTGTCCTGAGGATGAAACAAAACTATCCCAGTGGTGCTGAAAAGAGAAAAAAAACAACTCAACAAGAAGGGAAAAGGGTGAAAATTCACCCGAAATGAACTTTTTCATCACACAAGCGGAAGAACCAGAAAAAGGTTCGAGGCCGAGCACGTGTGCTGGGGTGTGTTCCTTCACCAATCAGCTTGGAGAGGCTGTTCCACACTCTCTCCTCTCACACACTCTCTCGCTTCCCACACTATCTCCTCTCACACACTCTCTCGCCTCCCACACTCTCCTCTCACACACTCTCTCCTCTTCCACACTCTCTCCTCTCACACACTCTCTCCTCTTCCACACTATCTCCTCTCACACACTATCTCCTCTTCCACACTCTCTCCTCTTCCACACTATCTCCTCTCACACACTCTCTCGCCTCCCACACTCTCCTCTCCCACACTCTCTCCTCTCACACACTCTCTCCTCTCACACACTCTCTCCTCTCACACACTCTCTCGCCTCCCACACTCTCTCCTCTCCCACACTCTCTCGCCTCCCACACTCTCTCCTCTCACACACTCTCTCGCCTCCCACACTCTCTCCTCTCACACACTCTCTCCTCTCCCACACTCTCTCCTCTCCCACACTCTCTCCTCTCCCACACTCTCTCCTCTCCCACACTCTCTCGCCTCCCACACCCTCTCCTCTCCCACACTCTCTCGCCTCCCACACTCTCTCGCCTCCCACACTCCCTCCTCTCCTACACTCTCGCCTCCCACACTCTCTCCTTTCCCACACTCTCTCGCCTCCCACACTCTCTCGCCTCCCACACTCTCTCGCCTCCCACACTCTCTCCTCTCCTACACTCTCTCCTCTCCTACACTCTCTCCTCTCCCACACTCTCTCCTCTCCCACACTCTCTCATCTCTCACACTCTCTTGCCTCCCACACTCTCTCCTCTCCCGCACCCCCCGACTCTCCCCCAATCCCCTCCTGTCCCCCAATCCTCTCCTCTCCCACACTCCCCTACTCTCCCCCAATCCCCTCCTGTCCCCCACTCCATCTTCTCCCCCAATCCCCTCCTGTCTCCCGCTCCCTCCTCTCCCCCAATCCCCTCCTCTCCCACACTCCCCTACTCTCCCCCAATCCCCTCCTGTCCCCCAATCCCCTCCTGTCCCCCGCTCCATCCTCCCCCCAATCGCCTCCTGTCCCCCAATCCCCTCCTCTCCCGCACTCCCTACTCTCCCCCAATCCCCTCCTGTCCCCCGCTCCATCTTCTCCCCCAATCCCCTCCTGTCCCCCAATCCCCTCCTATCTCCCGCTCCCTCCTCTCCCCAAATCCCCTCCTCTCCCCCAATCCCCTCCTGTCCCCTGCTCCCTCCTCTACCCCAATCCCCTCCTGTCCGCCAATCCCCTCCTGTCTCCCAATCCCCTCCTGTCCCCCAATCCCCTCCTGTCCCCCAATCTCCTCTTCCGCACTCCCCTACTCTCCCCCAATCCCCTCCTGTCCCCCAATCCCCTCCTCTCCTGCACTCCCCTACTCTCCCCCAATCTCCTCCTGTCCCCGCTCCATCTTCTCCCCCAATCCCCCACTCTCCCCCAATCCCCTCCTGTCCCCCAATCCCCTCCTGTCCGCCGCTCCTTCCTCTCCCCCAATCCCCTCCTGTCCGCCAATCCCCTCCTGTCCCCCAATCCCCTCCTCTCCCCCAATACCCTCCTGCCCCCCAATCCCCTCCTGTCCCCCAATCCCATCCTCTCCCCCAATCCCCTCCTGTCCCCCGCTCCATCCTCTCCCCCAATCGCCTCCTCTCCCCCAATCCCCTCCTGTCTCCCAATCCCCTCCTGTCCCCCTGCCACATTTCCCCAATTACCAGTGGAAGACGAATACCTCAGACTCAGCATCCCGCATGAGATAACCCTGTATCCCATTCCCACATTATTTGTAGGATCGATAACCCAGTCATCCATGGGAATAAGTCGTGTGACCCCCAATTGAATTCCCGAATCCTCCCACAACTTCCCCCCTCTGGGTGTTCCACCTCACCTTTCCATCGGGCACCTCGTTTAATATCCAAGGACAAGGAGGCGTCTTGACAGAGGAATCCTCCAAACAGTAAACTCTGCCTCTCTCTCCTCAGCGAATGTTACATGAAACGTTAAATAAAACAAGGTTCTTGGTTCTCTCACTCTCACACAACCTCATCAACGGGAGAGCCGAGGTGCGACGTTGCTATGGTGATAGCGTAGTCAGGGACGCGATCCGTTGCCATGTGACGTTTTTCTCTCACAGCTCCGTAACACGTTTGGTGGTTCCTTGTGCTCAACAAAACATCTATTTATAATTTTGTTCATCATAAATCTTGACGAGTAAATGTTAGGCGGTGTATAGGTTCATGCGATGGTGACGCTACTATATTTGATTCTATATGGAACGGATTGTTTATTATATACCATAAAGTATAAGTAAATACTCTGAGAAGTGATGGCGGGAAGGAAAAATTTTGTGGACATTGACCGAGAGGTACAGGCGAATTGTATGGCTGCTCATCATCCTCGCAAGGAGAGGGTGAGGGTTGTGGAGGTGAGGTGGTGTAAGGGCGTGGGGGTGAGGTGTGAGGGTGAGGGGTGTGGAGGTGAGGTTGTGGGGGTGAGGAGGTGTGGGGTGAGGTGGTGTGGGGTGAGGTGGTGTGGGGGTGAGGAGTGTGAGGGTAAGGAGGTGTGAGGGTGAGGGGTGTGGAGGTGAGGTGGTGTGAGGGTGTGGGGGTGAGGAGGTGTGAGGGTGAGGGTTGTGTGGAGGTGTGGGGGTGAGGTGGTGTGAGGGTGTGGGGGTGAGGAGGTGTGGGGGTGAGGGGTGTGGAGGTGAGGTGTGAGGGGTGTGGAGGTGAGGGGTGTGAGGGTGTGGCGTGAGGAGGTGTGGGGGTGAGGGGTGTGGGGGTGTGCCCCAGATCTGAAACCTCAATACCCCTCGAGCGAACGAAAATAATGTTTTTTATCTTTGATTTTCAGACAAACATACTTTCCCCCCCTCTTCTCATACATACATCACCCCTCCTCTTCTCATATATATATACATCACTCCCCCTCTTCTCATATATACATCACTCCCCATCTTCTCATATATACATCACCCCTCCTCTTCTCATATATACATCACCCCTCCTCTTCTCATATATACATCGCTCCCCCCTCTTCTCATACATACATCGCTCCCCCTCTTCTCATATATACATCACCCCTCCTCTTCTCATATATATACATCACCCCTCCTCTTCTCATATATATATATACATCACCCCTCCTCTTCTCATATATATACATCACCCCTCCTCTTCTCATATATACATCACTCCCCCTCTTCTCATATATACCTATCTCCCCCTCTTCTCATATATACATCAATCCCCCTCTTCTCATACGTACATCACTCCCCCCTCTTCTCATACATACATCACCCCTCCTCTTCTCATATATACATCACTCCCCCTCTTCTCATACATACATCACTCCCCCTCTTCTCATATATACATTACTCCCCTCTTCATATATACATTACTCCCCTCTTCATATATATATATATATATATATATATATATATATATATATATATATATATATATATATATATATATATATATATATATATATATATATCACTCCCCTCTTCTCATATATCCATCACTCCCCCTCTTCTCATATGTACATCACTCCCCTCTCTTCTCATACATACATCGCCCCCCCTCTTTTCATATATACATCACTCCCCTCTTCTCATATATACATCACTCCCCTCTTCTCATATGTACATCACTCCCCCCTCTTCTCATACATACATCGCTCCCCCTCTTCTCATATATACATCACCCCTCCTCTTCTCATATATACATCACTCCCCCTCTTCTCATATATACATCACCCCTCCTCTTCTCATATATATACATCACCCCTCCTCTTCTCATATATACATCACTCCCCCTCTTCTCATATATACATCACTCCCCCTCTTCTCATATATACATCAATCCCCCTCTTCTCATATGTACATCACTCCCCCCTCTTCTCATACATACATCACCCCTCCTCTTCTCATATATACATCACTCCCCATCTTCTCATACATACATCACTCCCCTCTCTTCTCATATATACATTACTCCCCTCTTCTCATATGTACATCACTCCCCTCTCTTCTCATACATACATCGCTCCCCCTCTTTTCATACATACATCACCCCTCCTCTTCTCATATATACATCACTCCCCCTCTCCTCATATATACATCACTCCCTGCTCTTCTCATATATATATATATATATATATATATATATATATATATATATATATATATATATATATATATATATATATACATACATCATTCACCCTCTTATCATTAATACATCACTCCCCCCCTTTTCTCATATATACATCACTCCCCCTCTTCTCATGTATACATTTCTCCCCCTCTTCTCATGTATACATCACTCCCCTCTTCTCATGTATACATCACTCCCCCTCTTCTCATGTATACATTTCTCCCTCTTCTCATGTATACATCACTCCCCCTCTTCTCATGTATACATCACTCCCCCTCTTCTCATGTATACATTACTCCCCCTCTTCTCATGTATACATTACTCCCCTCTTCTCATATATACATCACTCCCCCTCTTCTCATGTATACATCACTCCCCCTCTTCTCATATATATATACATCACTCCCCTCTTCATATATATATATATATATATATATATATATATATATATATATATATATATATATATATATATATATATATATACACATCACTCCCCCTCTTCTCATGTATACATCACTCCCCTCTTCTCATGTATACATTTCTCCCCCTCTTCTCATATATACATCACTCCCCCTCTTCTCATGTATACATTACTCCCCCTCTTCTCATGTATACATTACTCCCCCTCTTCTCATGTATACATTACTCCCCTCTTCTCATGTATACATTACTCCCCTCTTCTCATGTATACATCACTCCCCTCTTCTCATGTATACATCACTCCCCCTCTTTATATATATATATATATATATATATATATATATATATATATATATATATATATATATATATATATATATATATATATATATATATATATACACACACACACACACACACACACACACACACACACACACACACACACACACACACACATCACTCGCCCTCTTCTCATGAATACATCACTCCCCCCCCCCTATTTTCATCTATACATCACTCCCCCTCTTCTCATATATACATCACTCCCCCTCTTCTCATGTATACATCACTCCCCCTCTTCTCATGTATACATCTCTCCCCCTCTTCTCATATATACATCACTCCCCTCTTCTCATGTATACATCACTCCCCCTCTTCTCATGTATACATTACTCCCCCTCTTCTCATATATACATCACTCCCCCTCTTCTCATGTATACATCACTCCCCCTCTTCTCATGTATACATTACTCCCCCTCTTCTCATGTATACATTACTCCCCTCTTCTCATGTATACATTACTCCCCTCTTCTCATGTATACATTACTCCCCTCTTCTCATGTATACATTACTCCCCTCTTCTCATGTATACATTACTCCCCTCTTCTCATGTATACATTACTCCCCTCTTCTCATGTATACATTACTCCCCCTCTTCTCATGTATACATTACTCCCCCTCTTCTCATGTATACATTACTCCCCCTCTTCTCATGTATACATCACTCCCACTCTTCTCATGTATACATTACTCCCCTCTTCTCATGTATACATTACTCCCCCTCGTCTCATGTATACATCACTCCCATATGTATATAATATAAATATTTTTTTTTTGTGTGTGTGTGTAAAGCATTTGAAAAATATTGTTTACAATTCCATATCCCTGGGGCAGTTGCCCCAAAATTTACTGTACCATATTATTTTCATACATGGAATGTCGACATCACAAGGAAAACATTCATTGAGGCCTTGTGGCCCAACATTGCCGTGGTGCACTCCAGGGTCAATTTTTGCAATGGCTTTAAATATCAGTCTTATTGATGGTTTACTGAAGCCTAAATAACCTGATCTTGATTTGGTGACCCAACTGGTGGGTATCAATGAAGGCTGTTCTTTGCTAAACTCCAGAGCCACAACCAATAAGTACATCTGCAAGAATGTTTGCGGGTTCTTCTGAAGAGGTGAAGACAGATGTAACTCCCAATTCCTAACCCCAATAAGATCACGTGTTGGCAACATCCCCCACTCAAAGATTAACACTCAAAATACTTCATTTTCTCTTTCTTGTTCTGTGTAATGTACATAAACACCTCTCAATATTCATACATTCCCACTCTCCAGTTTCCTGTCCTCTTCTTTTAGGTGGTATCTCACACTTCATACCTTATCTGAGCCTGTCATTACTCCTGACCCACATGTATTGTCCATTCTGTGTTTTGACAAATTCCCAATGTCCAACTACTTGTCCACAAATCTTATATTTAACGTCACACAGATATTTCATGACCCTTGACCTCTCAATGAAAAGTCCAACATGAAATTGTCTTGTAAAACAAAAGACGATGATCAAAATATTTGGAAAGGCCACTGAAAGATCTTGAAGCAAAATAGAAAATATTTTAATGGATTGTGCAATAGTGATGATAAGATAAACATTAACAGGACCCTTCTGTGCTTTGAGTTGGTAACACAGGACTGCTGGTTAAGGCTACTGATTGAGGACACAAGTGTTTGGTCAGTGCATTTCTTTAAGAAAAATAAATAAATCAGCATGCACGCATGCGCGCGCACGCGCACACACACACACACACACACACACACACACACACACACACACACACACACACACACACACACACACACACACACACACACACACACACACACCAAACATGTTCTTTGTCAAGGTAAAGTTTGTAAATAGGTATATGTAAACATTGAAAAGAAACAAACAATCTCAGCAATCAATTGTTTTGTGACAAAACGTTCATGTAACTTGCTGAAAGCAATGTCGTTACACAAACCACCTGAATGCATATAATAGTGTGCAGCAATGTCAGCCCTCTTTTGTTTCATATCCTCACTGATGATCTCCCATCATGTTAGCCCACTCTTGTTTCATATCCTTACTGATGATCTCCCATGTCAGCCCTCTTTTGTTTCATATCCTTACTGATGATCTCCAATGTCAGCCCACTCTTGTTTCATATCCTTTCTGATGATCTCCCATCATGTCAGCCTACTCTTGTTTCATATCCTTACTGATGATCTCCCATGTCAGCCCACTCTTGTTTCATATCCTCACTGATGATCTCCCATGTCAGCCCACTCTTGTTTCATATCCTTACTGATGATCTCCCATGTCAGCCCTCTTTTGTTTCATATCCTTACTGATGATCTCCAATGTCAGCCCACTCTTGTTTCATATCCTTTCTGATGATCTCCCATCATGTCAGCCTACTCTTGTTTCATATCCTTTCTGATGATCTCCCATCATGTCAACCCACTCTTGTTTCATATCCTTTCTGATGATCTCCCATCATGTCAGCCTACTCTTGTTTCATATCCTTACTGATGATCTCCCATGTCAGCCTACTCTTGTTTCATATCCTCACTGATGATCTCCCATCATGTCAGCCCACTCTTGTTTCATATCCTTTCTGATGATCTCCCATCATGTCAGCCCACTCTTGTTTCATATCCTCACTGATGATCTCCCATGTCATCCCACTCTTGTTTCATATCCTCACTGGTGATTGATTCTCCAAAGTTTGCACTTTTGCTCGTGTGTTCTTTCTCAGCATTTGTTCGCATGAAGGGTGATCTCGTCGGAACAGAATTCAACTGAGAATTCGCTGCTTCCTTGTGTCTTTCTGAAAAGCAGAGAAAGAGAACAGGAAGGCATATTTTGACACTCTCTTTGTCCTGTATGATTCCAACAAGATTCCTGAAAATAATGAATTCTGAAAAGGAACCACAACAGTGACCTTTCACTTATCGATTTCTTTAAAAACTGTGCCACTGAATATGAGGAATTGATGATCTCAGTGTCCAATAAATCACTTCTTAAAAATCAAAATCTACAGCAATTTTCCACAATGTCTGGTTGGTAGTTTGACTGCATAAACATAATGTTATGTTTGTGGGGGGTAGATGGACGAACTTCAAAATAAAGGTGGGATTGAAAAGAGAAGCAGGAGACATCTCAATGTCATATAAGTAGGGAAACTGTCAGCTTAAGTTGTTCGTGTCACTGCGTGGGGGCGGTGTTTTGTTAATTAGGTAGGGTTTCAGGATAATTTCTCCCAGAGTATGTGATTGCCCTCTGTGATGTTTTCCTATGTTTTTGCGTTTACAAGACTGACAATAAAAAGCAATCATGACCTTAAAACAACACCAACCGAGCCAAACATTCCAAGCAGGCAAAAACCCTGTCTCCAGAAATGACAACGAGCAAACCACACCCCTGGGATGGATGATGGATGGGTGTGAGGTCAGAAGGTTTGGAGGAGAGGAGAATTGTATGAGGTACGTGATTGGAGGCAAAAAGGATCCAGCTTGCTGGCTTCCCCTCGACACGGTGAGGAAGGTTGCATGATTCTCGTGTTCGTGCACTGGAGCAAAATGCTAGCCATTGACTGTTCGGCTGAGTTGTGAAGCATGTACGATTCTGAGGAGGGAAGAAGAGTGTACCTCGTGGCCTTTCATGGGGCCTCATAAATCGTCTTGTCGTATGGTCAAGGAGGAAGGTGGGTGATCGTGATCGGCATATTCGTTCATGAAAAGAAGCTGCACGGAGGTTTCTGAGTCTTGGCATTGAATACCGCCTCACGAATACCTCACGTACGTTTCCCGCCCAGAGAGAGGCTTGGCGCCATTTTGTGAGCTTCCCGTGCAGGACGACGCGGTTCGATCATCAAGTTCTAAAGGATCGTCTCTGGACGAAGCTAAGTGCCAGAATAAATAGATGGATTTTTCTTTTGTTTTTACCTTTCCCCTTGTCCGTTTTTGTAACTGTGAGTAGAGGCGCCTCAACTTTAGGCTGTAAATGACCTCGCGTTTAATTACCTCGTGCTTTGATTTATTTTCATGATTACGCTTTGATTTATTCCTCGAATGAATTCTTGATTTATGTTCATTAAACCCTGATTTATGAAGATTGCTTGTATCTGTCTATTCGTTGTGGGTTCGAGTGCAAACTCTTGTTCTCCATCCTGGTGAACGCGTATGGTACATGCTTTCCCGCCCTCCATCCTGCACGCACTATAATCTCCAAGGATCACAGATTTGCCTCCAAGGTAGAACCATTCGGCTATCCGTCCAAGTGTCGGTCTTAACCAGCGTGGACATGACAATACTTTCCCAAACACGGGTCAAGCCTCAAAGGGCTTGCCATGAAAGAGATCAGTTTTGAGCACTGATTTTTTATTAATAACACTGAAAGTCATTTTCACAACGGAATAATGTTCAAAAGCATTGTTTTGAAAGCTTACACTTACATAAAAAACAAACACATAGCCTTAGTTTCAAAATGGAGGAAGGGTTTCCAAAATTTCCCAAAAACATTTTGAACGAGGCAAGGTGAGAATGATGTCAGGTAAGTAGTATGTATATCTCGAATATGGAATTCTGAAGGAGAGAGCGAGTTATCAACACTCAGAGGTGATGAATTGATCGAAAGGAACAAAGGCAATAAAGAGTGTTGATGCAGCGATGGCTTGATTAAAACTTTGCTCGACCGTATCCAGCTCAGAGCATCACATATCAGAGAGAAGCCTGACGGGTAGTATGGTTGGAAGCCAAAGCTGGAGGTTCAGAGAATGGGCAACACAAACTGTCAATACCATCACCGTATATTCTAATTTGGCTGGCAGGATTGCCTGGAGGTATGCACATTCGCCTCTAAGCCCTCTCACCTGGGTTCAAATTCACCTGACAGCTATAAACTGTCATCCTCGTGTTTCACAGGCAGGATGATTAATCAGTGTGTGTGCCATCCCTCGGATGGACGTTAAACTGGGCATTCCATCTGCCATTGGAAGTTGGTGGATGTTAAAGATCCCATCGTTAGTTGGTGGACGTTGAAGGGAAAGAGAGGAGGGAGAGGGATTAGAATAGGAATGGTGGGGTTCCCTTCAAGGGAATTAGTTATAATAGTCGTTTTGAATGTGTCTGGTCTGATGCAATGTGGGGAGGGAGGGAGAGGAGTGAGGGGAAGGAGAGGAGAGAGGGGATTAGAAGAGGAAGGGAGGGGGTGAGAAGAGGAAGGGTAGGGTTCCCTGTTCAGAAAGACTGAAGTTAGGGTTCAAACTGTAGTCTAATTATGTTTTTTCATGTTCCCGGGGTATATGTAAAGAGTTTATTTTCGACGAGTGATGACTCTTTTTCAACTATATAATTAAACAATACTGTACTTCGAAAAACTTTGTACGTAATAAATTTAATATGTGGACTAACGATGAAATCCAATATTTATTAATGATATTGATAATATCTAATATTTATAAATATATGTGTCTATGTCCATGAGTTTCTCACAGGTACCCCACCAGGCGATAAAATAAAGCAGGAATCTCTCTGTCTGTCTGTCTGTCTTTCTGTCCATCCATTCATCCCCGAACTACGAGCTCAGTTTTGGGGCTGGCCCCGCCAAAAACTTTCTGTGTTACCTTATGAGAGTCCCAGCGGGTGTCTTTAGATTTCACCACTTATGTGGAAACATTCGCGACTCGATAATCTATCCAAACAAATGTCAATGTGTGTCAGTGTGTGTGTGTGTGTGTGTGTGTGTGTGTGTCCTCCATAACTCCAAAACCATGAAACCTAGCAGCCTGAAACTATCCATGCATAAGAAGAAAACTCCAAGGAAGTGCGTGAGTTAAAATTGGGTGTTTTGGGTGAATTAAAACACCCCTTTTGAAGATAATTAATGGCATTATTTAATTATGTCCTTCATCAGGCACATCCTCAGTCACCACTCCCGATGGGGTCTGAAGGCATATCCGAAGTAAACCTCGCTGGGGTCTGAAGCCGCCATGTTTTTTGGCCTGCTCAACCATGCCTTGACTTGGAACAGGCCAGAACGATTTCTTAATGATAAAGTTTTTTTTTCTTCACTCTCCTCACTCATATCAAATGCCTGTTCATAATAGCTACAAATCGCTGTATATCTTGCTTTTGTATGTGCGATAGTTTTCAAGTTAGGAGCTTGGAGTGATTTCATGCATTATATGATACGATTTTCCACGATACACTCTCACGGACTCATTAAAGTATATCATCAAAATATTATTTTGGTTTTTCGAATCGGATATCGTCCAGACTAAATAAGTGTCGAAATCTGTCGTGAAATCTGATAATTTGAAGAAATAACGAGTTTTATAACTAAACCGATTTTCCTATTTACTTTAAACAAGCAAGTCTATGTTCCCTCCGTCCGTCTCCATAGATACACAAGAAAATGTGAAATTTCCAAAGCATTAAACGTATCTTTTTCTACTGTTTGGAGAATTATATTGAGTGAACAAAAATCTTAGGAACGTAACAAAATTAACTAGCTTCATTGAGCTGCATGATTTAATGCATTCACTGTGAGGCCTCAAGCACTGTCCCTCAGAGGGACTGCCTATCCATAGCGTCTGCCAGATCTGTGTCGATATTTTTGGAGCTTTCGTGAGGTGCTCTACAAGGAATCAAAACAAATCTGGTGAAAAACGATCGTTTTAAAATAAAGTTATGACCTCGAACCGATGTACCACGTGACATGTGCACAGACGAGCAGGCATGCACAGTGAAGATTGGCTTTAAAGTTAAAGGGATCCTATATGGTATGCAGTGACAGACTGGCCAACCGTTCTTTATCAACCATTGACTTGGAGTGCTTGCATGAGTGCTTAAGCCACTTGCCGAGTGCCCATTGTCGATCGCGGTCCTGCGCTACGTCACTCAAAGTGAATCGTTCACTCACTGCGGACGCTTTTGCCACTCCACATTATTTAGAGCGAGTAGTTTCCGTTCCGTCACCCTGATCGAGTGGTTCGTGCTCCGTTACCCTGAGCGAGTGGTTCGTGCTCAGTCACCCTGAGCGAGTGGTTCGTGCTCCGTCATCCTGAGCGATTGGTTCCTGCTCCGTCACCCTGAGCGATTGGTTCCTGCTCTGTCACCCTGATCGAGTGGTTCGTGCTCCGTCACCCTGAGCGAGTGGTTCATGCTCCATCACCCTGAGCGAGTGGTTCGTGCTCTGTCACCCTGAGCGAGTGGTTCGTGCTCCGTCACCCTGAGTGAGTGGTTCATGTTTTCCGTCACCCTGAGCGAGTGGTTCGTGCTCCGTCACCCTGAGCGAGTGGTTCGTGCTCCGTCACCCTGAGCGAGTGGTTCGTGCTCCATCACCCTGAGCGAGTGGTTCGTGCTCAGTCACCCTGAGCGAATGGTTTGTGCTCCGTCACCCTGAGCGAATGGTTTGTGCTCCGTCACCCTGAGCGAGTGGTTCGTGCTCCGTCACCCTGAGCGAGTGGCTCGTGCTCCATCACACTGAGCAAGTGGTTCGTGCTTCGTCACCATGAGCGAGTGTTTCATGCTGTCATTCTGAGCGAGTGGTTCGTGCTGTCATTCTGAGTGAGTTGTAAAATAACACCCAATTTCTGAGCCATTTTCCATATCAACATGTTTTTAAAATGACTGAGCCAAATTTTTTTCCACCCATCACACGCACCTGTTTATGAAGATTACTGTTTCTGAACATATCCCAGAAACGTCGATTTAAATTTCACGTTGTTTTTCGGTGAAAGCTACTCAAAGTTTTTCATGCGTCCGGGTGGTGTTTCTCTCCACACGCAGCTGGGAGGAGTTTGTCTCTGCACTTGTCCGGGTGGTGTTTGTCTCCGCACATGTCCGGGCGGTGTTTGTCTCCGCATGTGCCAGGCAGTGTTTATGTCCAGATAGGAGTTGGTCTCCAGACTTATCTGGACAGCAGTTTGTCTCTGGACAGCTGGGCTCCGAAAGTGTGTGGGTGGTGATTGTCTCTGAAGGGGAGTTTGTCTCCGGAAATGTCCGAGCAGTGTTTGTCTCCGGACTGTGTTTATTGTATGGTTTATTTATATTGTTTACTGGTAGAAAGTGGATTTCAGACATTATTTTGTTTCCATCTTCACTGTTATTCCATGCAGGATAATTTTGATGAGACAGAATGAATTGTAATTAACGCTCCACCGCATATCTGCCTTCCCTTCCTTTCACACTGTCTTCCCTTCCCTCCTCGATCCCCCACCCCTCCTCGCTCTCCCTCCCTCATCTCTCCTTTCCCCTCCACGTCTTCACTAAAAACTTGGCGTTGGCTTCGCGGTTAGGGTGGAAGCTTGGGATCCCAAGGTCCTGAGTTTGAGCCCCGTTTTTCTGCTGAATTAACACCAGATGGTTGACTCAGCCTGCCATCCTTCTGAGGTCGGTGAAATGAGCACCAGAGTACTGGTAATAGGGGCACTGCATCAGCGGTATAGCTGCGCCCCTAACCAATGATGCAACCAGCAGCCGAAAAGGCTGAACACGATTGGAACCTCTTAACACTCCACCCATTCTCTTTCCCCCACCCCTCTCTCCCTCTTCCCCCTCATTTTCTCCCTCCTCCATTTAGTATTCCCGTCAGTGAAGTGATGGGTGGTATTTGCTAGTTTCTCAATAAAATTGTGATTTTGAGTTTACACCCACACGATGGCGATCTTTCTCCAGGTGTAAACACATTTGCGGCTTCAGCAATCTATGCAGAAAAAAAACGAAAAGCACAGTGAGTCTGTGCATGAGTGAGGTGATGAAGTTGTGAAGCCGTCTGTGAAGCTATCAATCAGTCTGTCTGTGAAACCTATATGCCTATTAATCGCATCCAAAAGACCCTTCATGTTTGAACGTTAATTCCAAAAGACCCTTAACACCCCTAAAGACCCCAAAAAACCCCGAGGACCCACAAGACCTAGACAACCCAAAAGTCCCTGAGGACCCAAAAGACTCCAAGTCACCAAAGACCCCAAATGACCCTGAAGACCCCAAAGACCCAAAAGACCCAGAATACACAAAAGACTAAGAAGACACAAAGCCGCAGAAGACACAAAAGTCCCAAAAGACCCTGAAGTCCCAAAAGTCAATGATAAGACTCCTCGGACCCTTCAAGACCCCTCCCAACTTTAAGACCATTTCAACCCCCTTTACCTTTAAGACCCTTTCAACACTTTAGACACCTTTATATCCCTTCACCCTTTTGATCCCTAGAATGTTGAGACCTAAACACCTCTTAATTCCCTTTAGACCCCGTAGACTTTTACACTATTTAGACCCCTTACAGCCTTCAGACATATTAGACAACTTCGACCCTTGGCTTTTCGAGCTTTTAGACCACTTGGATCTTTTTATGTTCCAAATAAATTTTTTAAAATATAGCGTCACCAACATTTCAAAAACTTTTGTACAAAATAAATGTTTGTATTATGACTGGTGTAAATCATGACAACACAGCAAATCTCTGTAATGACGTGTGGCAAGGAGAGCGTAGCGAGCTGATCCACATGAGTGTAAAAGAAAACACAAATTTGTAACTTCGGTTCTATGGGCCGCACGTTATAGAGCAGGTCAACAACTGACCAGAAATCACGTCGTTGCTTGTGAACTTCAATCACTCTTGTGTTGAGAGAAGAAAC
Source organism: Eptatretus burgeri (assembly GCF_056783735.1). Taxonomy (NCBI): domain Eukaryota; kingdom Metazoa; phylum Chordata; class Myxini; order Myxiniformes; family Myxinidae; genus Eptatretus; species Eptatretus burgeri. The sequence goes on along the minus strand of NC_140967.1, from coordinate 1,634,448 downwards.
CTTTGGAGTAGGGGTGGGACAGGGCAGTGTTTCATTTGTAAAGGAACAGAGATAAGGGAACAAAATTATATTGATCCTTCCAAACCATCACAAATAACCTGTTATAATTTATTACCATTATTCCACATATGCTGCACTTTCCTAACATTCACATTGAATTGTGAACTTTTATATGAATAACACATCATGAGGAGGCTGTACATAGACAATCACTGTTGTTTTCACAAAACATATGTTCAGGTCAGGTCAGGTGTCATCTGTGACCTGCTACAGGTACCATATAAACCTGGACTAACCTGTTCCATGGTCGGGTTGTCGGCGACTAAACCGTCTCCCCCACTAGGTTTTCTGGTGAGGAGGGTGTTTGGATATGGGCACCCAGGAGGATTAAAAACAAAACCTGTCAAAGGGCGGAGGAGCTCCTTGTGAGCCAACGGCCATCCATATCTAGTGCCCAACTGTGTCTGCGGACGTCCTCCTGCAGTTGGGTTACTTTTTTATTCGGAGGTTGGTGGCAGGATTTGCACTCTGGCCACCGTAAAACCCTTCATTCCGCAAAACACAAAAACGCAAAAAAATCTGAAAACCCACTCCGTGGAAGGACCTCCTATGCAGCTTCCCTTCGCAGGGCAGCTCACCGGATGGCGGGATTGGGGCAAAGCCTTCGGGACCCCCAATCTTTGATGATAGGAGGGAAACTACGGGGTAACATCCCTGGGTCAGATTGCGGGAGAGTGTTGGAGTGGTGCTGAGGTGTTGTCCACCAGACGGCGGTCTCCTTGGGTTAACCTGAGGCGGTCCCTTCGGGTGGGTGCCTGGAATGTCCTATCCCTAAGAGAGGATGATCACCTGTCTCTGTTATCATCTGAGCTCAAGCGTTTGGACATCGGGATTGCAGCTCTCTCTGAGGTTCGGAGACCGGATTGCGGCGAGATAATGGTGGGTGGTTACACCTACTATTGGTCTGGTCGCTCTGATGGTTACCATACCCAAGGAGTTGCTGTAGCTGTGTCCAATAAGCTGACCCCAATGATAATTGAGGTAACACCGGTCAACGAGCGTATTATGAGATTAAGGATTCGTCACTCCTTAGGTGTCATTTCCCCGGTCTCTGTTTATGCTCCGACTGAAGCGAGTGATCTCACCGTGAAGGACACATTCTACGCCGCGCTCGAGTCTGTGGTTGATCAGTGCCCCAAACGAGATATACTTCTAGTCTTGGGGGATTTCAATGCATCGACTGGAACTGATAGGGATGGTTATGAGGTGTGTGTTGGTACCCATGGGTCAGGAACTATGAACCAGAATAGCACTAAGTTCCTTGACTCTGCAAGAAGTTATGGACTTAGGGTGGCTGGTTCATGGTTTCAGCGCCCACAAGCTCATCGCTGGACTTGGTATTCCAACGCTGGCGTTGTGGCAAAGGAGATTGACCATGTCCTCATTGACGGTCATTGGAGGATGATCCAGAACTGCAGGGTCCACCGGAGTGCTCAGTTCCTCAATACTGACCACAGGCTTGTTGTAGCAACTCTAAAGCTGCACCTTAAATCCTGGAGAATGGTACCATCCCAGCCTAGGCTGGATGCTGGCAAGCTCAGGGATGAGAGAGTAGCTGAGGAGTTTGCGAACAGGCTGAGTGGACACTTGGGGGGTCTGGGTGCTTTGGGGGTCCTGAAGAGTTGTGGAGTGCCTTCAAGACCACCGTCCTTGATGTTGCCGGTGGATGTCTTGGAACTCACTGCAGGGCAAAGAAGAATTTTGTCTCTCAAGGGACACTGGATACCATTGACCAGAGTCGCAGGGCCAGGCTGAATGGCAGAGCTGAGCTGTTCAGGGAGCTGAGGCGTAAAACTGTACGTGCACTGAGGGTGGACAAGGAGGCCTATGTGCGAGGAATCTGTGAGGGGGTAGAGCATCACCTGTGGACAGGTGATTCTCGTCCAGCTTACAGGGAAATTCGCGCATTGCGTTCATCCAAGCCCATCCCTCGGATCACTGCAGTTAGAGCAGAGGGTGGTTGGCTCTTGACAGAGCAGTCTGAAGTGAAGGCCTGCTGGGCCGGTTACTTTGAGCGGTTGTACCAGGCTGATCCCCCAGCTGTCAAGTTGGACTTCAAGGGTGTTGCAATTCCTGTTGCTGACCCTCGAATCAACTGTGGTCCACCTTCGCTTGTGGAAACACGGGCTTCGATGAAGCAGTTGAAATGGGGCAAAGCTCCAGGGATCTCTGGCATCCATGCTGAACTTCTCAAGGTTGGTGGAAATGCTGCACTCGTGTCGTTGCATGCAGTTTTGTGCTCTGCCTGGAACACAGGCATCATCCCAACTGATTGGAAGAGGGCCTTGTTGTTCCTCTCTGGAAAGGGAAGGGTGATCGCCAAGACTGCAACAACTACCGAGGGGTGACGCTGCTCTCAGTGCCGGGCAAGGTCTTTGCTCGGATAATTCTTGATAGGGTTCGCCACCATCTGCTTGAGCACCAGCGTCCAGAGCAGTCAGGCTTTACACCAAAGAGGTCAACGATTGACCGTATCCTTGCTCTTCGTGTCCTCACCGAACGCAGACGAGAGTTTCGGCAGGGACTGCTTGCAGCCTATGTTGATCTCTGTAAAGTGTTCGATTCAGTGAATCGGGATGTCTTCTGGAGGATTCTTGGTCTTCGTGGCGTGCCACCAAAACTGATCGATCTGATGTCTGAACTCTACTCTGGTACTGAGAGTGCTGTGAAGTGTGGTGGTACCATCTCTGACTTATTTCCAGTTGTTACTGGAGTTCGTCAGGGGTGCGTACTGGCCCCAACACTTTTCAGCACTTGTATGGACTGGATTTTAGGGAGGATGTCAGAGAGATCAAGCTGCGGTGCATCGTTTGGGAATGTCAAGATCTCGGACCTTGATTTTACAGATGATGCAGTCATCTTTGCGGAGACTTTCGATATCCTTTGGGGGCCCTCGAGGTGCTGAATGAGGAGTCGGAACCGCTGGGATTACGGGTTTCTTGGGTCAAAACTAAGATCCAGGCTTTCGGTGACATCTTGGATGCTGCTGTCCTGTCTGTGTCTGTTTGTGGTGAGGATGTTGAGGTCGTGGAGAGATTCACTTACCTTGGCAGTGATATTCATGTCTCTGCTGGCTGTGAGTCAGAGGTCAATAGACGTCTGGGTCGGGCCTGGGGAGTCATGGATTCACTGGATCATGGGGTGTGGCGCTGCCGGTATCTGTGCGGGAGGACGAAAGTCCGAGTCTTCAGGTCCTTGGTACTTCCAGTCTTGCTCTATGGATGCGAGACTTGGACTCTGACCAAGGATCTGAGACGGAGACTTAATTCCTTTGGTACCAGGTCTCTTTGGAGAATCCTTGGCTTCCGCTGGTCGGATTTTGTGTCCAACGAGAGGTTGCTGAGAGAGACTCGGATGAGATTTGTTCCCTGCATAGTCCGTGAGTGTCAGTTGCGGCTGTATGGACATGTGGTTCGTTTTCCTGACGCTGATCCTGCTCACCAGATTCTCTCAGCGAGGGAGTCTCATGAGTGGAGGAGGCCAGTGGGCCGACCACGTGCCTCATGGTTGCAGCAGGTTGACCATCATCTCAAGGAGATGGGGATGGGCCTGGCATCTGCCTGGGGGATGGCCAGATGGAGGACCCTGGTGTACCGGCGGAAAGTGGACGCAGCGACACGCTGTTCTGGCACATGCTTCCATACCTGACCTGATTCCCAAAATCACAATGTACCTGCCAATGTGCTGACATAATCCCTGCTCACCACATCCTCCAACAAATATATGGCCCCGAAGAGGTGTGTGTGTGTGTGTGTGTGTGTGTGTGTGTGTGTGTGTGTGTGTGTGTGTGTGTGTGTGTGTGTGTGCGTGTGTGTGCGTGCGTGCGTGCGTGCGTGCGTGCGTGCGTGCGTGCGTGCGTGCGCGTCTGATAGAATGTCACAGAATTGTGAGGAACATAAAATTAAACCAGAGTTGGTGTCAAAGCCACCCAATGCTTGCCTGTTTATACATTTATCGTTTTAAAAAGACTAGTCTAATAATATTTTTAATGAAGCATTGCAGTGGTCTGATCCAAATAATTTTAAAGCAATATATGTATTTGTATATTGTAATCAGTAAAAAATAGTGTGGTCGATAAAAACATTAGAAAGGAAATAACTTGCACCAAAAACTTTAACATTTTCACGCTCACGCTGACGCTCACCAGGGGTATCGCTATAGCTCTTTGTTCTTCGAACAGGTGAGCTAAAAACGAGAAGTGTGTGATGATTGACATTTCTTTTAGTGAGCCTTCTCCCACTGATTTGTCATTATCTTTTGGTGGAAATTCCACCGAACTGTTTGTTACACAAGAAAAAAAAACATAAAAAAAAAGTAAAAACAGAGGGTTGAAATCTCAAAAAAAACAACCAAACAAGGTGGGAATGAGACCACATTACGATTCCAGAATGCGACACCATACTCCTCTTATGGATGACCATCACAATATCTTTTGATGTTGCTCCATCACAATCCCACAACAAAAGTAAAATGTTAAAAGATGTCGTGACGGTAATACAAAAAAGGATTGTGGTGTTGTATTGTGGAATCGCAATGTGGTGTCATTCCTACCATGTTTAGTTGTTTTTTTGAGATTTCATCCCTCTATGTTTTTACATTGTTACCCTCGCCAAAGGAGAGGGTATTGCATTTGGGTTCGTTGGTCTGTCTGTCTGTCCCTTTGTTTGTCTGTCTGTTTGTGTCCTCACAGAACTTTCATGTTTTTCTCTGCAACCGCTTGTCAGATTGAGACTAAATTTTCACCATAGGTGCCACCAATGTAGAATGAAAAGTATGACATAATAGGTCAGGTGGTGTGGCAGCCATGTTAGAAAAACAGAAAAACTTTGGACCTCTATCTCTGAGACTGCAACAAGGAAAAAAATTGAAACTTGGCACATAGCAAGTGTTACGGATCTGGAAGCCTTTCGCACACAGACAGTCAGCAGTCCTCATAGCTCAGTTATTTCGATAAGTATATGTTTATAGTTAGGGCCCCATCCCCTATGTCTAACGGGAATTACATGTGTGCGCTGCCAAGTTTTTTTTATAGCTAGTTTTTTTTACAACAAATCCCCTTCACTTCTTCAAACCACCGACTCCATTTCCCACGTGATTTTGGCTGAAGGCGTGGACGGAGTCTACATCGCTTCGGATCGAGGTTCCGCTCTGAGGAAGGGCATGGAGAGTTTCCTCCAGCCAATGGGAGAAGGGGCGAGCGGGTCTGAGGCGCTCCGGCCAATGGGAGGCCAGAGTGCCAGGAACTACGACAGAGCCTCTTCGGGGGGCGGGCCTCCGAGATGCCCCGACACCCCCCCCCCCGAGACGCCCCGTCCAATCAGGAGGTTCATCTCCTCAGGCCCGACTCCGCCCCAACCAGATGAAGTGTTCGCTCCGTCCAAAAGGAAGAGTAGAGTGGTTGTCAGGACCAGAGTACTGCAGTCATCGAAGGCCTATTGCTTTTGGTCTGTCGTGGTGGCTTGGTCTCGGTCGTGGTCTGCGGTCCTTTGAGGTGGCTCCTCGTGGTGGTGGTGGCTGAGCAGCCAGGGTCGTGGGCCCGTGGATTTCTGGAAGTGGGTTCGAGCCCCACCGTGGTGGTTGGAGTCCGGTGTGACCGTCCGGTGGGAAGGTACCCGGCCAGGCTCTGTTCCCCCAGCTCACCTTCCCTCTGAGCTGAGGGGCTGAATAAAGACCCACGGGGTCCATTTTCTTTTGGGTGTGTGTGTGTGTGTGTGTGTGTATGTGTGTGTGGCGCCATTCTGTTAGGTGGAATTGTTTAAGTGGTTTCTTTAAATTGTACATTGCCTGCCTGATATTCGGATAACTCTGCTCTGTGCCCCCCTTCCTATTGTAAATAAATATCTGTTAAATGTTCCAGTTCGTTGCCTGTCGTTTCTACCATTGACCCAGCACAGTGCGTATTGAGAATTAGCGAGGCCGTGTGCCGTAAGTTGTCATTGGGACTGGTGCGGCTCTGGTAACTCCCGCTCAGTCCGCCGGACCCGAGTCGGTACATGGGACTTGGTTCGGACAGAGTCGGCCGAGGGTGTGGTTTCCCCAGTAGCTAGACAGAGGGTGTGGTTTCCCCGGTAGCTAGACGGTGTGAGTACTTAGGTAAATTGGAATTAGACAAGTGGACCCCACCTCACGCCGTCAAAATATTGGCGACCACGGTCCGCTAAGGGACCCGTGACCTTTCGGACTTATCCGAGAGTCACGACCTAAATTCCGGGATGTTCGGTGGAGACGACCCTACTGCTGCCCCTCGTGGTCGTTTATCGCCACCGAACCCAGGCCCACAACACAAGTACTCCTCATGGGGAATAAGTGTGATTTTTTATGATGTCATAGGTGCCTTATGACGTCAGAATTGCACATACAGAACGCTACATCTGATCAGCATGAAAATTTTTTGAGGGTCATTTATGGATAAAATGGTCCACAGAAAAGAAATTGACGTCATCGGTCACGTGATTCTGCAGCCATATTGTTAAAAAAAAAAAAACCTTCAAAAATCTTCTCTCAATTGGCTGAACAGATCGAGGGGAAACTTCACACAAATGTTCTCCAAGCCTTGGGTGTACAAGTTTGTTTTGGATTAATTGATAGGTGACATGGTTTGGCAGCCAGATTGGATTGAAGAGAAATATTAAATAATGTTCTCTCTGGAACCGCTTAATCAATTGACATGAAACTTCACATTTATGTTCTAGTAGTGATGGGGAATATATATTTTAAATTTAAACGATTGGCCGCATGGTCTGGCAGCCAGAATTATTATATTTTTTTGATCTGGGTTCTTTTCTTTTTTTGAATAAGGCTCACTTGACTGTGCCTAGATGGGTTTGAGGGTCGAGGAGAATCGGCTGAAATGTGCATCCTATCCAGGTTCCTCCTGATGACTTCATCTTTGCTTTTTTCTTGTTCAGGTTCCTTTTGAATACTCCAATGCAGGACTATACCTATTTGGTCTTCCATTTCATTTGAATTGAATTGAATTTATTTTAATCCCATTCTAAATTACATTGAATAACGAATAATAATAATAATAATAAAAAACAATGTCATGGGACAGTGTCAGGTGTCCGATCAAAGCGGGGTTGCATCAAAGTGGGACGTCTTGGTGCTCAGTCATCACTGCCAGCAGTTATAAAGTGACAGTTCTAAATATATCTCTAATTAATTACGTAACAGCAGTGCACAAACGCCACACAAAATACACCGTTCAAAAGAAGTCCTGGCGAGGGTCTGCAATCTCTGGTTGCTCTTTTTCTTGTTTTTCAAAAGTTTTTTTTTTACTTCTGTTGGTTTTTACTTCGGGGGATTATATGCGTCCGCAACCACATCTCAGGCATGGATGGACCGATTTTAGACGTACTTGGCAAAAAGACAACACACGACGGAATACATATGCACGTCTTTTTTTTTTTTTTGACATCAGATCCAAGATGGCTGACTGGCGGTCATTTTAGCTGGAAAAAACCCAGCGTCGAGCACGTTCTCAACCACTTCTCAGACATGCATTTACTCATCTTGTTGAAACTTGGCACACAGATAATGAATGATGGCTTACATTTATGCACGTCGTTTTTTTATTTTTGATCAGGTCCAAGGTGGCCGACAGGCGGCCATTTTAGTTGTGAAATACCCGATGTTGAACACGTCCTAAACCATTTCTCGGACATGCATTTTCCGATGTTATTCATCGGATGTTATTCAAGCTTGGCACACAGATAAAGAATGATGGCTTACATTTGTGCACGTCATTTTTTTCGAGATCAGATCCAAGATGGCCGACTGGTGGCCAATTTCTTACTTAATTGTGTCTCCAACCATTTCTCAGACAAGCCTGATCCGATTTTGTTCAAACGTAGCACACGCACAGTGCATGATGGCATACACATGCCCCCTACTTTATTTTGTGATCTGATCAAAGATGGCCAACTGTTAGACTAGCGGCCGGCCATTTCAGTTGTATCTAAATATTGGCTAGCCCTTTACCTCCATCCCGAAAAATTACTAAAACAAGAGGGGCGATGATATTTTATGTCTTTTTTTTACTTGTTTTTAATGCCATGAACAAACTTTGGTACGTACCATGTATTGAACGTTATGGTCAAGTTTCATTGAAATTGTGTGTGCCGTTCGAGAGGAGTTGCATGTGTTTGTGGACAGACAGACATATGGCGTCTGACAGACGACACGCCATCTAACAAGCTCCCCGGAACTAAGTTCCAGATGAGCGAAAAATGAAGACGTGTGCTCCGCTGGCCAATCTGAGCAAAATGAACTGAAACGTACCTGCTCGTCATGGATAGATGAGTTGCCTTTGAAGTTGCTTTCATTTGTTCTATCTCTTTGTGGGGATTGAGAGCTCTTTTGCTTCAATCCAACTAGGTTCTGTCGGTGTCTTCTCTTCAATGGCTCTGCTGGGGGAGTGGGGGATGGGAGTGTGCAGTGGGTGGGGGGAAGGACATGCATTGCTGAACCCAAACATTCTTTATGGGATCCATACATTAATTACTTCTGAAACTGATTAAAATAATTTCGGATCAGTTTCTGACTCAATTGCTTGCCAATCACAGCGTTTGACCAGAAAATTACTCAATTCCTAACAACACTAAGCGATAAAGCATTTTTAAACTCCACAAAATGCTGCATGGGGACAGCTTACACTCTTATGAGTAGCTTATCTATATATTACTAAAACTCTCATCTTGTATGTATGTATGTATGTAAGCATGCATGTATGTTCCTGAAATACAGCCAAAACGGTACAAGGTAGAACAAAAATTTTCGGCCCAACCTTACCATTCTCCTGAGGTGTGCAGTATCAAGTTTCGTTCAAATTGGGCAACGAAAAAATTATTAAAAAATCAATTCCCGATTCAGTCAAGTACTCTTCGGGATTATTTGATCAATGCAAACAACCTGAGCGGTATAGTTTGCTGGAGCTATCTTTCTTTTTTTTTTAAATGACTTTATCAACCGCTGTCACAACGGGAACCCAACGGGTTCACGGGTCATCTAGTAGCAATTATACGAGTGGGTACAATTTCTCATTTACATGATGTTATGTTGGCTTTTAAAACAATGTCTTCATTTTTGATTAAAAAAAAACACGTTACATGGAGAAACCAAGCCATAAATGTTTAAAATTAATATAGTCAATGGAGTGTGCAGGTACCATATCATGAAGGAAATCAATGAATAATGAACAATTACAGAAAAATACTCCAAAGCTTGACAAAGGTGAAGGCATGTACATTGTCCAGCCAAAAAAATTACAGACTTAACCACTCATGTTCAGAGATACATTAAACCCTCAAAAACCACGGGTTTCAACCAATTGGGGGCAACCTATTGTGTCCCGATTTCGTTATCGTGGGATTTCATATCAACCAATCGGGGTTATTGAGCTAAGATGAGTCATCGTATGCATCCCGTGCATGAAATATATATATATATATATATATATATATATATATATATATATATATATATAGACACATACACACACACACACACACACACACACACACACACACAAACACACAGACACTAATAAATGTGTGTGTGTGTGTGTGTGTGTGTGTATATGCGTGTGTGTGTCAGTGTGTGTGTCTCCTCCATAGCTCCAAAGCCATGAAACCGCGCAACCTGAAACTTTGCATGTATACTCAGGGAACTCCAAGGAAGTGCAAGAGTGGAAATTAAGTGTTTGCGTTAATTAAAACACCCCTTTGAAGATAATTAATGGACTTATTTAATTATATCCTTCATCAGGCGCCATGTTTTTTGGCCTGCTCAACTATGCCTTGACTTGGAACAGGCCGCAACAATTTCTTAATGATAAAGTTTTTCTTTTTTACTTTCCTTACTCATATTATCGAATGCCTGTTCATCATAGCTACAAATCGCTGGGTACATTGCAATGCTTATAAACGCCTGGAGACGGCAGCATTCATGGATTTATTTAATTGCTGCCAATGCCATAACCTCGAGAATCTCTTAAACTAAACCAAATTACAAAAATTAAGCTCCAGAATTGAACTTAGCAGCAGTTCTGACTGCTAAAAAAAAGTGTTTATTTGTGTAATTCGGACATCGCAATATCCATATATCCAAACTATCACTTGCCAAGCCAGCCGTCCTCATCAACCATTTAATTGGAGTGCTTGCTTGAGTGCTTAAGCCGCTTGCCGAGTGCCCAACAGTCGATGGCAGTAAAGTTTGTGTCCCAATCGGGATGTACAGTCAGCAGTTGCTCCAAGGTAGAAGTCCATCTCTGAGTGTATTTGGATCTGTAATTTAGGGACCCTCCGTGGGTGTGTATGTATGCCTACATGCTTGGTTGCGCGGGTGCTGTGGTGATAGAGTTTCATCCCGTATCTTGAAGGTATTAACTTTTAACCTCAGCAGTGAATGAGTGATCATGTTTTCCTTTGTCCTTGTAACTTTCGGAAGCAAGTGGTTATTTTATATGACTTGGAGTGCTTTACAAAGGTTATATGTTTTCTCTGTGAGTTTCAAAGGAAAAATCGATTTCATTTGATAACACTCAATTTCCGATCTGTTCGCCATATTAAAGTGTTTTCTCAATTACAGAGCAAATTTTTTTCCACCTGTCAAACGACGAGTGTGTGTGTGTGTGTGTGTGTGTGTGTGTGTGTGTGTGTGTGTGTGTGTGTGTGTGTGTGTGTGTGTGTGTGTGTTGTTCATCAAGTAAAACATTCTCTGTTAACTCCCCTACCCCCACTCGACCCATATATCTCTCTATCTCTATATCTCTATATCTCTATATCTCTATATCTCTATATCTCTATATCTCTATATCTCTATATCTCTATATCTCTATATCTCTCTCTCTCTCTCTCTCTCTCTCTCTCTCTCTCTCTCTCTCTCTCTCTCTCTCTCTCTCTCTCTCTCTCTCTCTCTCTCTCTCTCTCTCTCTCTCTCTCTCTCCTCCGAATGGTGGTTATGCCCGGATGGTGGTTATCTCAGCACATATCCTGATGGTGGTTATCTCCTTACATGTCTGGCCGATGGTTATCGAAAGATGGACGCTCCCCTCACACTGTCTTCCCTTGCCCTCTATTCACACTGCATTCCCTTCCCCCACCCCTCCTCAGCCCCCCTTCTTCCTCACCCCCACCCCTCCTCAGTCTCCCTACCTCCTCGCTCCTCCACCCCTCTTTCTCCCCCCTCCCCTCCACCTCCTTAGTATACCCGTCATCCAGACGGTGTTTATCTCTTGACATGTCTGGACAGCGGTTATGTACAGACAGACCCACCCCTCATGTTGCCTTTCCTTGCCCTCCCCTCACACTGCCTTCCATTTCCACACCCCTCCTCACTCCCTCCTTTCTAGCTCCCCCTCCTTCCTCAATCCCCCAACTCTCCTCGCTTCCCCTCCTTCCTCGTTCCCCCACCCCACCTCTATCTCCCTCCACGCTCAACCTTCCTCCTTGTTCCACTTCCCTCATCTCTACTTACTCTCCCACTCCTCACCCTACCCTCCCTCCTCTCCCCTCATTCTTGCTCCCCCACCCCCTTACTATCCTTGTCAGCAAAGTGATGGGTTGTCTCAATTGTTTATGTCTGGACAGTGTTTATCTTTGAACCTGTCCAGGCCGTGTCTTATTTGTCTCCAGACGATGTTTGCCTCCAGTATTTATCTCCGCACGTGTCCGGGCGGTGTTTGTCTCAGGTTGGCTTGTCTCCAGACGCATCCGGTGGGTTTTGTGTCTGGGCGGTGTTTGTCTCCAGATGTGTCTGGGTGGTGTTTATGTCCGGACGGAAGTTTGTTTCCAGACGTGTCCGGGCGGTGTTTGTCTTCGGACATGTCCAGGCGGTATTTATCTCCAGGCGGGATAGTATGACAGGTAGAAAATTGATTTCAGACATTATTTTGTTTCCATCTTCACTGTTATTCCATGTAGAATCACTTTGATGAAACAGTATGAATCATAGTTAACGCTTCACCGCACGTCTGCCTTCTCTTCCCCTCCACTCATGCTGCCTTGCCTTCTCCTCTCCTCACACTGCCTTCCCTTCCCCTCCACTCATGTTGCCTTGCCTTCTCCTCCCCTCACACTGCCTTCCCTTCCCCTATCATTATGCTGCCTTCTCTCTCTCCTCTCCTCATGCTGCCTTCCCTTTGCCATCCTCACTCCTCCACCCCTCTTTGCTCCCCACCCTCACTCTCCCTCCTCTCCTCTTTCTCCCCGCCCCTCTCCCCCACCCTATCTCTCTCCCATCTCTTCCTCTCACTCCCCTCTCTAAGTATTCCCATCAGCGAAGCGACAGGTGGTATTACCGAATTTCCTCGTGTGTGTGTGTGTGTGTGTGTGTGTGTGTGTGTGTGTGTGTGTGTGTGTGTGTGTGTGTGTGTGTTTGGTAATGGGACATGTGGAGAAGGAGGGGGTAGTGGAGGATTGAATGAAATGGGGTATGTTAAAACAGCACATTAATACAGCATGTGGAAACCACCGGGAGATGTCCATGGGGGTGGAGAGGGGAGGGGGTTTGGGAGGAGGTAAGCATGAGGGGAGGTGGAGGGAAGGCAGCGTAAGGGCAAGGGAAGGTAAGGCAGCATGAGTGGAAGATAATGCGGTATGAGAGGAAGGGAAGGGAAGGCAGAGCAAGAAGAGGGGAAGGCAGTGTGTTAGCGGGGAAGGGAAGGGAGATAAAACACACCAAAAGAGCAACATTTTCTTTTTAACTGCCGTTTTTAAAACCCATGCTATCTACCTGGCAAAGGCCTGTAGCTACCTGTATGCATACATGCTCGCACATGCAGCCACCTTTGGACCCCTCCAGTTGGCTCACTCCAAATCTGATTCGTACATGTTACAGTCCCCTCAACAGAGGGGGGGGGGGAGGAATCAGGGGGAGGAAAAAAAGGCGCGGCTGGTATCACGAGCCATGCTTGCGCACTGCACGTCGACATCCAATGAGGGACGTGGTATCAGTGGGAGGGGGAGGGTGTGAGAGAGAGGGACAGGGGTGGAAGAGAGATGGAAGGGAGAGGAAAGGGGGGGAGAGGGGAGGGGTCAGAGAGAGAGAGGGATGAGCAAGAGGGAGAGGGGTGGAAGAGAGGAGAGAGGGGAGGGAAGACTGTGGAGGGGGAGAGGGAGGGGGAGAGGGAGGGGGAGAGGGAGGGGAGAGGGAGGGGGATTCTGGCAGATGTGTTACCCAGTTTAATGTCCATCCAAGAGACGGCATGCACATTGATGAATCACCCTGCCTGTGAAACATGGGGATGACAGTTTATAGCTGGGTCAGGATTCAAACCCAGGCTCGACAGCTGAGAGTGAGCATGCGTACCTCTTGGCTATCCTGCCGTGATGTGGCGATTCATTTGTTTGTAACTGAAAACATTTTTTTTCTCATTGTAATCATCTGATTTGTTTTGCCTTCTTAATGAGAGAGATTTCCACATGAACAACTGATCGATGGTATCGCCATGGAAGCTTGTAGAGATCAGAGCTTGAAGAGTGCTCCAAGCAAACACTCCAACAACACGAACAAACTTTTAAAGATGAAACATTTAATTTTTTTCAAATGAATTTATCTATATCTAAGTGATGGGTTATATAATGAAAGAATATCGTACAAAAAGGGGAAACATCTTGTAAAATAAAGTTGCACATTTTTAGCGAGCCAGGCAACACCCGACGCACTGCAGAACAATGCGGAGCCAACACAGATGAGTAGCCTCTAAACTTTGTTCACATCGATCAATGTACAGTATTCAGTGAGAGTGTGAATATTGTAGAGTGCTCGCCAAGTGGCTGATGCACTCAAGGAAGTACTCCGACAAAACGGTTGATAAGGAATGGCTGGCTTGGCAAGTGATTAGCGATCACTGATCTGTCATATTAAACACCTCTCGGAGACGCCCGAAATGTGAAACTACGTCCGAATTGGACGCATGAACACTTTTTTCGCATTCAGAAACGCTGCTATGTTTAATTCTGAGCTTAAATTTTGAAATTCGGTTTGTTTAAGAGATTCTCGAGGTTATGGCATGTGCGGAAATTAAATAAAGCCATGAATGCTGGCGTCTCTGGGTGGTTATAAGCTGGCGTCTCTGGGTGGTCTGGGTGGTGCAATGTATCCAGCGATTCATAGCTTTGATGATCAGGCATTCGATGATATAAGTGAGGAAAGTGGAAAAAAAATTAGCGTTAAGAAATCGTTGTGAGTGAGTGACATGGTATGGTGAAGTGAGCGATATGGTAAGGTCCGAGTGAGCGATTATGGTAAGGTCCGAATGAGTGACATGGTAAGGAGAGGTGAGCGATATGGTGAGGTCCATGTGAGTGACGTGGTAAGGTCCGAGTGAACAACATGGTAAGGTGAAGTGAACGATGAGGTATTACGTATGAAGTTGTCACCTGCACTATGTTAGTGTCGATTCACGGGCCAAAAAAAGTGTAAAATAATTTTATAAAAGACGTCAACGCATGTGCCTTCCATTGAATACTTATATTCCTCGATTTTGACCCCAATTTCAGTTCCATTGCAGCTTATAACAAAGCCATGATTGCCTCCATTCGAGGTATGTCGCCTTTTGTGTAAAATCATAAAAATGACGTGGTGTGAAGTAATCTCCTAAAATGTGTCATTGCGTATGACGTCATTGACTTCACTTGAATCCTTCTATTCCACAACATGGTGTAAAATAATTTTATTTGTTTGAGTCCGGAGGGATGGAGGTGGGGTAGGAGGAGGGAGGGGTGGAGTGGGAGTCTGGAGGGGGAGGGGGTGTGAGGAGATAGGATGTGGGAGGGGAAGAGATGGGGTAGGAGTCTGGGGGGGAGGGGTGGGGTGGGAATCTGGAGGGAGGGGTGGGAGTCCGGAGGGAGGGACTGTGGGGTGGTGTGGGAGGAGGGATCCGGCATTGCCGGGCACCTTTGCTGGTATTAAACATAATAGGCTGGAAGGTAAGAATGCTGTGATAGTTTGACTGCATCAAAGCCAACCCATAGCCTCCAATCCATGAGGACCTACCGAACCTAACGTAAATGCAATGAAGTCACACAAACCTTTCTGGGGCTCTGTAAATGTTTTGAGTGATGCGGGGTTTGACACAAAGGACAAGGGGCACAATCTCTGGACAGAAAACAACATTGCGGAGAAAGACCTGGTGAGTGATCCGACGGAAGAGCCTCCAGGTTTTGACCTCCCCCAGAAACAGTGCTCCACGCTCAACAGGATCCATACTCTCCGTGCTAGGACATCACCCCACCTCCACAAATGAAATTTCAAAGACAGCCGAGTATGTGACTCTGGTCACCCAGATCAGACGATTCATCACATTGTGAACAAGTGTCACCTACGGAAATCTGATGGAGGATTTTGGGCGATCGACCTCACAACAGACAGTGCTGTGACTTGGCTGTCCAACTTTTATGATATGCAAGATTAGATTAGCTAAATATAACCTCTCAATCACAACAGCCGAGTCAAAGACAGCTGGCTGTGCATAGTAGGTATCCAAGGACGAAAAGCAGTTGTTTAGTTCTGCACCACCTGCTGCAGGAAAACTTCAAGAAAAATGATTTTTTGTGAGAGATCTGGATCTACCCAAAGTGCAATTGACAACTGCAATTCCAGTCGTGATGCTTTTCACCTGTTCTTGAACCATCAAATTCTATTGCTCGTCATGCACGACATCAATCATGAAGGTAACTGGCAATGGATGGAAATCGACAAAATTGTTGCTTTCATGGGATTTTGTCTTTTACCTGGGGTTTCAGAGGCTAAATTCCCTTATTATTGAGGAGCTTTAAAGTTTGCATCAACTGCAAGTGACGGCCTTTTCTCTGACTTGAAAAGATTTTACGTTTTGATGACACAGTTACACATCAAGAACGATGGTTTGAAGAAAAGTTGGTACTACTCGGCAAAATTTGGAATGTCTTTCCTCGGAACTGTCGAGCCAAGTACAAGTCTCGCAAGTTTGTTACGGTTGATGAACAGCTTGTGCAGTCTGGTGCCAGCTTAGTGGTTAGGGTGGCTCGCTTGTGATCCTAGGGTCCTGAGTTCAAGCCCCATTGGCTGCTGAATTGACACCAGGTGGGGTCGACTCAGCATGTAATCCTTCCGAAGTCAGCGACATGAGTACCAGTATAGTGGTAGAGGGGCACGGCATCAGCGGCACAGCCACGCTCCAAGAAATGATAACTACCTGGCAGCCAAGCTGCCATACGCAAGAACAGAACAGAACGGAACAGCTTGTATCATTTCGAGGAAGATACCCAGAAGTGAATTGCACCAAAAAAACATGAGGCAGACAGCCACAGGTTGGTCAAGGAGAAAGAGTTGTTCCAAGGTTTACACAGCCATTGACTGGATCATGTTGAAATGATATAAGACGACTGTTTGTTTGTGTTTTTCAACAATGTTTCAGAATGTAATGAAAAAATATAATCAATAAATCAATCATACCAGTGCCAACTGTTCCTGACACATCTGTTCATGAAAAATGACATGCGCCCACTGTCCAAATTTTGTATTTCGAGAATGTGATAATGCTAACACCTTCTCTGAGTAAAAATAAAAATAAATACGAACAATTGAAACTCTCAAAAGAAGATGCAAGCCGAACAGAGAGCCTGTTGGTTTAATGTCCGAGATTTCAAGATGTTGTTGCAAGCATGGTGTGTACATGCTTACAGGCACACATGCATGCATATGGGCAAACACACACCCAACACTGCGCACACGATGCACACATGTGAGAACGTATTAGAATATATTGTTAATAGTAAATGGTGCAGGTGATTTAAAGAAGCTGAGCGAAAGGAGCAAATAAAAAAAGCATGTGAAACTGCCAGGACTCACCCTGATCCTGGACCTTTTGTGGGCATGGTCTCGTGGTGTCAGTGGGTGAAAGAAGCTGGCAAGGAGGAAAAGCAGAAAGAGGACGAGGAGACTCAAACTGAGAGCATCCTGTTATAACAGCCTCAGCTGCTGGGATAAGACGCTGCCGCTCACCCTGACTCAGTTCACCTTCGCTTAGCATCATTCCCTCTCCCTGGGAACTATGTACCTGAGAATGGCGTGGATATATAGAAAGAGGAGTGGGTAAACACAGGTGAGTTTTATACCTGACACCAGCAGTACACAGTTCCACACTGTATTGGGAGGACATAAACATTCCTTTTCTACACACTTGTATCACGCGGAGCAAATATTCATGAACCGTGGGATTGTAAAAACCAGCACATTTCGTTCAGAATCACACACTTAATAATGAAACCACAAGTGGTACATGAAGATGTTGTAATGGTAGACCATGTGCTGGACATGTGGTGGTCATGTGGTCAAATCTTCCATCCGGACGATCATCAATTTAGCAACGGATTGTCCTCAGAGATGCCATCCGCAGGGAAAGCCAAACAAGTCTGTTCTTCGGTTTCTGAAGGACAGAACCTCAAAGTGGATCTGCTGCATATGGTAATTTCCCTGTTTATAAAAGGATTTGGGGCCGAGCGATGTACCCCGGGGAAACGTATGGTGATTTTACAATCTCCTCGCGGAGGGTTTGCGCCGTCTCCAATGGCTGCGAATTTAACTCACGCCACAGTTATAATTTCCAAATTGCAAAACGTGCACCAGGCCAATACTCCAGTGGTGAGAAACAGGTTTAAGGAATAATAAAAAAACAAGGAATGAGGGATAGGAAAAACAAAAAGATGCACACATATTAAATTATTATCGTGACAGCTTACACGATATCTTAATCATTGACACCACGAAGATTCAGACAGGCAGAGGTCACAAGACAATGAAAGAAAGAACCTGATCCCCACATGCTGCCTGTGTTGAGGGAGCGTGAGATGGCGAGTTTTTGGCAGGAAGAGATGTGTCTGGCTGTGTTGTGTCTGTGCTCCGTAGCTTCGTAACACATGAGCATTTGTCTGGCACTACTGAGTCCTGTCTCTCTCCAGAACTGAAGAGTCCACTTGCTGGACTCCATGTGATCTCTCTGGCACAACTAATCTATGCTTTGAGCTGCTGCTCTCCACTCTCTGCTCCCTCAACCAACTCAACTAACTACTCAGTCCCGAATGCTCATTCTGTCCATGCCACTGAGCTTTTCTTTCCTCGTGACCATGCACCGATTGGTTCTCCACTGGCCTGTTGGAGCATTTGGCCACACCCGCAGTTGTGAATGGTTTCTGGCAGGTCGAGCAGTTATCAACATGGCTGTAGTTCTTACATGGTTGCATGGTTGCAAGACAGTGCTTGTGCTGTCCTGTGAAGGTGAGGGAAGGGATTTTGCTGCGGGGTACAGAGCAGGTGAAAGTTCAGTTCACTTGAAAGAGACACAGATTACGTGGAGAATGATTTAAAAACTTAATGAGGGGTAAGAGTGGGGAAGCTTGGAAAAACATTATGGTGGTGAGGGGGTCTTGATTATCAACTCCGAAACAAACTTCGACACATGCTCTATCGTTTTACACAGAAACCACACACTTATGCTGAACATGTATTAGTGGTATAACTCGTCTATATTACACCCGTTATCACCTATTCACGTCCCGTAACAACATATTATAAAACACTCCAATCTCTTCTCACCACCTCACCACTGGACAGTAATTATGCAAATAACAAAACCAGTAATAAAGTTGTCATGTGGTTTGTGTAGTTGGTTGTAATGTCCTTTCCTGGGTGTTGTAAGGCAAAACGGAACCCACCTCGGGCCAAAAGGACTCACATTCTTGTTATTAGGATTACACTTTGTGTGTCAGTTAAGTTTTGAGCTTGCAGCACTGGATCATGTTCCCGAAGAGACAGGGAAGGGCATTGTAGTTTACGCACAGTAGTATGTGTGTGTGTGTGTGTGTGTGTGTGTGTGTGTGTGTGTGTGTGTGTGTGTGTGTGTGTGTGTGTGTGTGCGCGCGTGCGCGTGCGTGCGCGTGCGCGCGCGCACACGCGCTGTTGGTTGTTCTCTCCATTTGCGGGTTAGAAGAGATGGAATGAAGTCCATCCAGGACTCAAAGTATCCACCTTCACTTCGATAAGGGATCACAGTTCACGGACCACGCTGTTTAACTTTGTTGTTCAGAGTTTTGTTGTGAGGGCTTTTTTTCAGGATCGGCACTGAACCCCAAACTGCCTCCAATTGTAGTTCGTTTGTGGTAATATTTCCGGGGATCATTTCCAAAATCTCAGTGAGGTTTTTCTTTATTATTCCTGTTTTTTTCCAATTATCACTTGTGGTGCAATTTCAATGCTCTTCAGCTTCCAAGATCTTTTGATCTCATTTTGAGGTCCTGGTATTTGGTATGCCTGGGTTGGCTTATAGGTTAGGGTGGTGGGCTTGGGATCCTGGGGTCCTGAGTTGAAATCCTGCTCAGCTGTTGAATTAATACCAGGTGGCGTTGACTCAGCCTGAAATCCTTCTGAGGTTGGCAAAGTGTTTACCAGCTTGCTGGGATGATTGAGCCATTCGAGTATCCTGTGTCGGAATGGCGACCCGTCCAGGATTGTGCCCAACAGCCCCAGGAGACTGCTTCGGCAGCACCAACGCTCAGCACAGAGTATGGTCCCATTGTATGGATGGTATTTGGTCATTTTCTTGATTTCTGCATTATTAAGCCAAAATCACTGGGTACTGATATCTCAATCAGCAATGCTGTCTTTTCCTTTTTCTTCCTGAGAACGATGTCCGGTAACGAGGCTCTGTTTTCTATGTTCACGCTCGATGGGATCATCAGGTCGTGCGTGAGCATGATGTCATTATTTTCAATGACTGCCCTTGGTTGGTGTTTTCATGAGGTTTCTGGAACTGGGATGTTGAATTTTTTTGCAGATATGACAATGAATCACTTTGCACACTTTTTTGTGTGCAAGTTGTGTCTAAAGTTGTTCTGAGAATAGTTTTTTGCATCCCGAAAGCAGGTGACTAGTACTTTCGGTTTCTGCCTTGCAGAACCTACGCTTGTCTGTCTGGCTCAGTCCCGTCATCTTTTTAAACCAATTGGTGTGGTGTCCTTGATCTTGGCCCTTTTTAATGATTCATTCTCTGTCCCAGTTGAGCTGACCTCTTCTTAGCCATTCCAATGGGACTTCTTTGTTGATCCCAACTCAGTCCAATTGTTTTTTTGTACTTTCCTGCTCTTTTGTCATTCTCCCAGTTGTTGGTGTATATTTGTTGTTATTTCTTTTCATGTATTTATTTTGTCTTTTTTGGAATTGTTCTGGCTGTATTTGTTGCTTTTTCATTTTCCTGTGCGGCATCTTCTATTCACACCTGTTTTTGGAAATTCCTTGCAAGGTGAGTTCGGGATTCTTTTTCAGGTTTGTTGTGTTCCTGTTTATTTACAAATTGAATCCGATAGTCTGTTGAGAACTTCATATACTCAGCTCGTCTGACACTCATCGCTCTGTGCAACTGGTTGAGTTCCATCAGGCTGCTCCCCTCCCTTTCGTCACCAACCTCCTTAACAAAAAAAGTAACCCAACTGCAGGAAGATGTCCGAAGGCACAGTTGGGCACCAGATATGGATGATTGTTGGCTCAGAAGGAGTTCACCACCTTCTGACAGGTTTTTGGTTTTATTCCTGCTGGGTGTCCATATACATCCACCCTCCTCACCAGGGAACCTTGTGGGGAAGATGGTTTAGTCGTCAACAACCCGACCATGAAACAGGCGAGTACAGGTTTACATGATACCCGTAACAATTCACAGATCGAATCTGGCCCGACCTGATTGTCGAAGCCTGTGCTATTATTATCATCTCATGGACATTTGCTCCATCCTTTTAAATGCTAAGTATCAAGCAAGAAAGCAGCATGTACTGTTTTGGAACATTTGATGTGATTCGGCCAGGCTTTGAACTGCCAAACTCCCAGACTTAAGAGTGGATGCTCCAACCGTTACGCCACCAAATCTGATTGGTATTTGCACATTGGTTCATTGTAATTAACTTGTGACAATGATTTTATTTTTCCATTCGACCAAAACATTAACTTTCTGTCACAGAGTTGGAGAATATAGAAACAGCAATTTACATTGTGCAAGTTACCCTAATTAGGCCGACTCATAAAAAAGATACCTCGGGATATTTTCAATCCATCTGACTGCAGACAAGAAAAACGGCTTTAAATCCCCTCAGTATGGTGTACACTCGAATTAGTGGGGCAGCAGAGCAAACTCGTTGTGTATTTTGTGATAAAAGAACAAAATTTGGCACAGAGATAGACAAATATAAATTAATCAGATCTGGATATTGTGGCATTGCAGATTTGACCCCTGATGACCGTGGCAGCCATCTTACAAAATGGCTGCCAAGTGATTATGGTAACTTTGAGGAACTGCTTAATTCAGAAGAAGTAGATGGTTTCAGTGGTGTAATTGGACAATGACAGTTCCAAGGAAATTATTATTAATCATTGGTAACCAGCCATTGCACGATATGGGATTATAACATGGATATTTTGGTGACACAGTGGTGTAGAAATGTAATTTTCTGTGATGAAATAACCTTGTTTTATTGATGACAGACCAAGACCACCAAGCCAGTTAGCTGACCTGCCATGATGACCTTGAAGAGCATAATCAGATGAGGTGTGTCAAAATTATCAAAGCAAAGAAAAATGAAAGTATTTTGTGCTTACATTTCTATTAACCCGTGTCAAAGTGTCGGCCTAAATCATGAGTGTAAAGTATAAATGAAGATGGTGGAACAGATCAATAATATTGTTACAGCTTCGGGTACCGAGACACCAGTTTGTTACTCAGGGGGTTTAATCCCCGTTTGTCCTCGGAAGGGCTGGTCCTGGGGCCACCGCTTACAATTAACGTTGTGGTACGGTGGGTTGCTTTAGAACCACAAACGCCACCCAGTTCACCACGAGTTCCAGTGTCTGCCGTCTAATTATTCTGTTTAATGAGAGGTCACATGGTTACCTGAATGGGGAGCGCGCCCTCGGCAAAGCGCCAATCTTATCTTGATTAGATCTTAATAAGGGCAGCCGAGCGTGTCGTGAACTATGACAGGTCAAGTCGTGTGGTAATTACCTCCCAGTCTATTTGGGTTCGGACAATGCTGTATCAACGGAAGGAAAGGACAAGCACGGACAGGTTGGAACGTCAACAAGCTATTTATTTATCAGAAAATAAATAAATAAAAAGAACTTTTTATTTCCGTGAGGTAAAAATAAATAAATTCCAAATCAATCAAAATTATAGGAAAAGAGACAGAGAGCAGATGCTTATCGGGGATTGACTTACTTAACAACTAAACAGAGACAAGGGTACCCAGCAGATCATTTGGGGCGAGGGGGGGGGGGAGGAAGAATCGTCTCTCTCATCAAACAAAAGTCGTCCGTTAAACGAAAACGTTCTGAAATTTGTGAGCGTGCCTTGTCCGTCACCAGCACCCAGCCTTGCCGTGCACCCACTCGCCAACAGCCTTGAACGCCAGTCGACATCACCCCCAAGAAACAGGTACGCCAAGGGCGACCGTCTGACTGGAACCGACGAAGCAGCCATCTGACTGGCACGATGAAGCAACCAACCGTCTGACTGGCACGGCGTGCGTAACCGTCTGACTTGAAATGACGAAACGCTCTCAAAGCTGTCAGAGCCAGAACCAGCTATCACCAACTGACTGACAAACTGTGTCGTTGTCGGCTGACCCGTGCCTCACTCGTTGTCGACTGACCCGCATGCGCACACCGCATACCACTCACGCCAAGAACGGACCTCTCTTTCTTTTTATAGGCGGCCTATCTCGGCGGCACAGACTCCCCCCAAATTCAACTCACTCCACTGACGCACCGTTACCGTGACAACCCGCGGCTTACGAGGCCATGCCTATGGTGCTGGGCGAGCAAAAAGCAGCCATTTGTCAGAATTACCGAGCAGAAACGTGAAGCGCTCATAAAACGTCAACAACAATTATTACCTCACTGTTTAGCCCGACATGAACAGGAGCCAGCCAGCGCCCATAGAGCGGCGGAACAGGGTGTCGAACGTCGATGGATAAAGGTGGGTCTCGGCATCCGTGAAAGAAACAGGGGAAGGCAGGCGTTGGCGCTGGCGAAAGAAACGCCATGCATGAATGTGACTATCGTCGAGAGAAAACGCTTCCCATAAGAGAGGGGATCTATTCTCTACCCTTCTCAACGAATCACATTTAGAATCCCACCAGACATGGGGATGGGTCTATCCTGGACATGCATTTAGGGAAATAACTATCCGAGGACCTGGATGTTGGTATGCATTCGGCGGATCGGATTCTGAAATCCGTAACAATATATACTGTTACGAATCTGGAACCCATCACACACAACAGCTAGAGTCCTTATAGATCAATTATATCGGCAAGTATGTGTTTCTAGTTTGGGTCCCATCCCTTGTTTAATGGGTAATTAAGTGTACGTGCACTGCGAAGTTGTTTTATAGTCAGGTCTTTAAATCCTTAGATCCGACAAACCAACCACCCTGCCATTCCCATTCACAACTCCTCCACTGAACAAGCGCTTTACCAGGCTCCCCTTACTGTTCAGTTGGAGTTTTCACAGCGCATCAACACACCTGATCCCTGTCCAATCAGGAGCGAACAGCGCGTCAACACACCTGATCCCTGTCCAATCAGGAGCGAACAGCGTGTCAACACACCTGATCCCTGTCCAACCAAGCATGCACAGAGCGTTCGACACCGAGGCTCCGCCCCACTCAGGGAGTGGATAAAAAGACCAGGCTCCCTTTGGAGGTTCATTCGTGTTCATGCTCGTGTTGGCGGCGGAGCCTGGTTGTGTGTCGGAGCCTGAGGAGAATCACTTGTTTCGCCTGCCTCGCCGCCTCCTCCCTTGTTTTTGCCGTCCGGATCGTGCTTGCGTCTGCCGCTCCACTCCTGGTGCCTTCGTCCTTGACGCCACGTGAAAGCTGCGGGTTTGAGTCCCGCCACTGAGCCAGATCGTCGAAGACCGCACGTGGCGGACAGGTCCAAGCACAGGCTATGGCCTCCAGCTCACCTTTCCTCGAGCTGGAAGCCTTCAATAAAGACCCGACGTGGTCCGTTTCTTTTGGCTGTGTGTCTGTGTGTGGGCCCCGTCTCTTACGTAGAATTGTTCAGTGCTTTTTCTCACTGTATATTGCCTGCCTGATATTGGGATAACTCTGCCATTACGTGCCTCCTGCCCCGATTATTATTGTAATAAATTTCCCTATTGTTGAATGTTCCAGCTCGTTCCCTGTCATTTGTTTTATTGGTTTAGCACGGTGCATGTTGAGGAATAGCGAGGCAGTAAATTGTTCATTTGGACCGACGGGCCTTGGTAACCATCCGCTCGGGTTACACAAGGTTCGGGCATGGTAACGGCTCGTTCCGCTCGAGGTCTGTCGAGGGTGTGAATTCCCCGGTAGCTTTTCCGCGTGGGTAATTAGGCATATTGAAGTTTGGCAATTAACCCTACCCCACGCGGTCGAATTATTGGCGATTCATGGTCCTGTAACGGACCCGTGCCTTTCGGACTTATCCGAGGGTCACGACCTAAATTCCGGTGTGTTCGGTGGAGCCGACTCTACTGCTCCCTCTGGCGGTCGTGCTCGCCACCGATACCCGGCCCACAACAATACCACATAATTGGAAATGTTAAAGTATACATTGTGGATAAAGGCAACTGAAATTAAATAAGTATTGTGGTTACTGTGTGAAAGGGCACTTGTGCAGACTGGCAGGCTCAAGGAATGTGGTGTTTTGGCTAATGTGTCCCAACTGCATTCCCACATTAAAGAGGAATGGACTGGGAGAAAGTGTTATTATGGAGAGAGTCTTTGAAGACTCCAAGACATGCAGACCCCTCGACGCCAGGCCTCAGAGTGACCTTGTGTTAGACACAATATAAGGCGGGCAGAGAGCTATACAAGCAGAGAGGAAGGCAACACGGTGTAATCAGAGAGAAGCTACAGCTGGTTGCACGGTACGCCCAAACTGAAGTTCATTTTAAAAACCGAGCTTCAACAGCAATGAGGGTGCTGAGAGTGGCACATTGACCACAGTCCTGACTCTCGAACCAGCTGCATCTTTGCGACTCTCAACCACAGTCCAGACTGCCCCCAGATGGTCTGTTAAGTCATTGCAACCACCGGTGACCATTTCGTAAGATGGTTTCCATGGCTGTCAGAGGCCAAATCTGTGATGTCCCAATATCCAGATTTGTTACTAATATATTAGTCTATCTCCATGCCAAATGTGGTGCTTTTATCACAAAATGCACAATTGTTGTGAATTATTTGGCTGTGGGGCCCCAATGAATGCAACCCTTATTGGGACACACCAGAATGGTGCATTCAAACAGATATGACCCCTTGGGGGATCTAATGTGGGGTCAGACAGCATGAAGGCAAACATGCTGGAAAATGATCGCAAACTTGTCACACCTTGTATTTAACTCAGCCCACGGAGATTCTGAGCATGTGGGAAAACATCTCCTTCCTTCTTTCTTTCGTCTTCTTTGAGGCGATGATGATAACTGCTCATGCAGCGATGGAAGGCTTCAATCCCTCACACATCCTTCCTGGTACCTCCAGACAATCATTCCCATCACTATATTATTGATGTTTCACAAACTTTCATATTGTGCAACTGTTATCAGAGCGCAAAAATAATGTATCCATTTGCTTTCAACCAATATGTCAGGCTAGTAAAACTTCACATGTGCTTGTAAAGCTCATTAGTTATTATGGTTACTTCCTGGCTTACTTACATTTCCTTTGTTTCATTGAAATAGATAACCTGTACACATAAAGTCCAAGACTGCTCGACTCACTGTGTGAGATATGGGTGGCAACAATTCCAGAAGCTGAAGAAATACCACTTGCACACACGCATGCACACACATGGAGGACAAAGGTCTCACCTGCAGCCAACCAGAAGTGGTTTGCTGGTGAACAACTGAATCATTCCTTTTTGACATTAGAATCTGAACAGGGTCTCTCAATCCTCTGTTGGAACTCTGGTAGAGAACCTGCCCCTCACTCGGTGGATCGTAATCCTGCAGAAAAAGAAACCGGTGAAAAAGGCATGATCGACATGAATAATGACCAACATCTACATTGTCTTAATGAGTCAAACGTGAGCTACTTACTGCTAGTAAGTACAAGGACAACCCAGGAACTTAGACAGAGGAGGAGGCCATTTCCCCCATTATGCCCACACACTATGAAAACCACATTTAAAATTTCTTTATACAAGGCTGAGAATGGAGCTGCCACTCAATCAGACACATGGGCATACGAACGAGGCAAACACTTTACACAGCCACTGAGCTTGGGGGACGTGCCCTCACTTCCTGGGATACTCTGGGTACCAGCGATGTCACACCAACGGTGCCGCCTTTCTCATCACGCTCAGTGAGGCATTTCCTCCGAGGGAATTTCCTCCTCCGTATGGATTCCAACCGATGGCGATTGGCTGTGTTCTGTCCTCTTAAATGCTGAGCATCAAGCCAGGAAAGCAGCACGTACCATTTTTTAAGTTCTTTGGCGTGACTCGGCCGGGGTTTGAACCGCCGACCTCCCAGACTTGGAGCAGACACTCGAACCATTACACCACCGAGTCTAACACATCAATGTAATCCATCAGTTTATCTACTTAATTGCACTGGGAGGGAAAGAGAGTAGGGAGGGGAACAGTGGGGGAGGGACAGGGACATCACCTGGATGTGTTTTGCAGGGGATGGGGAGGGAGGAGTGGAGAGGAGAAGGAGTAGGGTTGAGAACAGTGTGGGAGGGACAGGGACATCACCGGGGTGTATTTTTCCGAGGACGGGGATGTAGGAGGGGAGTGGAGGAAGAATAGGGAAGAGCACCGTGAGGGAGGCACGGGGAAATCACTGGGGTGTGTTTGCGGGGATGGGGAAGTAGGAAGGGAGTGGAGGAGGAGTAGGGAAGAGAACAGTGGGGGAGGCACAGGGAAATCACTGGGGTGTGTTTGCGGAGGATGGGGAAGTAGGAAGGGAGTGGAGGAGGAGTAGGGAAGAGAACAGTGAGGGAGGAACAGGGACATCACCGGGGTGTGTTTTGTGGGGATGGGTGGGGGAGAGGAGGTGGAGTTACCTTGTGCTTTGGGGGGGGTGCAGTGGAGGGGGTTAAAGCCCCGTGTCTAACTTTTACTACAAACAAATACTGATTGATTGACTGTTCATCATCAGACACAATCCCAATGTGGAGTAAGTATTATATTTTCTTAGACTGTAACCACACATTGAGTGGGAGAGGATACACCTGGTATGTTTTATGAGGTCAAAACATGCTCTATCTCTTAAGTACATAGTTTACATATTAATACTAATATTAATCAATCATCAATCATCGTCACAATAGTTAACGTCATTTCTGAATAATAGTCCGGGAGCCAACCGATCAAAATTAAAAAAAAATTGCCCGGTCTGCTATAAAATTTTTGTGTTGATTTTCATAAAGAGACACCCTTTGAGTATATGAAAACCAATGTTGGCAATGGTGAAACCCTTGCGCAACAACACAGTCAACACTTTTGCGAGCCCCCTCTGATAACAAAATGTTGGCAAAAGCGAAGATGTAGGATGGGGGTAGGGGTAATTCATATTGTCCTAAAATCATAACCACTAAACCTATATACACAAATGACCCCTCATATTAAAGAGGAGTTCATTTCCTATATCACAATTGGTGTAGATTTAACCTACCTACAATTGACAAGGTTATATGTCAAACAACAAAAGATTTATGCAACTCAGAAATGCTTGACTATCAATGGGGTCAGGAACAAGAACATACTTTTACATGCCATGGTTTTAAGGAAGATAAAATTAGAAATGGATTAACACAATATTGTGACATGAAACATCCTCTTCAGAGGAAGAGTCACTCTCTGAAACAACTCCACCACATGAACCTCTCTGACCAAGGCATATGCATGTCACTCAGCAAGGCACAGCAGCCTTTTTGCATGAACATCGTTTCAGACATTTGGATAATTTGCACATGCAAGACACCGTTTTGTCTATGTTTGGCTTGGCTGGCTTAGACATGAGAATTGGGACCAGTTTTCCATTGATAAGGGTTCTGCCAAATGTTGTGGCTGGGGGAAGTGCTCGGTCACTGAGATGTGCACGTCTATACAGAAGCAATTGATACAATGCTCTTAAAACAAGGAAGTAAAACGCATCTTCTGTTGCTGGCAGTGACCTAAGGTCTAATTTTGAAGAGACAAACATATGCTGCCTGAGGGTATCCAAACAGCTGAACCCTTTTTGGCCATGCAGAGCAGTCCAGTATACTCTGGCCTCATCAATGACACATTCTGTTGCTGCCATTTCACTATCTCTTCCAAAATCAACAAGGTGGGGAAGGTTTCCTATCAGTCCCAGAGAAACCTGTGCCGCTCTTCTTTTCACAGGAACACAGGCATCATCCCAACTGACTGGAAGAGGGGCCTTGTTGTCCCTCTCTGGAAAGGGAAGGGTGATCGCCAAGACTGCAACAACTACCGAGGGGTGACGCTGCTCTCAGTGCTGGGCAAAGTCTTTGCTCGGATAATTCTTGATAGGATTCACCACCATCTGCTTGAGCACCAGCTTCCAGAGCAGTCAGGCTTTACACCAAAGAGGTCAACGATTGACCGTATCCTTGCACTTCGTGTCCTCGCCGAACGCAGACGAGAGTTTTGGCAGGGGCTGCTTGCAGCCTATGTTGATCTCTGTAAAGCGTTCGATTCAGTGAATCGGGATGTCCTCTGGAGGATTCTTGGTCTTCGTGGGGTGCCACCGAAACTGATCGATCTGATGTCTGAACTCTACTCTGGTACTGAGAGTGCTGTGAAGTGTGGTGGTACCATCTCTGACTTATTTCCAGTTGTTACTGGAGTTCGTCAGGGATGTGTACTTGCCCCCACACTTTTCAGCACTTGTATGGACTGGATTTTAGGGAGGATGTCGGAGAGATCAAGTTGCGGTGCATCGTTTGGCAATGTCAAGATCTCGGACCTTGATTTTGCAGATGATGCAGTCATCTTTGCGGAGACTTTAGACATCCTCTTGGGGGCCCTCGAGGTGCTGAATGAGGAGTCAGAGCCGTTGGGATTACGGATTTCTTGGGTCAAAACTAAGATCCAGGCTTTCGGTGACATCTTGGATGCTGCTGTCCTGTCTGTGTCTGTTTGTGGTGAGGATGTTGAGGTCGTGGATAGATTCACTTACCTTGGCAGTGATATTCATGTCTCCGCAGGTTGTGAGCCGGAGGTCAATAGACGTCTGGGTCGGGCCTGGGGAGTCATGGATTCACTGGATCATGGGGTGTGGCGCTGCCGGTACCTGTGCGGGAGGACGAAAGTCCGAGTCTTCAGGTCCTTGGTACTTCCAGTCTTGCTCTATGGGTGCGAGACTTGGACTTTGACCAAGGATCTGAGACGGAGACTTAATTCCTTTGGTACCAGGTCTCTTTGAAGAATCCTTGGCTATCGCTGGTCGGATTTTGTGTCCAACGAGCGGTTGCTGAGAGAGACTCGGATGAGATTTGTTACCTGCATAGTCCGTGAGCGTCAGCTGCGGCTGTATGGACATGTGGCTCGTTTTCCTGACGCTGATCCTGCTCACCAGATTCTCTCAGCGAGGGAGTCTCATGAGTGGAGGAGGCCAGTGGGCTGACCACGTGCCTCATGGTTGCAGCAGGTTGACCATCATCTCAAGGAGATGGGGATGGGCCTGGCATCTGCCTGGGGGATGGCCAGACGGAGGCCCCTGGAGTACCGGCGGAAAGTGGACGCAGCGACGCGCTGTTCTGGCACATGCTCCCATACCTGACCTGACCTCTTCTTTTCCCCTTCTGAATGGGTAGCTCACTGTGTCACATCCACACAACACATATGTGCACAGAAGTGTAGCTGTGACATCAAGAGGATTTTCTGGTACTTCCTGCTCAACACTTCTATCAGCTCATGAATAGGTAGGTATTGATTCTGCCGTTGTATCCAGAGTTCTTGCAATGTGTTCAAGCAGCAGAAGTGATATATACACAGCATAATTATGTCTGTATCTGTTGCATGCACAACAGCTCGATGGTGATCAAGATATTCCACACAATATGCAAGATGAGCAATAATCCTTGTGTCTGCCTCTTCATGTTCTTCACAAGGTAAGTCCAGAACTGAACTTGATGCTGATGTGATGGAAAGAGTGTGACCTTTGTTTTCCATCATACCACCAATAATGATGGTCACTCCATCTGGAATAGCTTCAGGACTCTCACAAAGGGAAGTGCCAATGAAGTTCTGAAGATTTCCTTTATTTCTTGGATTCTTCATGAGTAAATTCCAGTCCGGAATTTCTAGACTCTTGGATGGTGAGAATTGTCTTGCCTGGTCTGTCTGGTTTCTCCTCTGCTGCTCATCACCCTTCAAAGTATGGCTATCATCAAAATCATACTGATCACCAATGATGTTGACACAGTTGCACATTTCAGGTTTCAACTGCAGGAGCTTGCGAAGATACAGCTGGGGAAGTTCACCAAATGTTTTCGCACCCATTTTTTGGTATTTATTTACAAATGCCATTGTGTCTACCAGATAAACTGTGTATAGGTCACTCTGTGGTAATGATGGCAGCTGTAAAACAACATCCTGCTCAGCTTCAGCAATTAGCACTGCCACGAAATCAGACTTGTTGCCTTTGCGCATTACAAACCCCTGTGCTAAGCGTGGATCAACCTCAAACAGGGATGATGGGTAGTCTGTCCACTCATGGGAAAATGCAATCTGTCTTGTGACTGGGTCGGCATCTCGATAGAAACACAGCACACGTGTAGTTGCAGTCTCATCTTGATAGATCCTGATTAAACTCTGTTTCCTTGATGGGTTTGATTTCTTCTGTGAGGAGAAAGTTACCAGCTTCAGTGGTTCAATCTTAATAGAGACCACCTCTTCTGCTTTCATAATGGCTTCCATGCCCTTAGCTTGAGCATGGACCAAGTCTTTTGAAGCATCCTTCTCACCAGTTGCTCTATTGAGCAGATCCATTTGGTTGTTACACTGGAATGGGTTTATCATCTGCTGGCATATCACTTTCTTGATCTCCTCAACATGCATATGTTCTTCTGTTGCCTGCTTATGTGTTTCTCCATGATGAGTAGATTCCTGTTGGCCTAGATTAGCCATAGACTTTATGTTCTCTGATACAGCTGTGAGAAATGGTGCTGTCTTCACATATTTATCTCGAGCAGCTGGTGCCTGAGATATGCCTTTGAACAGAGATGTCTTCCCTTCATTGTTGTATGTCTGCTCCAGGGCCATGTCACTCCAAACACCATTGAATTTTCCTTTGGAAGAGTGAACTGTGAAGTACCCAACCTGGATCCAGCAAACCTTAACCGAACTGTGTTCAATAGAGTAAGAGGATTTTGGGGGTAGGGGTAACTTTGGTTGACAAAAATGTTAATTTTCTCTTTAAAAATTGATAGAACTCACTCAAATTTGCTGTTTTAATTAGCCATGGATACCATGTTCATATCACATTAAGAGAAATTAGTATTCTAATGCAGCATCTGCCTATGATAAGAAAAGTTCTAAAGGCCATCTTCAAAAAACGTTATTTTTAAGGCATTTTTCACAAAATTATGTACTTTTACGAGGTTTACTTCCACAAGGCAATTTTTTTTTTTGTCATTTTACAATGCACTGATTGAATTCTTACATTTAGTTCACATTTATTTTTCATGAATGTGATTTTTTAATTTTTTTAGAAATTTTATTGACAATTGCTGTTTTATCAAATTTTTCAAATCTTCCTCAAACAAAAACGTCCGCCAAAATTTTTCGCAAGAGCTTATGAATTGCCAACATTGGTTTTCATGAACTGCAAACATATATCTAAACATCCTGGGGGTGTAAAATTTTATAGCAGAGGCTGTAAGGTCCAACCCTAAAACAGCCTCGTACACAGGTTGGCTCCCGGACTATAAGGTTTCTATATAATCAAAGCAATTTGTTCAAAATGCAGTTTGGAGGAAAGCGCGAGTGTCGAACTGCCTCACTCAAAACATGAGATCGCTCGATGGACAGGGCCTCAAAAGGATCCATTCGGTGAGAATGTCACAGGTATCACAACACGGGCACTGTTGACAGGTAAACACCCCTGCCAAGGAGGCCCAGAAGTCAAGACAAACTGAGAAATGGTGCAAACGTAAGGAAATGTAAGATTATTTAAAGCGTGAATGAAACAATAACACAAAAGCTTCACATGCCGTTCTGAACATGTGCGTGATTCAACAACAAAATATAAATATTCAACAATCAAAATATTCACAGATTGTTTTATTGTTTACTGGCATGGATCGGCTCACGACGTTCGCCTCTCCACACGTCGTTGCAGAGAACGACGTCACAGATTTACTGTATTGGCATGATTTACACCAATCACGATACTAACATTTATTTTGCACAAACTTATTTGTAATGTTGGTGATATTACATTTGTAAGAAATTTATTTGGCATATAAGAAGGTCCAAGTGGTCTAAAGCTGTCTAATCTGTCTGTGGGGTGTAAGGGGTCAAAATGGTGTTAATGTTAAGCAACAAGGACCGAAAAACTCGGACTTTCATCCTCCTGCATTGGTATGGACAGCGCCACACCCCATGATGCAGTGAATCCATGACTCCATCAGCCCAACGCAGACGTCTCCTGTCCTCTGGCTCACAACATGCAGAGACATGAATATCACTGCCAAAGTAAGGGAATCTCATGCTGACCTCAACAACCTCACCAAAAACAGGTACCGGCAGGATAGCAGCATCCAAGATGTCATTAAAAGCTTGGATCTTAGTTTTGACCCAGGAAACCCAAAATCTCAGCAGCTCCGACTCCTCATTCAGCACCTCGTGGGTCCCCCTTACGATATCTAGAGTCTCCGCAAAGATGACTGCATCATCTGTGAAATCAAGGTCAGAGATCTTGACATTCCCAAACGATGCACCGCAGCTTGATCTCTCCGACACCCTCCCTAGAATCCAGTCCATACAAGTGCTGAAAAGTGTGGGGGCCAGTACACACCCCTGAGGAACTCCAGTAACAACTGGAAATAAGTCTGAGATGGTACCACAACATCTCACAACACTCTCAGCACCAGAGTTGAGTTCAGACATCAGATTGATCAGTTTTGGAGGCGCCCCATGAAGACCGAAAATCCTCCACAGGGCATCCTGATTCACTAAATCAAACACTTTACAGAGATCAACATAGGCTACAAGCAGCCCCTGCCGAAACCCTCGTCTGCGTTCGGTGAGGACCCGAAGAGCAAGGATACGGTCAATCGTTGACCTCTTTGGTGTAAAGCCTGACTGCTCTGGGCACTGGTGCTCAAGCAGATGGCAGCGCATCCTCTCAAGAATTATCCAAGCAAAGACCTTGCCTGGCATTGAGAGCAGCGTCACCCCTCGGTCGCTGTTGCAGTCCTGGTGATGACACTTCCCTTTCCAGAGAGTGACAACAAGGTCCCTATCCCAGTAAGTTGGGATGATGCCTGTGTTCCAGACAGAGCACAAAACTGCATGAAGTTTTATGCGTTTTGCGGAATGAAGTGTTTCAAGGTGGCCGGAGTGAAAATCCCGCCACCAACCTCCAAGGAAGAGGTACCCAACTGCAGGAGGACGTCCGCAGACACAGTTGGGCACCAGATATGGATGGCCGTTGGTTCACAAGGAGTTCCTCCACCCTTTGACAGGTTTTGTTTTTAATCCTGCAGGGTGTCCATATCCATACACCCTCCTCACCAGGAAGCCAGGCCTGGTGGAGGAGACGGTTTCGTCACTGACAACGTGACCATGAAACAGGTTAGTAAAGGTCTCCATTCGGGTGGAGTGAAATATAAGAATATGCTGGATGCCTTTGGAATAGTTTGTAAAAGATGTAGGATCCACTAATGACTCATCATGCAAAATTATAATCATTTAAAACAATGACTTCAGGTAGCCCAACTCACTCAAAATATTAATAACTTTCGTGAAAATAAATATTTCAAGGGGGATAACTCTGAAACTACTTTTGCAATTTATATTGCCTGTGTTAATGATATTATACAACTATGCAGCTACCAGCTTTTCTGGACCTATCGGCAAAGCCCTCCAGGCTTGCACGACTCTTCCCGTAAAGACGTCCAAGGCCATTCATGAAGAACTACCGGAAATCGATCCCAAAGATCTAAGCACAGACCAAAAGCACCTTGATGAGATGTGCCAAGCCGTGAGCAAGGGTGAATGCCCAATCGACCTATCTCTTCATAAACCCGGAATCTTAAACCATTCACGATGGCTTACAACGGCGAATCGCCTCTTGCGTCTGTATGTCTCAACCGAGAAGCCATCGCGAAACTTGGTTCATTTGGCCACGTTCGTCATGCGTGTGTATGCACCGATGTGGTTTGCCATCAAAAGCAAGCCATCATGCAAGGACGGAGCTCGTCATGTGTTTAACATGATTGAGAAATCACGATACATGTCGCCTGCTCACAAGAAGATTATAATCGATCCCGTAATTCAGAGAAACGCGTACTTTGCGCACACCGAAAATCTTCTGCTGAGTACGGTGAGAGATGAAAAAGCACCCATACGCGAGTTGGCTCTGAGGAGAATATTGAAGGCACGGAAAGAGAAAGATGAGACAGATTGTTCGGTGCGGCAATTTGTTGTTCCAAAATTGAAAGTTGATGCGAAGGATTACACGGAAATCGTGGAGTGGATGTCGTGTAACGTGACGGAACCACCGATATTGCGGAACATGACGAATGATGAACTGTGGGCATTAATAAATGAAACTGAAATCCCATCAGTGGACTTTCAGCATTACCCTTGCCATACACAAGCCGTAGAGCGCGGAATCAAACTCGTAACCAAGGCGCCAAAGTTAGTGTGCGGCGAGTCATCGAGAGACGATTGATCAGAAATAGGTAAAACTCAAGGAACAAGATGGCAAACGTTTAACACCAAGAAAGAATATACAATGTGATTTTCTGACATTGACTGCATATTTACTAATGGAAATGACTGTTTGATTAACTTTTATTGAGTTAGTTTTTTGTCTGAAATATCCATATTCGTTTTTTTTTTTTAACCGTTTGTCATATTTGAGAGACTTGGGCTACGTGAAGTCATTAAAGAAATTAAATAACAGTTTAGTATATCACTTATTATTATGTGTTACATCTTTTAAAAACTATTCCAGACCAAAAATATGAAAATTACAAAAATAGTCATTTTCACTGCACCCGAGTCTCCATGGTACCTGCAGAAAGTCACAGATCTGATCTGGCCTGAACTGACAATAGTCTGAAAGGTAAAAGGGTCTGAAAGGTAAAAGGTGTCTTAATGGGTATTTTGGGTTATCTGGGTCTTTTGGTTCCTCTGAGTCTTTTGAAGTCCTCTGGGTTGTTTGGGTCATCAGGGTCCCCAGGGTATTTTGGGTCCTCAGGGTCTTTGGGGTCCTCAGGGTCTTTGGGGTCCTCTGGGTCATCTTGGTCTTTTAGGCCAACTAGGTCTTTTGGGTCATTTGTGTCCTTGGGGTCTTTTGTATCCTTAGGGGCTTTTGGGTCTCCAGGGACATTTGAGTCTCCGGAGTATTTTGGGTTCTCGGGATCTTATGGGTCTTCGGTCGAAGGAGTCTCAGCTGTCTTAAGGGTCGTAAGGTACATTCCAATGGTACGCAATTAATAGATATACATGTGTGAAGTCAGGGTGAAACTGACCTTCAAACAGTATGTAATTGATAGACATATTGTGAGATGGCTTCCCGACTTCATAGATGGCCTCATCGACGGACGGACGGACGGCTTCACCATGTTTTTCGTTTTTACGTATATTTCGATGAATAAATATGTCCTGACATCAAATATGATCACAAAGAGATTACAAAATTCCAAATTTGTGGAATTGTACCAAAAATCATGTGACCGTCTTTTCCAGTTGTAGGAATTGCCAATTTGTGTTTGCTTAACCAAGTATCAACGACACAGTGGGAAGGATAGGGAACAGCATCATTGCTCAGTTTCACAGCATCATGGTGTTGAGAAAAGGGATCATGATGTTCCAATGAGGAATATTTATCAGGCAGTTCCATCAAGATTGTTTCAACCATCCTCAACAAGGCCAAACCAGTCATGGGGAATGACATCATGAAATGCAGAACTACCTGGAAGAACAACCCTGACAATCAATCGGAGACCATCAGAAAAGGGAAGAGGAACCCTGCATTATATTGTTGCGGTTTTCGCGCCCGCCGGCGTGCGAACGGCCACGTAACTCGAATCGCGGCACGTCGCCCACCGGACGGACAATCCAGTCGTGACCCTCTCGGACTAACGCCGGGAACCAGTCACGGGTGGACCTTTGGGTCTCACCGCGATCGAGCCAATCAGCCCCCGCGTGGGATAGGGTTGCTCGCCAAATTCGACCTACCTAAGTACCCACGCGGAGGGTAGACCGGGCGATCGCACCTCGCCGCAGGTCGACTTCGGACACGGGCCACTTAAGCGACCCGTTCCGTACTATCAGAATAACCGAGCGGTGTTATCGTCGACCTCGACGGTTCGATTAATTATCGGGCGTACTCAGCCCACTACCAACCCTTTACGTGAAGCAAGATGAGGGTTCAATGGAGGAAAAGACGAAGCGAAGCGGGAGAACAGTTCAACAATAAAGCACATTTATTCGCGACGAACGGAAAGCACACAAATACAATTCCACCAAATGCACACAAAAAAAAGAAAACACAATTCCATTTACACAAAAAGCAAACATAAAAGTGAAAACACAGTGCAGAGCTAATACCGACTACCGAGCACACGGCAACACTTATACAATTCTACTTCACAGACGGCGCCGACAACACATACCCAAAACCAAGGAAAAGAAATCCCCCAAGAATGAGGCAGGCCTGAGGCCGAGACCGGGTCGCGCCTACCCGTCTGGTGATGAGACGCGGAGCGGCGATGGCGCCGCACTCCGCGGGCCTCGCGGACAGTGCCTGGCAGGGGTGGGAAAAAGGGGCCCCCTTGGTCGCACTATCTCAGCGCGGGGGGAAACAGGAGGGGGTTGTTGATGCTCGGGGTATAGAGGATCTTTATTATCCCTGGTGTGCGTCTCCACCTCGGCCAGGTCGCGCTGCCGGCCTCCCTCGGGCGTGCAGCTCCTGGCACCGACGCGAGCACCCCCTCCCTCGTCCGACTCTCTTCAGCTTCTCCAGCCACTGCAGGCTTCGGGCTCCAGACTTCCACACTCGTCCCCTCCGTTCCGACTCCTTCTCGTTCTCGTTCTCCTTCTCGTTCTCGTCCTCCTTCGTTCCGACTCCTTCTCGTTCTCGTTTGCGACTCTCTCCTGACTGACGAACACCGTCCTTTTATCCCCCCGTAACTTCGCCTTTGACCCCCTCCCTTTGACCTTTCACTTCGCTCCCCATTGGCCCGAGAAAAAGTGGGCGTGAAGGCTTTTTGATCCACAAATTTGCATATATCGATCGCCCTGGGGGCGGGGCCAATTCGCCCCTCGCTCACCGATTGGACGGCAAAAAGTGGGCGTGTGTCGTTTTTGATCCGTTTTTGAAGCACAAAATTCGTGATTTTGTACACGCTGTTCGACGCGCGTTCTGCATGAGTCCAACACCGGTACCCACAGCGGGGCAAGAACGGTGGCGATGCTACGGTGGCGAGGTGTGACGGGAAGGTCGTGGCGGTTGTGGTGAAGCGGTGGTTGTGGTTGTAATTGTGATGGTAATCCTGGCGGTTGGTCCAAAATAAAGATAGTAAAAGAAAAACGGCTATCCTGAAGAGTCGCAGCTCGCATAAATGACATGTATTCCCACTAGACAACGGGTTTAGGCCTAACTACACATGCACTTACCGAGATACCTCACCTAAGGGACCTGAATGGTGGTTTGCGAATTTGGTAACCACAACACTACCCCCTCCCCTTTTTACAGACTCGTCCCGAGTCGTCAAATTTTCGTGTGCCATCATGTGTAGTTTTCCCCTAGTACACTTTACCTACGGATCTCTGAGTGCGACATTCATGGTATTCGTGTCCCCAAAATAAATAACCTGAGGGCTGCGTAACTACCTAAACAAACTCACTCACACGGACGACTTAAATAAAATTGCCGGCGCTAAGACATACATGCCGGGGGCGCACTCATATTTACAGTACATCTTAACCTTAACTTACAAATTTTACACTAAACCATGGCCCAGGATCATTGAACTCTGCAAAAAGAAAGCAGTTAGCAGGGAGCCAGGCTGCCCGCATGCAGTCTCTGACTCAAAACAATGCAGGTGACAGGGAACGTGGCTGGCTGCTCACACGCAGTCCAAGGCCTTCCCTTTTGAACTGAACTCAGTGAACCACAACGGTGCATGGGCCGCACAAACGTAGTCTCCGTGCCAGCTCAAGTGGCACACGCAATGAACACAACGAATGGATGGATGAATGGATGGATGAATGAATGGACGCAAACACGGTGCACGGGCCGCCACTGCAGGCCCGTGTTGTAGCTGCCAACAGGGCAGTTCTCGCAGCTTGCAAACTGTTGC
Organism: Eptatretus burgeri; assembly: GCF_056783735.1. Classification (NCBI taxonomy): domain Eukaryota; kingdom Metazoa; phylum Chordata; class Myxini; order Myxiniformes; family Myxinidae; genus Eptatretus; species Eptatretus burgeri. The sequence goes on along the minus strand of NC_140967.1, from coordinate 1,595,831 downwards.
CTTGATCCTGGCGCACATGGAAATGAACAGGGGGGGGGGGGCAAAGCAAAAATTGAACGGGGCTGGTGAACGTGGGCAGTGGGCATGGCATGGCAAAGGTAGCAGGCAAACACAGCCCGCAGAAGAACGCCGCTGCAGGCAAACTCAGCCCACAGAACCAGGCCGTTGCAGGCAAACACAGCCGGCAGATGAACTGGCCGGCACAGGCCTTGAAGAAAAACAGCCAGCCGGTGAAGTGGCCTTGCAGCAAAACAACAGCTGCCGATGAAGTTGGCCGATGAAGTTGGCCGGCCTCCGCCTCGAAGAAAAACACGGCCAGCCGATGAAGTTGGCCAGCCTTTGCCGTTCAGTGGAGGTTGGTGGAGGGAGTGCGGTGGTGCTGGCCACTCGGAAGGCGGGCTCGGACCTACCTACCTGTCTCCCTCCCAACCTATCGCCTTTGCCTGTCACTGTACATACCCACTCCCTTAATTTGTCAAACCCCAATTTAGCCCCAACTTATTTATTTTTATTATTATTATTTTTTTTTTTCTTTTACTTCCCCACTATAAATCGTCCCCTAACCCCCTTTATCGTCTTTGTTCGGCTAGCCTATTCCGTCACCTAGCCGACTCCCAACCCCTACGTTCCCTTCCCGGAGGGGAACAAGGGAGAGCTAACGTCCTGTGTCGAGGCCCAACGAAGCCTCAGAATGGCCTCCCCAGAGTTCGGCGATCTATAACCAAAGTGGGTCCAGCGGCCCACAACGAGAGCGAGGGGATGGATGGTGCGGAGGGGTACATCTCCTAATCTACCCTAACCATTTAACTGTTAAACTACCCCGGGGCTTTCAACAAGCGCCTCTCGCTTAAACTATTGGTTCTAACAACCCAGATTCCCGTCGCCTGTGTTGGTGTCCTCACAATTTCGGGCCTCGCCCCCCAATTTTCTCTCCGTGCCCTCACACGGTCTCCTGGCTGGGACACGTGGCTCCCTTTGGCAGGCACGACCCTCTGCCGAATCTCCCGCTATGGCACCCCCGGGCACTACACTGCCTCCGAGCCTACCAGCTCCCTAACACCGGGGAGTGCCCCCCATGGCACCTCCCCTGAAACGCACACGTGGCAGGCCGGCCTCCCGGGCCCCTTTCCGAGGGTCACCCGTGCCCACAACACTGCCCACGCGGCTAATGGCGCCCCGGGCCCCCGCACCAAGCAGGCGCACCCGTGCCCACTACGCTATCCCGGCCCCCCATGGGCCCATGGCCTACCGCGGCCGACTAGCCTGGTGCCCGGGGTACCCACTCAGCAATACTCACCTTTCGCAGCCACGCTCCCAAGCCCGTCAACAGGGCTCCTGCACCCCTCCAAATGGGTTTCGAGCCTACACTCCCACCAACAACAAAACGACCTCCATTTTTCAATTTGACTAACCCCGCTAACTCACTTTACTCTGACCCCGGGGTCCCTTGGGTGGGAGTCACTCCTCCCCCCAATCACTCATCGCACCATGCATTCCCCATTCGCTCCTCACACACAGACCCGCTGGCCTCACTCACTCACCATGTACTCACCTCACAACTCTTCAACACTTCAACACACACACCACTGAACTCTGCCATCCTTCTAACTGCATCCCCTAACCAACTCGTGCTCCCACGTCGTCCCTTATACTACAGCACGTTCCTTTTAACACTACGTAGCTAAACTACGTCTCCTCTACACATTCACTGTCTGTCACTGTCTCCAAAATAATCCCATAAATCAATTTCCCAACCTAAATCTGGCTACAATCCCTCTAACTAATCCATTCCACGGACTCCATGAGGACTTACCCCTGCCCCATGAAGTCGGTCTAACTAAGCTAACCCTTCCCCCTAACTAGTTTCCATCCTGTGCCCAGGTAAGGGGGTCTTTCACCCCTTGCCCAGGAATCCTGTACACCCGAAAGTGAGGCTTGCTTTTTTTTTTTTTTTTCCATGCGCAGCACCTGCGCGGCAACTCAGAGCTCGCTCACTTTGCACCTGGCCGTGACGTCATGCAGCTGCACGTGTTCCTCGTCCCTCCTTGGACGGTACCATCCGGCAGAGATACCACTCCTGCCGGATTCCAACCACACGTGCAGCCATGACGTCACCGTGCGCATAAAAAAAAAAAAACACAAGCCCCACGTCTCGAGGGGTTTCCCACGCGAACACATGTGCTTTGCCCGTTGGAGCTCAACACACACGATCGCGTGGAGAACCCATCCGGTCCAAATCCGTTTACCTGCCTAAACTTTGTCCGTCCGCGGGATCGGCAAATCCACCGCGTGCGTTTCCGGACCGGGACTTCACTCTCGCAAGCGAGCACGTGGCGGTCTCGTGCGTTGCACAGCACGAACCGCGTGCTCACTGCTGGGCGAACCCGGCACGGTCCGCGAAATAGCTACAGCCGCTACTCGGCTTTCTCTCCTCTGTCGCCGTCGTCGCCATTCAACCCACGCACACCTGCGTGTTACGACGCACACAGTCCACTCAATCACATTCACACCGGGAGACGCGGCTGCGTGCTCCCGCATGCCAACCGACATCTCCCTCACGTACCGCTCTCTCACACACACGGTCTCCCTTGCACACAGCGACCTTGCACACGGCCGTTCACTCACGCGTGCGGGGGCACTCACCCGCGGTGCCTCACTCGCACTCCGTGCCTCATCCACACACGCGGGGGCACTCACCCGCGGTACCTCACTCACACACACGGCGACACTCAAACACGCGGTCTCTTCCACACACCGTGCCCCACTCATACACGCGGGGGCACTCAACCGCGGTGCCTCATCCACACACGGTGCCTCACCCACACACGCGGGGGCACTAACCCGCGGTGCCTCACTCACACACACGGCGGCACTCACCCGCGGTACCTCACTCATACAGGCCGTTTCACTCACACCCACGGCCTCTTCCACACACGGTGCCCCATCCACACACGGCGTGCTGGGAAGCACGTACTCCGGCACCATCGCCACCACACCAATCACACACGGGGTCGCTTCCACACACGGGGACGCACTCACGCCTTGCACCACACACACAGGGACAACTACACTGGGGATTCGTGTCCCCACAAGGGTCTCCGGGGCCTCTATACCCCCCAAGCTCTCCGTGCACCCGTCCACAGCACCCGTCCCCTCAACCTCGCAAAACACGACCGAACTCACCTGGTCGTGACTCGCCTCAAGGGGGCATACTCCCTCCCCTCGTTCCTGGAGGAGGCCATCCCGCTGCTCGCACCGGGTCCCTACACGCTCCGCGAGCTCACCCCCATTATCCTCCACTACCTCCGTGTGTGTGTGTGCGTCACTTACCCCGTCTTCATCGTGTAGTCTTCCCTCTATTTTTTCTGTCTCCCGTGTCTCTGCCAACTCTTCACCCTTTACCTCCCTTGTCTCAACTATTATTTCCGTTGTCGTCACCTCGTGTCTCGTCTCACACGTTTTGGTCTCCCCATTTAATTTTTCCCTTTCGGTCATCGTCACGACCCTCGCCCAACACGTTCCACGAATTATTTTTTCACCCGCCTCCACCGCGGGCCTGTCAGCCGTTGCACCCCCACCCAGCTCGTTTGCTCCCACACGTGAAGTCGCCATTCCCAGCTCCCTGGTCACGGCCTTCATGCCCGCCTGCAGGCATCGGCCCATGTTCTGCGTCTCACCCCGTAGTTCTTTCATTTCTTCCCTCATTTGCTGTGTATTCGCATCCATCGTCGTTTTCACTTCATTTGTATTTGTATCCATCTTTTCGTTCATTTGTTCGTTCATGCCTTTCATTTCGTTCTTCATACTCGCTTCCATCTTCGTTTTTACTTCGTCCATTTGCTTGTTCATGTTCGCAATCATCTTCGCTGTCGTTTCCGCATACATTTTTGCCAGCATGGTGTATAGCTGGGTCATGTCGGGTGCGCTTGGGTGAGCCGTTTCGGCAGGGGTCGGGGAAGGGTTTTGGTGGAGAGGGGGGGGGGAGGTGTCATACACCGCGGCCGCTGCCGCACCCACCTCAGGTTCTGGGTTCAGTTGGGCGAGTCCGTGTTCCTGCACAATCAACATTTCCTGCTCGGGGATTCCATCCTGGACCATGGATTCGACATTACTACACATATACATTTCTAATACCCCCGGCTCCCGCTCGCCTTGAGACGCCATCTTGCTTCTCGTGAAGGGTTAATTTAAATCGCTCGTAATTTGGAGGGAATCGGGGGTCGCTTCTCTCACCCCTGGACCGATTCCCGTGAATTTAGCCGGAGACAGGAGAGCCCGTTTTCCTGTTCTCCGATACCAGTGCCGCGAGGAGGGCGATGAATTTGTATCGCACGACCTGACACCAGTGTTGCGGTTTTCGCGCCCGCCGGCGTGCGAACGGCCACGTAACTCGAATCGCGGCACGTCGCCCACCGGACGGACAATCCAGTCGTGACCCTCTCGGACTAACGCCGGGAACCAGTCACGGGTGGATCTTTGGGTCTCACCGCGATCGAGCCAATCAGCCCCCGCGTGGGATAGGGTTGCTCGCCGAATTCGACCTACCTAAGTACCCACGCGGAGGGTAGACCGGGCGATCGCACCTCGCCGCAGGTCGACTTCGGACACGGGCCACTTAAGCGACCCGTTCCGTACTATCAGAATAACCGAGCGGTGTTATCGTCGACCTCGACGGTTCGATTAATTATCGGGCGTACTCAGCCCACTACCAACCCTTTACGTGAAGCAAGATGAGGATTCAATGGAGGAAAAGACGAAGCGAAGCGGGAGAACAGTTCAACAATAAAGCACATTTATTCGCGACGAACGGAAAGCACACAAATACAATTCCACCAAATGCACACAAAAAAAAAGAAAACACAATTCCATTTACACAAAAAGCAAACATAAAAGTGAAAACACAGTGCAGAGCTAATACCGACTACCGAGCACACGGCAACACTTATACAATTCTACTTCACAGACGGCGCCGACAACACATACCCAAAACCAAGGAAAAGAAATCCCCCAAGAATGAGGCAGGCCTGAGGCCGAGACCGGGTCGCGCCTACCCGTCTGGTGATGAGACGCGGAGCGGCGATGGCGCCGCACTCCGCGGGCCTCGCGGACAGTGCCTGGCAGGGGTGGGAAAAAGGGGCCCCCTTGGTCGCACTATCTCAGCGCGGGGGGAAACAGGAGGGGGTTGTTGATGCTCGGGGTATAGAGGATCTTTATTATCCCTGGTGTGCGTCTCCACCTCGGCCAGGTCGCGCTGCCGGCCTCCCTCGGGCGTGCAGCTCCTGGCACCGACGCGAGCACCCCCTCCCTCGTCCGACTCTCTTCAGCTTCTCCAGCCACTACAGGCTTCGGGCTCCAGACTTCCACACTCGTCCCCTCCGTTCCGACTCCTTCTCGTTCTCGTTCTCCTTCTCGTTCTCGTTCTCGTCCTCCTTCGTTCCGACTCCTTCTCGTTCTCGTTTGCGACTCTCTCCTGACTGACGAACACCGTCCTTTTATCCCCCCGTAACTTCGCCTTTGACCCCCTCCCTTTGACCTTTCACCTCGCTCCCCATTGGCCCGAGAAAAAGTGGGCGTGAAGGCTTTTTGATCCACAAATTTGCATATATCGATCGCCCTGGGGGCGGGGCCAATTCGCCCCTCGCTCACCGATTGGACGGCAAAAAGTGGGCGTGTGTCGTTTTTGATCCGTTTTTGAAGCACAAAATCCGTGATTTTGTACACGCTGTTCGACGCGCGTTCTGCATGAGTCCAACACCGGTACCCACAGCGGGGCAAGAACGGTGGCGATGCTACGGTGGCGAGGTGTGACGGGAAGGTCGTGGCGGTTGTGGTGAAGCGGTGGTTGTGGTTGTAATTGTGATGGTAATCCTGGCGGTTGGTCCAAAATAAAGATAGTAAAAGAAAAACGGCTATCCTGAAGAGTCGCAGCTCGCATAAATGACATGTATTCCCACTAGACAACGGGTTTGGGCCTAACTACACATGCACTTACCGAGATACCTCACCTAAGGGACCTGAATGGTGGTTTGCGAATCTGGTAACCACAACAATATCAAGAGAACATGTGACGATGTCACAGCATCAACCCTTCATAATATGCCAAAACACTTCAAGGACTCATTGCAATGTTTTCAACAAGCACCAGCGAAGATCATCGAGCTTTGCATTCCATGGAATACCACAAAGAGAACCTGCACACAACTCCTTGAATGAGCGTGCTTGATACACGGCGCAGGATGACGTGGCACATTGAAAAGTGCATTTCGGGACCTTACGATGTGCAAACTGGTTGAGTTGAGTGAGGTGAGCAGGTCCATGGGTATCGTTACTTTCATTTAAGGTGCAAACTATGGATGGATGGGAATGCCAATTGTGGGCTCGACACGATTGGTTCCATGTCTGAGAGAATTATAGGACATTCTATGCATGGGATGAAGAATCCCATCTCCACCGTGTCAGATGTCCTTCAAAGATCCACACTTGTTATGTTCACTGGTTAAACTGCATTTGACGCATTGCTTGAGAGCATAGGTAATAATCCGAGTGTCCATATACATTCACAAATGACATGTCCATGATTAAACGACCCGAGTCGTGCAAGATTATTATTTACTTTCCATTCAGAAGTCAATGCCATAACTCACCATATCTTGTGTATCATGGAGTGTACTGCACAAGCTCTCTGCACCCATCACCATGGAAATCCCTGCCTCTGTCAAAACTACAGCCAGGAAGAGCCAACAGTGAAGTTAGTTGGTTTGTTCTTATTGAACAACAACAACAACAACAACAACAACAACAATAAAACATTCCTTGCAATAGTGGTTGTAGCACGATCATTTGCTTTGATACTCCATTTTGACATTTGGCAGGATGCTGTGGAACAGGGTGAGCAAAGTGCGGTCGAACGAGGGGACTGTGAGGTGAAAAGGAACAGTCAAAACATCCACCAAATTCACTCAGATACAAGGAACACCTTTCCTTCCATTGTGTTTGATCGTTCAAGCCAAGTTTGGCTCACAAGTTACCGTTAAAACACTGAAATGTCTGCATTTGTCGAACAACAACAACATTGTGTATCAATAAAATTAAAGATCCAATATAACGAAACCCAATATAATGGACCCTTTAGAACCCTGTAAAATTACCACTTACAATTACCCTTTATAATATGACCCTTCAGAATTAAACACGGTGGGTTAGAAAGGTTGTTCTTCTTCATGTTTGACGGGTGGATGTATGGATGGAAAGACGGATGGATGGACAATGGACATTGCCAAATACTGAAGAAGCTTCACCGGTTAAAAAATAAATTAAAAAATCCCTCATTAAACTCCGTTCTTTATGTTTGTCCAGTACTCATGGTACTGGCAGTCATCGTTCGCCTTTTGGCAGGACGTCCAGCTAGGTAGATGGCTATATGGTCCGAGGTACATAGCATCCCTAAAACGAAACTAGTTGTTGATAGGGAATTCCGTTCTTTGGGTTCATCATTTCTCGCCGCAGCCGTCGTCGGCTGAATTAATCGATCGGTCTATTTATTTCACAACGTCCCACCTCGGTCATGCATTTATTTTATACCGCATCGCGGAGGGAATTCCGCACACAGAAATAGAGGCCTACGCGGGAAATTCGATTTTTTTTTTTCAACGAAGTAACGTATTGCGATTTGGATAGCACATGATAAGACATGTTTTGAGACAGGTTTTGAGCAAAACTATTTGTATTGATTGCTGAGCTCTGCAAGGACTTGAAATTATCTTCGAATCTTCACACCTATTTCTTTATTTCAGGCGCCATGTCGAGTCGCTGTGCGCTGTGCCCGGAGTTTGTTGCTGAATCTCCCTCTGAATTTCAACCCGATGGAGAAACCGTGCAGGTCGGGGCCAAGGCGAGGTCTACAATTGTTGATGCCAGTCACCAGAGAGAAGACGGCAGAGACCAGTATCTCAGCACTGCCCAGCCACTCATAGTTCATGTGTCCTGTAGGAAGGTTTATACTCGAAAGAACACTATCATTTCCCATACGAAGAATCTAAGCCCCTATGGTGATAACATTGAAACCCCCTTTCTTCGTTCTACTGAACAGCGTTCGAGTAAATTTGACATAACCAAGGACTGTCTGATTTGTGGTGAGGAGGCAAATGAAAACAGAACGAGGAAGGGTACCAACAAAGACGTTGATAGAGTGTGCAGTTGTGAAACATTACCATTCATCCAGAAGATCAAGACACATGCTGAAGATCGAAATGATGAAATTGGCAGAAAGGTGCTGTGTCATGTAGCCACAACCATAGATCTTCCCGCAGCCGAGGCCAAGTACCATAATCGCTATCGTCTCAATTTCTTTCGAACTAAGAAACCACGCTCAGAGCACATTGAGGACAAGAAGAAAGCCTTCGACTTCCTCTGTGACTTTCTCAAAGACAACTCGGAGCGCCAGTTTTCGATAAGTGAGTTGGAAGAGATAATGAAAGAGAACATGCATGATGAGGCTGAAGTATATACCAGAAAGCATCTTGAACATAAACTGAAGGAGCATTTTGGTGACAGCTTGGTTGTTACATCATTCGCAAGAAAACCCAATGTATTGACATTTCGCACAGCTTTTAGTGCAATCGTAAACAAGTCTTGGTACGATGACAGGAATCCTGATCCTCAGTCTGAGAACCAGCACATGGCTAGAACAGTCGCTGAAATAGTGTCTGCGGACATCCGTTCCATGCCTTGTGAATGTGATGTGTACCCCTCCCCTCATTCTCTACAACTTAATTCTCTGCAAAAGGCAGTTCCTCAGACATTCCATAGTCTAGTTGAGAGAATCATATTTCAGCGAGGTCGCCATGCCCAAAATACAACACTGACTCAGCGTAAGAGCGTTGCGATTGAACAAGCTATCATATCAGCCACACGCCCCAGTTCTTTCCTGTCCCCATTGCTAATAGGTCTAGGTGTATATATGCACAGGAAATATGACTCAGAGAATCTCATAAACATGTTGCATGCTTTTGGCTTCTGTTGCTCATACGAGGAGGCCAGGAGATATCAGTGGTCAGCTCTTTATGGTTCATCCCCATTCCCTACTAATGATGATGCATTTGTTCAGTTTGTCTTTGACAATGCTGACCACGACGTCAAGTCTCTCGATGGCCATGGCACCTTTCACGGTATGGGTAGCATCGATGATGACATGGGGCATGATGTAGATTGATTGCACTCCTACGCCATCTTGTACATCTCACGCAAGAACATTCTTCCATAGTTCATTGGAGAAGAATCATGTTCACACTTGCTAAGTTCCATTGTGTGATAATATTCACTGTTATACCCTATGGAACTCATTTAATGTAGCTAACATATATGTTGTTCTTCTTTATGATCAATAAATGTTTTTGTGGAACTTGCACACTTATTTGATTCCTAGTATCATGACATGGGTATAGATTACAAACAGCACCTTTCTAAGTCGATCGATCGGTTACTGAGACATTACAAGGTTTCCATCATTGCGGATGCCATATTGGATTTGTGCTAAGTAGATATGACTGGAGATGATTAATTTTGCTTTCATTGGATTATTTGGGGTAGAAAAGATAGGAATAGACACCAAAAGCAACATCCTATGTTCAATAGTTTACGAGCTATGCCGATTTCATGATTTGAGTGGCGGTGTGGCGGCCATCTTGAATTTTGGAAAAACGCCCCATGGGATTCTTCGGGACTTTCTTGTGAGATATCTAACAGGTCTCTCGGGTCACTGTCCAAAAATTCAGCTTTGACACCCAAACTTCGACCCAAAATGCTAAAATCAGTAGACTAATGTAATTATCTTCATTCCAAAACCATAACAGCTCTTATTTAATCACAATGAGCCTGTAGTTTACTCAGGAAGGTTACAGAGCTGAGTGGCTACGCTGGGTACAGCAGCCACACTAAAAATGCCAAGAGTGGACTTGCACCTTCCATAGCATGAAGTCGCCCAGGGCTGAGCAACACTTCCCCATCTGAAATGTGTCGATCAAAAGTCTCCGTTTCTGTCGCTGAGATCGAAGAGCCACTGGTGGAGTCCGTTGAAGGTTCCACCGGTGGATCCCTGAGCGTTGGGGAGACCGGGGGTGTCGATTTCAGTTGAGAGTCAGGGTCATCGAGTGGCTGAAATGCGATTAAACTCCGAGGCTCCTCGTCCCGAGCCACAGACATCGTCCTGACAGAAGGCGAGAGGACAATCCAATTACAGTTGCAACCACATGCAGAGAAAGAGAAGCAAAATTACAACAGGAAACCCGTGCAAAATAATCCATACAGCATCCGAGATCATAAAAATATGACCGCGCATCCTTAAGCGCACATGGATCAGGATCAGGAGCAAGTCATTCAAACCCCCTGCAGATCGCAGACCCCTGAGACCATGATTTTTTTTAATGTCATGAACAAACTTTGGGACATCACGGGTGATGAAGGTTGTGGTCAAGTTTCATTGAAATTGTGTGTGTGTGTGTGTAGTTTCGGAGAAGAGAGCAAATACGTATTTTAGGGGGCTCAACCCACCCCCCCCCCCCCGCAACCTCCCACAGACCATACACTCACATAAACGTAAAAAATGCACGAACAAGTTTATTACGACGACAAAATACAATTATCATAGCCGGCAATTCACTGGTCATATAAACGATGAAAAAGCACGTGGAGGGTAATCAATAACAATGGGCCGTCTCATCAAAAAACAGAACATACGCTCCGTTCCGGAAATACATTGTAAGGGTATTTGTATTCAAGATTACGTTGAAGTTGCAGAAAGTTTTAATCCACATCTTGTAAACACGGGCCCAAACCTCACTCAAAATGGACGTCATATGTAAACAAGGGCCCAAACCTCACTCAAAATGGACGTCATATGTAAACAAGGGCCCAAACCTCACTCAAAATGGACGTCATATGTAAACAAGGGCCCAAACCTCGCTCAAAATGGACTTCATATGTAAACAAGGGCCCAAACCTCACTCAGAATGGACTTCATATGTAAACAAGGGCCCAAACCTCACTCAAAATGGACTTCATATGTAAACAAGGGCCCAAACCTCACTCAAAATGGACCTCATATGTAAACAAGGGCCCAAACCTCACTCAAAATGGACGTCATATGTAAACAAGGGCCCAAACCTCACTCAAAATGGACGTCATATGTAAACAAGGGCCCAAACCTCGCTCAAAATGGACGTCATATGTAAACAAGGGCCCAAACCTCACTAAAAATGGACGTCATATGTAAACAAGGGCCCAAACCTCACTCAAAATGGACTTCATATGCACACAAGGGCCCAAACCTCACTCAAAATGGACGTCATATGTAAACAAGGGCCCAAACCTCACTCAAAATGGACGTCATATGTAAACAAGGGCCCAAACCTCGCTCAAAATGGACTTCATATGTACACAAGGGCCCAAACCTCGCTCAAAATGGACCTCATATGTAAACAAGGGCCCAAACCTCACTCAAAATGGACTTCATATGTAAACAAGGACCCAAACCTCACTCAAAATGGACATCATATGTAAACAAGGGCCCAAACCTCACTCAAAATGGACGTCATATGTAAACAAGGGCCCAAACCTCGCTCAAAATGGACGTCATATGTAAACAAGGGCCCAAACCTCACTCAAAATGGACGTCATATGTAAACAAGGGCTCAAACCTCACTCAATATGGACCTCATGTAAACAAGGGCCCAAACCTCACTCAAAATGGACTTCATATGTAAACAAGGGCCCAAACCTCACTCAAAATGGACTTCATATGTAAACAAGGGCCCAAACCTCACTCAAAATGGACGTCATATGTAAACAAGGGCCCAAACCTCACTCAAAATGGACGTCATATGTAAACAAGGGCCCAAACCTCGCTCAAAATGGACGTCATATGTAAACAAGGGCCCAAACCTCGCTCAAAATGGACTTCATATGTAAACAAGGGCCCAAACCTCGCTCAAAATGGACCTCATATGTAAACAAGGGCCCAAACCTCGCTCAAAATGGACTTCATATGTAAACAAAGGCCCAAACCTCACTCAAAATGGACGTCATATGTAAACAAGGGCCCAAACCTCGCTCAAAATGGACGTCATATGTAAACAAGGGCCCAAACCTCACTCAAAATGGACCTCATATGTAAACACGGGCCCAAACCTCACTCAAAATGGACTTCATATGTAAACACGGGCCCAAACCTCGCTCAAAATGGACCTCATATGTAAACACGGGCCCAAACCTCGCTCAAAATGGACCTCATATGTAAACACGGGCCCAAACCTTGCTCAAAATGGACGTCATATGTAAACAAGGGCCCAAACCTCACTCAAAATGGACGTCATATGTAAACAAGGGCCCAAACCTCGCTCAAAATGGACCTCATATGTAAACACGGGCCCAAACCTCGCTCAAAATGGACATCATATGTAAACAAGGGACCAAACCTCGCTCAAAATGGACCTCATATGTAAAAAAGGGCCCAAACCTCACTCAAAATGGACTTCATATGTAAACAAGGGTCAAACCTCGCTCAAAATGGACCTCATATGTAAACAAGGGACCAAACCTCGCTCAAAATGGACCTCATATGTAAACAAGGGCCCAAACCTCACTCAAAATGGACCTCATATGTAAACAAGGGCCCAAACCTCGCTAAAAATGGACGTCATATGTAAACAAGGGCCCAAACCTCGCTCAAAATGGACGTCATATGTAAACAAGGGCCCAAACCTCGCTCAAAATGGACCTCATATGTAAACAAGGGGCCAAACCTCGCTCAAAATGGACGTCTTATGTAAACAAGGGCCCAAACCTCACTCAAAATGGACCTCATGTAAACAAGGGCCCAAACCTCACTCAAAATGGTCCTCATATGTAAACAAGGGGCCAAACCTCGCTCAAAATGGACCTCATATGTAAACAAGGGGCCAAACCTCACTCAAAATGGACGTCATATGTAAACAAGGGCCCAAACCTCACTCAAAATGGATCTCATGTAAACAAAGGCCCAAACCTCACTCAAAATGGACCTCATGTAAACAAAGGCCCAAACCTCGCTCAAAATGGAGGTCATATGTAAACAAGGGCCCAAACCTCACTCAAAATGGACGTCATATGTAAACAAGGGCCCAAACCTCGCTCAAAATGGAGCTCATATGTAAACAAGGGCCCAAACCTCACTCAATATGGACCTCATGTAAACAAGGGCCCAAACCTCGCTCAAAATGGACCTCATGCAAACAAGGGCCCAAACCTCACTCAAAATGGTCCTCATATACATCAGCTGTTCAAAATTCATCCAATGTGTCGTCATTTATATTGTTCACTAACGATTCAAATATTTTCTCATCACTCCGAGACCCTCATACCCTTCTCAGTTCAGTAAGTATTGAATTCAAGTTTGTTAATGATTGGATACGAGCAAACAAACTGTCTCTTCATCGAGATAAAACTAATTACTTGCTATCTCGCAATTAAATTACAAAACTTCCTGGACATATTAGTGTGAACGAAAAACACTCAGACAGAGTTGACTCGATGAAACTTCTTGGATTGTTCATTGATTGTAATTACCTCCATCACCAAAGGTGGAGGAGGTTATGTTTTCACCCCTCTCTGCCTCTTTGTTTGTTTGTTTGTTTGCAGGATATCTCAACATGTTGTGGACGGATTCGGATGACACGAATTTTAAAAGTGATTCTTCACCATTGAGCGATAGAGCTAAACCGATATATAGCACAATATCTCAGAAAGTTATTGGCCGTGACCCGCGACATGCTCTACTGGATTCTGCATTGCGTGGCAGAGGTATGGGCTCCACCGAGTGCCCTTCTAGTTTATCATGGAAAGAACAAACCGACTATCTGTAAAAATTGCTCTCACGAAATGTTGGTATTATTAATAAGTTATAGAGGTTTTCGCAGTACATGTGTTACTTGTCGTTTACTATACCCTTGTCTTACCTTCCTTAAACTATGGAATTTTAACCTGGGGAAACACATCAAATGGAGAGAATTTTGTTTCAAAAACGAGCACTTTCAATTATTAATGACTAGCAGAGTACTGAGTACCCACCCACCCTATTGGTGATCTAGTTCCCAGCATGAAACACGTTCTTGTAACGCATACCTCGATTTGGGTGGTGTATAGGCAACGGACAACTCAGTCCAGGCAAAAAAAAACAAACAAAAAAACCCCCGGATTACGTGTAGGAAGCAAAAACATACCGACTGCTTATAATTCAAAACACCTCACTGCACTAGAAAACGTGGTGACAGGAATACTGAACTGTAAATAACGCAGACTTGTAATACCCTCCCCCACCTGGAGGTGGCGCACATGATACACATTTACATTGAGAACTTGTGTCCCTCCATCCATCCATCCATCCATCCATCCATCCATGGGGACCATACTCTGTACAGAGCGTCTGTGCTGCCGAAGCAGTATCCTGGGCTATTGGGCACAATCCTGGACGGGTCGCCACTCCGAGTCAGAATACTCGAATGGCTCAATGATCACAGCAAGCTGGTACTCATTTTGCCGACCTCAAAAGGATGACAGGATGAATGAACCCCACCTGGTATTAATTCAATGGCTGAGCATGATTTGAACTCGGGACCCGAGGATCCCAAGCCCACCACCCCCACCATGAAGCCAACACCAGGCAATGTGTCCCTTCCCTACCCCCATGACCACCGGCAAAGATAAAAACACCCCTATACATTAATTGGGGTCACGCTGATCCTTTAAAGCAAGTCTGGATGTCATCAGCCCAGAACTGTCGGAGGAGCAGCGTCACAAACACTCAAACAAACTCTCAAACAAACACAGAAACAAACACAGAATCATCAGTCCGTGAGTTATCGAAAGGATCCTGGTTTTCGCTCTCATACTGATGCGATATTTCTCAGAAATAAGATTCTGAAAGTTCATGATTTGTACAATCTTAATTTAGGTAAACTTGTTTTAATTGAATACTGATATGTGACCCAATGCATGGAATCTTTATTTATCAGAAACAATTAAATTCACATTTATTCACATGTAACCCAGGTTTTTTTTTTACTTTTCTTATACAGAGCTGACAGTTACCTATACACCGCCCAAATAAAGGTATGCGTCAGAACAACGTGATGCATGCTTGGAGCAAGATCGCCCGTCGGCGGGTACTCTGCTGGTAATTATAATTTACAAAACAAACTGTTATTTTATCGTTTTATGTACATGTTGTTTTGCTATATTTCAATGTTGTTTGTATGAGAACTTGAAGCGTGAAATAAATCAAACCAAACCAATCCATGAGACAATGTAGAAGATATCAGGAATTCACGTGGGATGTAACAGAAGGTGCTGACGAGTTCATATTAAAAGTTTGGAGGAAAGAGCATTAAGGATTGGTTGTGCCAAGGGGGAAAATATGATTCACAAAATGATTTTGTGGAGGAATTTCAATGGTTTGCTGACTTCTTTGTTTGATATGGCATTCCTGGGAGAGAACACAGGAGAAGTGATTCCCAAAATGAGAAGCAAAACTGGTGGTCTGCTCAGCAACAACGATGAGAAATACTGATGATGCCTGTGATTGCAGACTCCCCAACATCGCAAACATTCCCAATTTTGTTTTTAGTTACTGGATCTACACCAAGGTATAAACACAGATACCTGGTGACGTCATCATTTACAGCTGAGTGCACACACCGAATGGCAATGGGTTGCAGGGAAAACTCACATTGGATGCGGCGACTTTTTCGGTTCTTCTCCGACATCACAATCTGGGCTCAGGGCTTCCTCTGTCAATGGGAGATCACATCCTGACCAGGGATTTTGTCCATACATATCTGGGGAAGCGGAACCTTCTTGGGGAGGCGTAGGTTCTGGTGAAACTGCCAGTTTGATCACATCAGGATCAATGCTCATGTGTTGTATTTCTGGGGGTAAGAGAAGGAAAGGTACAACTCAAGCCATGGGCACGAAGGTGATCCAACAATTCAATGAGCTAAGGTATCACTGGCAAGGTTCATCGAGTGCAAGTGGAAAGCAGGAAAACGATGAATACTGAGCATATCAAGAAAGATATGTCCAAATGTGAACTTACCCCACTCCTCCCCCTCGACCCCCACACCTCCCACTCCCTCCCAACACCCAACCTCTCAACAGAGAATGGCGAGTGAAGTGAACAAGTCAAAATAATAACTATAAATCCAAAGACAAAATAAAAAAGAGAAGGTGGTATGTTCTGGGTAGAGCTTTGTATATGAACCTACGATGTAGTGAAGAATCTTTAGGTTCTTCTGTCACCACAACCTGAGGCTTGCATTGCAGAGCCTCTTCTCCAGACATCGTTGACGGAGGTGTTGGCTTTGGCACAGCGATGCACTCTCTTTGTGTTGGTGATGGGACAGGAGATGGTGTTTGTTTTAGCGTAAATTCACGGCTCGAGTTATCCACCTGCGCAGACAAAAGGAAAACATGAGGCTCTTTAATCTGTAGAATGAAGAACTTGTCATGGGGTGAAGGATAGTGGCAATCTGGATCCGTGGACAAGTAGAACAATGTATGAAATCAACAGGACGTTGGTCGAGGTATGTTAATCACTGTGAGAAGAAAGGATAAGTTGATGTTTCAGGTGTTCACCCTTCGTCGGAGGAAATGAGAGTCGACAAATTTGGGTCGAGCGTTACTGTAGTGTGGAAGTGAGTCAGAGGGGGGTGAGGTCATGGGTCAGCAAGCACGTGAGGGGACGAATCACCAATTTTGACAGTGAGGTTCGGGGTTCAAGGGTTAAAGGTCAAGAGGAATGGGAGAAAAGTGAAAATAAAAGAGAAACAAACATTAAGCAAAAGGACGTTCGATCAAAGTTTGTTATTATGAGATTTCATTATAAAAAAGGTTCAAGTTCACAGTAAAGAAAACCAAGCAAACAGTACTGAAGGTGAATTTGCAGCAGCACACACTGTGTACCCCATTGGCAGGTTGCCCATCAGTTGAAGACAGTTGTAGATCTGGTGGTTGCTCTGTGGACCTACTCCTTCCAACAAGATCAACAACCATCTCTTTGAGAGCATTAGTGACAAGGCGAGATACAAGGGCAGAATCCACAGGTGTTTTGGACAACTCAACGGCCTGAATGTGAGAGCTCTCACCTAGGGACAGGAGGTGTGAGTACAGACAGGAGTCAATACTTCCTCACATCACACTGTATGTAAAATAACTCAGCTTTTAGCACCGTGTCAAGTCATTAATCGTATAATGAATCATATTTTATTCGGGTATTGTATTATGAATCATCTTTTAATACCGTATCTGATATAAACGGAAGAGATGTGTGTGTGTGTGTGTGTGTGTGTTGTTTTTTTGTGTCTATTAATTATGTACATCTATTAATTAATTACGTACTATTGGAATGCACCTTTTGACCCTTTAGACTGCTAAGAACCACCCTTTTGACCTTTGAAGACCCTTTAAGACCCTTAAGACCACCAAAACCCCAAAAGCCCTGAAATTAAGGGTCCCAAGGCTTCTCGGCTGGGAAACCTGTTGTTATTGCTCAGACTAGCAAAAATGGCCAAAGCCGTGAAGACAATGAAAATTTGTTCCAATGGACCAACGAGCCCCTTAATTGTATCAATAATCCAGTTTTAATTCCAAATTGAATTTTGAATCAGCTTTTAATACAGAATTGGATAATCATTCATCTCATAATACCATATTGTGTAATCAATCATCTTTTCATACCGTATTGTATAATCATCTTTTAATGTTGTATCGTAAAATTAATCATCTCATCATAGCATATTGTATAATTCATCATCTTTTAATGCTGTATTGTAAAATTCATCATCTTTTTAAAAAGTATTGATTAATTAATCGTCTTTTAAACCTGTATTGCATAATTAACAATCTTTAAAAAAAGTATGATATAATCAATCATTTCATAATACCATGTTGGAAAATAATTCAACGAATCATACCGTATTATAAAATCAATAATCTTTTAATACCGTATTATATAATTAATCATCTCATCATTCCGTATTATATAATTAATCATCTTTTAATACCGTATTGTATAATTAATCATCTCATCATTCCGTATTATATAATTAATCATCCTTTAATACAGTATTGTTTTATTAATCATCTCATCATACCATATTATAACATCAATCATCTTTCAATACTGTATTGTATAATTAATCATCTCATCATACTGTATTATATAATTAATCATCTTTTAATACCGTATTGTATCATTAATCATCTCATAATACCGTATTATATAATCAATCATCTTTTAATACCATATTGTATAATCAATCATCTCATCATACCGCATTATATAATCAATAATCTTTTAATACCGTATTGTATAATTCATCATCTCATAATTATATAATCAATTATATAATCAATCATCTTTTAATACCGTATTGTATAATTAATCATCTTATCATACGGTATTATGTAATCAATCAACTTTTAATGCCGTATTATATAATTAATCATCTTTTAATGCCGTATTGTATAATAAATCATCTCATCATACCGTATATATATATCAATCTTCTTTTAATATCGTATTTTAAAATTAATCATCTCATAATACCGTATTATATAATCAATCATCTTTTAATACTGTATTGTATAATCAATCATCTCGTCATACCGTGTTATATAATCAATAATCTTTTAATACCGTATTGTGTAATTAATCATCTCATCATACCGTATTATATAATCAATCATCTTTTAATACCGTATTGTATAATTAATCATCTTATCATACGGTATTATATTATCAATCATCTTTTAATGCCGTATTATATAATTAATCATCTTTTAATGCCGTATTGTATAATAAATCATCTCATCATACCGTATTATATATCAATCTTCTTTTAATATCGTATTTTAAAATTAATCATCTCATAATACCGTATTATATAATCAATCATCTTTTAATACCGTATTGTATAATCAATCATCTCGTCATACCGTGTTATATAATCAATAATCTTTTAATACCGTATTGTATAATTAATCATCTCATCATACCATATTATATATCAATCATCTTTTAATACCATATTGTATAATTAATCATCTCATCATTCCGTATTATATAATCAATCATCTTTTAATGCCGTATTATATAATTAATCATCTTTTAATGCCGTATTGTAAAATAAATCATCTCATCATACCGTATTATATAATCAATAATCTTTTAAGACCATATTGATAATTAGTCATCTCATAATACCGTATTATATAATCAATCATGTTTTAATGCCGTATTATATAATTAATCATCTGTTAATGCCGTATTATATAATTAATCATCTTTAAATACCGTATTGTATAATTAATCATCTTTTAATATCGTATCGTAAAATTAATCATCTTTTAATGCTGTATTATATAATTAATCATCTTTTAATGCCGTATTATATAATTAATCATCTATTAATACCGTATTGTATAATTAATCATCTTTTAAGATCGTATCATAAAATTAATCATCTCATAATACCATATTGTCTAGTTCATCATCTGAATCAAGAGATGTTTGGTACTACAGAACTTCAATATGGATGCAAACAAACATGACATCATAGTGACCGAAGCTTTTCGTGCTGCACTCTTCAGAGCAAAAATCGCAGCAAGTGAAGGAGGACGTGAAGGCACGTGCTTATATCTGCTTCATCTGCCATTGCACAGCACCTGGTTGCCAACCCTATCTGTGCAGACCATACCAGTGCAATGCAGATATGTTCAGGATATTGAGCCGAGGTCGGAGCTCGTTTCATTTACTTTTATTGGAAGCAACCGTCATCCTTACCACCGATCCAATACTATGTCATCAAAAGAAATTTGTACGATCTCTGTGTCTCTTTCAGCATAGAAAGATCAAGGGAAGTACGGTAACAAATGGTGAATGGACCTTCGGGGAAACCCATCCCCCATCTCTCTCGGATGCGGTTGAAAACGTCAATCAACGACGAACTCTGCTCCAGCCAATGGGAGCTCGAGGTGAAGATGATGAGCCAACCAAAGGGTGTTCAGATTAACCGTGACATCATTACGATTGAACCAATCAGTGTCTACCTTATTGAGACTTGCGTATATAAGCACGCGCCTTCACTTCCTCTTTCACTTGTGATTTTTACCCTGAAGAGTGCAGCACGAAAAGCTTCGGTCACTATTATGTCGTGTTTGTTTGCATCCATATTGAAATTCATCATCTTTTAAGGCTGTATTGTAAAATTAATCATCTTTTAGAACTATTTTGCATAAATAATCATCTTTTAATGCCGTATTATAAAATCAATAATTTCATAATACCGTATTGGAAAATCATTCAACTCATCATACCGTATAATAAAATCAATCATCTTTTAATACCGTATTGTATTATTAATCATTTCATAATACCATATTGAATAAATAATCAGCTCACAACAACATATTGTATAATTAATCATCTTTTAATATTGTATTGTATAATCATTCATATTTTAATGCTGTATTGTAAAATTAATCATCTTATCATACCGTATTATATAATCAATCATTTCATAATACTGTATTGAATAAATAATTAATCAGCTCATAACACCATATTGTTTAATTAATCATCTTTTAATATCGTATTGTATAATCATTCATCTTTTTAAACTGTATTGTATAAGTAATGATATTTTATTACCATATTATACAATTAATCATCTTTTAATATCGTATTGTATAATCATTCATCTTTTATAACTGTATTGTATAAGTAATGATATTTTATTAGCATATTATACAATTAATCATCTTTTCATCCCATATTGTATAATTAATCATCTCATAACACTGTATTGAATAAATAATCAGCTCAAAACACCATATTGTTTAATTAATCATCTTTTAATCCCAGATGGTATAATTAATCATCATTTAATTCTATATTGTGTAATTCATCACCCCTTAATACCACATTGCATAATTCATCTTTTAATACAGTATTGTATGATTAATAATCTTTTAAAACTCTATTGTATCATTAATCTTCTTTTAATCCCATATTGTGTAATTAATCCTCTTTTAATCTCATATTGTGTGATTAATCATCTTTTAATCCCATATTGTGGAATTAACATATTTTAATCTCATATTGTGTAATCACCTAATACCATATTGTGTAATTAATCATCTTTTAATCTCATATTGTGTAATCACCTAATACCATATTGTATGATTAATCATCTTTTAATACCTTATTGTGTAATTAATCATCTTTTAATCTCATATTGTGGAATTAATCATCTTTTAATCTCATATTGTGGAATTAATCATCTTTTAATCTCATATTGTGTATTCACCTAATACCATATTGTGTAATTAATCATCCTTTGATGCCTTATTGTATAATTATTCATGTTTTAACACTATTGTATAATTAATAATCTATTAATACCATATTGTATAATTAATCATGTCTCAATACAGGATTACAAAATTAATCATCTTTTAAGACCATATTTAATATATCATCATCTCTTAATACAGTCTTGTCTAATTGATCATCTTTTAATACCGTGTTGTATTAGCAATCGGCTTTGAATACCACTGTTGAGTGAAAGTTTGCACACTCCGTATATGTGACAATACGTACATTAATTGTGAAAAACAGGAACTTAAATCTTAGAAATCAGTGTTGTTCCTATATTTTTGCAGAGTTAAACAAAACTATCACAGAATTGCAGAAAAATATAGAATAAAGTGATTATTTTTGCATAATCAGAGATGATTGGTGATCTCATGGTTCTAGTTTAAAAATGCACTCAAACCTGAGGTTTCATTCTGGTTTCATTCAAAAGGAAATTCCTGCCCATATCATTTTGTTGATATTTTGCTCCATTACCCATTTGCTTGGTGTGACTTGTATGATCCTGCACGCCGGGCACATTTTCAACCAGAGATTGGGCATATAGTGGCAACGTGCCAAGAACATGCTCCAACACTTCCTTCTCCAGCCTGCAAGCACAAACATTTAAAACCCTTTCCAGCAGGCCAACGTTCATGGCTGTTCTTTGGTCTCCTTAGTTCATTGACAGCTCACCTTTCAAGAATACCCAATACAACAGAACTTTGGAAGGTTTTACATCTCATAGTGTTTGCGCAGCTGATATAGACACTCAGTTACCTATTGGTTTAACAAGCCTGCGTAGACGCCGATTACCCAGTAAAGTTGCAAAAACTTACATTGCCCTAAAGCTATCTAGCACCCCTGTTACTGTGGCAATACTGGAATGCAGAATTAGAAATTGCTAGGCAATAAGATCATTCCTAGAAAAAGATAATCCTTTGCCAGAATCCAGTTTCAACATCCTGTGCTGCACATGCCTCTGAGGAGTGCTCAGCAACTATGCTATGGGGAGATGCAACTTGGCTCCAGTACACATGTGGACACATTATTCAACTTGAACAAAGATGTATGCATTTGGAATACAGTGTAGTAAGAGTGATACATTGGGGGTCATTCAGTGCTACCGAAGCAGTCTCCCAGGCTATTTGGCACAATCCTGGATGGGTCACTACTCTGACGCAGGATACTCGAATGGCTCAATCATCCCAGCAAGCTGGTATTTTGCCAACCTCAGAAGGATGACAGGCTGAATCAACCCCACCTGGTATTAATCCAATGGTAAAGTGGGACCCTTGGATATCAAGCCCACCACCCGAACCATTAAGCCAACACCAGGTGTGTAGTGATGCATTCCTTAAATGAAAATAAAAATAGAAATTTACAACATGAAATCTGGCATGTAAATCTTTGGCCATCTGTGAACCAAAAGATGAGACAACAACATGGCTTTCATTTAATTAGACAGTCCCCCACGAAGCTGAAGATGGGATTTTGCAATCACGTGTGTGTGTGTGTGTGTGTGTGTGTGTGTGTGTGTGTGTGTGTGTGTGTGTGTGTGTGTGTGTGTGTGTGTGTGTGTGTGTGTGTGTCCATGTATCTGTCTGGGCCATAACTTTTTTCCCCATTTAAGCTTTTATCTAATTTTCAACAAAGCTTTATTATGAAAATATGGAGAAGACAAATTAAGAATTTGGTCAAAAGTTCAAAATGTCAAAGGTACCGTTTAGCGTACGGAAGAAGAAGTCCGGATACAAAGTGAACGGGCTTTGCATTTTCAGATGCTTTCTCTTTTCATTGATTATTTCGCAGTACAGGTACATCAGTAAAAAAAAAAAACATACAAATCTAAAACAGCACTCGGTGGAAGGCATATCTCGACCAGGCTGTACAGTTTACATGTTGTATCGCACTGAGAGGCCAGATCTGTATCTGGACCTAAAACAAAATCTAATTGTTATTCTTGTCACCGACCCAACTCATCCACCAAGTTTTGTCATAATCCATCCTCAACTTTTGGAGATATAATGCTATATATCGTTTTTGGCCCAATCTCTGAATAGTGAATACTCACTAATATTCACTTATATGAAGGTTGTGGTGATGTTTCATCGAAATTGTGCGTGTGGTTTCAGAGATGAAAGCAAATTCCTCTTTTGGGGGGGGGGGGTAATCCCCCTTAGACCTCAAATTTTTTAATGGCGTGAAAAAAAATTGGTACGTCATGGGTGATAAAGGTTGTGGGAAAGTTTAATCGAAATTGTGTGTGTCGTTTCAGAGAAGAAGTTGAAAGTGTTTGTCGATGGAAGGACGGTCGGACAACACGCCATCTAATGAGCTCCCCGGAACGACGTTCCAGGTGAGCTAAAAACCTGCTCTGATGCTCGTGAACTTCCCCTCTCTCTGCCATTTTCACCCTGTCATTTGTGCTCGACCTTCCATTTGCTTGGAAATCCGTCTACATCACTGCATAAAAAGGTGCATAAACTGATCCTCTCAACTACAGACTTCTCAGATTCCATACATTCATCAGCAAGGTCATGGAATCCATCATCACAGTTGATATGAAATCATTCCTTTTCTCCAACAACCTCATCTCAGATCATCAATTTGGTTTCAGACAAGGTCACTTCACCTTGGACATGCTGCTTCTACCCACCCAACAATGGATGGAGGCCTTCAATGTCAGACATGAGATCAGGGCTGTCTCTCTGAACATATCTCATGCTTTTTACATAGTCTGGAATCCTGTCTTGGTCTGCAAACTCTCAAGAACAACTCCACAAACGGCTTACTGACTTCCTCTACTCTTTTAGCCAATGTGCGGCTCTCAATGGAATCCTTTTATAGAAAATTGAGTCATCGACTTCCATTCACTGCTAAAGGGTTGATGACTTCATCCAGTCTGAACGGTGTCCCATAAGCTGTTAGGCTTGAGTGTGGGTGAACACAGTCACAAGTTGAACAAGAAGCAAGAAATGGCGCATCACCAGTGGACCAATTGGGTGTCGTGTCCAATATATATGATTCACTCAGTGACTTGGGTGTCATAAATGACCAGTTTTCTTGGGAATAAGCTGCTCACCAAAAGGGGTGCAATGATAGTGGACCTGTGGTTGAAAGGAGTGAAAACCCACTGAAGATAGGGCTACGACGTAGCACATGGTATGAAGCTGATGGAGTACTGCTCTCCCCTCTGGGCTGGTGCTCCTGCCTCCCACCTTTCTCGGCTTCACGCTGTCGAAACCAGGGCATTTAAGATCATCGGCATCTCCCGCAATGAAGCTGAGTCTTTGGGCCTCTCACTCAATCACCGCAGGTTGGTCGGTGGTCTTTCTGTCTTCTACCGACTCCTCTCCAGCCTTGCCCCCCCTGCTCTCTCTGCGATTTGTCCCCACCACATTTCCACAGGGCGCTCAAGGTCCGCCAACAACCCCCTTCTGGTAAAACTACCAAAATCACGAATCACTGCTCATCTTCACTCTTTCATTCCTCTTTTTTCCTGCCTTTGGAATAAACTTCCTCACTCTATTCTTTCCCATTCTTCCCTCCAGGCTTTCAAAACAGCTGTTCACCACCACCTCTTATCTTCCCCCATCCAAATCCTCGATCTTTTCTACCCCCGATAATCCACCCAAGCCCACTTCCTTCATTTCTCCTGCTTTCCTTCCTGAAAGTCCCTGAAATGTCCATCTTCTCTTCGCCATGTTCCCCGTCCCATCCCCATCCCTCTCCCTTCCACAGTTCACCTAATGTGTCTGTTCCCCACTGTTTTGTCCCTTCCACTCCCGCCCCTCTTGTCTCATGCCTCCTTGCTGTGAGTTGTGTGTTTGCTCTCATACGAGCCTCGACCAAGGTATACAAAAAAAAAAAAAAAAAGCTCCATGAGGTAGTTCTGGTAGTTCGTCTTCAGCTTCTTCTAAGGTAGTTCTGACATAGCCTGGAGGTATGTTTTGGGTCATCTTGCTGAAGGATGAACCCCCTGACCAACTAGGCATAGACCAGAGGGAATTGCATGGTGTTGCAAAATGCTGTGGTCGCCCTTTTGGTTCAGGGTGCCAGTCACTCTGTGCAATTCGCCGATTCTGGATCCAGCAAAAGAGCCCCAGATCATCACACTTCCTCCACCATGTTTGACATTTGGTGTCACACACTGAGGAACCATCCTTTTGCCTACTCGACGGTGTACAAAAACCCTACGTGATGAACCGAAGATTTCAAATTTTGATTCATCGGTCCACAAGACCTTCTTCCAGTTTTCAGTAGTCCACTGGCTTCATGGCCCAGGAAAGCCTCTTTTTCTTATTTTGCCATCTTAGCAATAGCTTTCTTACTGCCACTCGACCTGTCAAACCTGCAGCTCGAAGTCTTCTCTTCACAGTTGAAACTGAGACTTCCTTACTTCGACCAGTGTTAAGCTGTGCTTGAAGCTGCTGTCCTGTGAGCCGACTATCACGCAAACTGTTGACTCTCAGAAACTTGTCTTCTGATTGTATTGTGGCTTTGGGTCTGCCAGACCTCTTCCTGTCAGAGTTTCCTCCAGTTTCCAAGTGCCTTTTGATGGTGTGGGAAACTGTACTCACTGACACCTTTGTTTGCTTTGCAATTTCTCGAAAGGAAAGACCTACACTTTTAAGGGTTATCATGGTCTGTCTGTCTTCCTTTGTTAATTGTCTTTTTCTCGCCATTATGATAGCAATATACTACTTCCTGCAGTGTAATATTGTCGAAATAATGCTTCAGATGGTGTAGCAACACGGTCTGTTCCAACACTACTTTTATACAGACAGAGGGTTTGTAACTAATCAACAAAAGTTAGAACACCTGTAGGAATTGTTTGGATCATCTTTCAAGGCTTAATTTACTTCCATTGCTGCAGAACAACTGCAGTTGCTAACCCACTACTTGTTCCCTGAAAAGGGCCTTTTTTAGCAACTCTGAAATTTTCAGCATTTTTCATTTTTTTGGTAACCTAAACTTTTTTTTCTTAACCTCTGGCAGTTTACCGTTGAGCTTTGTACCATTTCAGGTTATTCACTGGACTTGAACTGCTTAAATTTCAGTAAAAACTGAAAAATGGGGGTGTTCTAAAACTTTTGACCGGAAGAGGATATATATATATATATATATATATATATATATATATATATATATATATATATATATATATATATATATATATATATATATATATAGTTATATATGTATATATATATATATATATATATATATATATATATATATATATATATATATATATAGTTATATATGTATATATATATATGTATATATATATATATATATATATGTATATATATATATATATATATATATATATATATATATATATATATATATATATATATTCAAGTAAAATAGGAAAATACCGAAAAACAAAATTTTTCTCCATCTTTTATGACAATCTCTTTGCCTTTAGTCAATCGGAAACATGCTGAAGTTCGATAATGAGAGTATCCGATAATATATTACCATCACGGTAAGAAAAGAAAAGGCTGAATCATCAGCAAATAGGATGAAGGACAGTACATCGGAGGCTTTATGAAAATCATATATATATATATATATATATATATATATATATATATATATATATATATCTGTAAAATAAACAAAAGGGGCCAAGGATGAATCCTTGTGGGACCCCACAAATCACTGATTGTACGTTGGATTCAAGCCCATTTAACACCACAGATTGTTTTCTGTTTAACATGTAGTTTTTAAACCATTCTAAGACTATTGCTCTAATCCCAGAAGGTGATAGTTTGTGATGACCAATTCCATAAAAAGCCTTCGAGAAGTCAACGAAGACTCCAACTGTGTTTGCAAATTGATCAATTGCTTAAACCACTCTGTGTCGGAGTATAACAAGGCATGTGTGGTGGTGCGATGTTTTTATCAAAAACCAAATCATGAATCAATAAAAATGTGAAATTGCTGTAAAAATTACAGTTCATATATTACAATCTTTTCATGTATTTTTGAAAAAGTAGTTTAAAATGAGATTGGACGATAATTACCTCTGTCACCGAAGGCGAAGGTGGTTATGTTTTCACCCCTTTCTGTTCGTATGTCTGTTTGTTTGTGTACAGGATATCTCAAAAGGTTGTGGACGGATCCGGATAAAATTTTGTGGACAGGTTGGGTTTGTGACAGGCATGAAGGGATTAAGATTGGTGAAGATCCGGATCTGGATCTGACTACTGGAATTTTTTTAAAGTGATTCTTCACCATTGAGAGATGGTGCCAAAAATGATTATGAAAAGAGAGAGAGATATATATATATATATATATATATATATATATATATATATATATATATATATATATATATATATATATATATATATAATACAAGTAAATAGACACTTTAAATCTGTATAATAATCAGTGATATGAACTAATATTCGACGATGTCTTTGCAGAAATGAGTTCCTGGGTCTTGTACGACAATTAACTATGTCTTGAACCTCGGGAGCACACAACCCTTGCGATTTTCAAAGAAGACGAATTGTTGGCCAATTGGAAGGTGGAGTCAGCCAACACCAGATAGCTCAGAACCTTGGCATTCCACTTTTTATGGTCAATCGGGTGATTGTGCAATTCACCAGTGAAGGAAAGGAATCCACAGCTTCCCGTTCTGGTCGACCTGGGCCCTTAGAAAGGTGTCTTCGAACTGTCAAGTGGTCCATTGAGAAAACTCCCTGTTACAAGGCAGCAGATGTTGCAGAGGAGGTCCAAGTTAGCTCCAGAACTATCGTACGGTACCTCCATCAACTGGGCTACAATGGGAGAGCAGCTCGGAGAAAACCTCTTCTTCGACCAGCCAACATTCAAAGGAGAAAGAAGTGGGCTGACAAGATGGCCACCAGACCCTTGGTGATTTGGCAAACTGTCATTTTTTTCAGACGAGTTCCAATTTACTCAATTTTCTGACACTGGATGTGTATGGGTCTGGAGACTTCCCAGTCAAAAGTTCTTTTTGAACCAATTGCAGCCAAGTGTCAAACACGGTGGTTTTTCAGTGATGGCGTGGGGAGCAATCTGGAGCGCTGGTCGGTCAGAGCTTGTGGAGGGTGTTGGCAACATCAACTCTACGATATACATTTCTATCCTTGAGGATGGACGTCTTCCTGTCTGAGGAATGCAGTCGACAGTATAACTGAGTGTTTTGAATTTTCCCTCCTTACTACCATGGGCGAAAGACAATATCGGTCATCAGGTTTCCAGAATGGGGGGAGGCCCTGAAAGGTCTTATGTCTGCACAGATCATGACCACATTCACCAAGGGTGAAACCAGTCATTAAATTGATCCGACATGCTTGTAAAGGTACTGCACATTGACGGGTAGTTTATGTAATGCCATTTAATTTGATTTCTTCATTTTGGTTCAGCAGAGGGCATATAAACCTACAACGGCACACTCGGTCGAGCGCATACATCCGACAGCCTGTGCAGTTTACATTTTGTATCCCACCTATAAGTGGGATCTGCATCCAGACCTGAACCAAAATCTTATCGCCTTGTTCTTTCTTGTCACTTGCCCAACGAATTAAACAAGTTTCGTCCGAATCCGTCCACAACATTTTGAGGTATTGTGCTATATATAATTTTTGGCCCAATCTCTCAATGGTGAAGAATCACTTTTAAAAAATTATAGCATTCGGATCTTCACCGAAATCGAATAAATTCATCTTTGTCACACACCCAACCTGTCTACCAAGTTTCATCAAAATACATCGATAACTTTTTCAGATATCCTGCTCACAGATCCATAAACAGAAAACCAAACAAACAGGGGTGAAGACATAACCTCTGTCCACCTTCGGGGGTGGAGGCAAACATCCAGATGATAAAACCCAACAGACCTTGTGAGATTATTTGATTTGAGGATGGGTTAGTTGTATCGTATTATCACCTCGGGTGGGTTAGTCATAAGTAGGATAGAGAAAAAAACAAAACAAAACATGATGTTTGCACTTTTAAACCAAACTAAAAAAAATAAATAAACAAGAAACATTCATTTGAATAAGTTGACATTTGCAGAATGAGGGGGTGTGCACTCGTACCAAACTAAAGCCCGCTGTTCGACTGATTGCCGACATCTGATCTGTTCTTCGATGACATCATAAGCAGAAGCAGCGGACTCGGCTCCATGTTGATGGGATGGGTCCGGCACGGAGCAGGTGTAACCACCATCGAGCTGAATGACAGGCTGAGTAAAACCAGGGAAAGGATCATCCTCAACAGAGACCTGAAAAGATAGGTAAAGCAAAATGAAAACAAAAGCTCTGCCAATAAGTAAAGTCACTGAAACCAGGAAGCAAATGCACTGCAGCTGTGAATGACGTGGACAGTGGGCACGGCAAGATGTTGTCTTGCCTGCAAGAGAAAATCTGATCTCAGTTTCTCGGCGAGTTGGAATAAATTTTAAAAAACGAGTTCAGTAAACCCTCAAATATCGCGGGTTCCAATATTGTGTGTTCCGACCAATCACAGGCAACCGAACATGTTCTGATTTAGTTATCGCGGTTATTAATTTCGGCCAATCGCGGGTTTTGAGCCAACATGAGTCGTTGTTTGTGTCCGCGTGTACCATTACCTCTCATTACGAGTCTTTTGTTGTTTCTCGCACCGTTAATTGTAGTGATCAGTCCAGCACACGGGAACGAAGCTAAATTGAATAACGAATCGTCATCGAACAGGAAATCACAAACAGATATCCTGTAATGGATCGACAAGATCTAGTGGACACGCAACAGTAAATAATGGCGCCAAAAGGTAATGTGCAAAAAAAAATCGAGTTGTGAGATGGGTTGGCAAGAGGTCAAAGTGCATCATCGGTGGGCTGCCATTGTGGCATCAATGAATCAACTGTGCGGTAAACGTGCGTCAAACGTGGTACCAATGATTTTGGTAAATCCATGGCATTAAGTCGAAAAAAAACGTGAATGTCATGAGTGTAAATTGAGGACCAAGTGTAATATGGGAGAAGCCATTGCAGATTTAACCATTTTAGTGGACCGTGATTCGGGAGAAGCCACTGCGGATTCACCGTTTCCACGAAGCACCCGGGGCTGAATACTCCAGTTCAACCGTGGCGGACGCTGAAAAGATAGGATTATTTTGGAAAAGGATGCCATCTGATACCTTCCTCTCCACGTAGGAAAGATCTGCTCCGGGTCACGGTGGCTAAGGATCGTCTTACCCTTCTTCTACAGTGCCGATCGATAGAAAGTGTTCACCCTCTTTCAAATGTTTTACCTTTTGTTGCCTCATAGCTTGGAATTAAATCAGACTCTTCCCAACTTCATTTACACATCGTAACCCACAACTTCCAAGTGAAAAACAAATTCGACAAATATCTGAGAATTAATTAAAAATACAAAACGAGAATATCTTCGTTGGATAAGTGTCCACCCCCTGTGTTAATACTTGGTGGAAGCACCTTTCACGGCAATTACAACAGTGAATCTGTTGGTATAGGTCTCCACCGACTTTACACACCTTCATTGGGAAATATTTGCTCATTCTTCTGCACAAAACTGTTCAAACTCAGTCAAGTTGTGTGAGAAGCGTTGATGGACAGCAATCTTCAAGTCATGCCCCTCGGGGCTCTGACTGGGCCACTCAAGGACATTTATCTTTCTGTTTCTTAGCCACTGCAATGTAGCTTTGGTTGTGTGTTTTGGGTCGTTGTCATGCTGAAAGGTGAACTTCTGTTCCAATTTCAGGTTTCTTGCAGAGGACAGCAGGTTTTCCTCCAGGAGTTTTGTGTATTTTGCTCCATCCATATTCCCTTCGATCCCGACAAGTTCCCCAATCTCTGCTGATAAAAAAACATCCCCAGAACATGATGCTGCCACCACCATGCTTCACAGTAGGGATGGTGTTCTTTGGGTGATGTGCTGTGTTGGGTTTGTACAAAACATAACGTTTTTCATTTCGGCCAAAGTTCCATCTTGGTTTCGTCAGACCACAAAACGTTTTTCCACATGACTTCAGAATCTCCAGAGTGGTTTTATGCACACCTCAAAAGGGATTCAAGGTGGGCTTTTTTGAGTAATGGCTTCCTTCTTGCTACCCCACCGTACAGGCGAGATTTGTGGAGTGCTTAGGACATTGTTGTCACATGCACACAGTGACCAGTCTTTATCATAAACGCTTGTTGCTCTTTCAAAGTTGCCATTGTCCTCTTGGTGGCCTCTCTGATCAGTCTGCTTCTTGCTCGGTCACCCAGTTTGAAGGGACAGCCTGATCTCGGCAGGATCTTGGTGGTACCATATGCCTTGCACTTCTTAATGATCATCTTGACTGTGCTCCAAGGGATATTCAAGGCCTTTGAAATACTGTTATACCCATCTCCTGATCTCTGCCTTTCCACAATCTTATCCCCAAAGTCTTTTGAAAACTCCTTGGTTGTCATGGTTAAGTCTTTGCTGTGCAATGCACTACCCAGCAGAGGAAACCTACAGGAACAGCTGATTTCATTCTGAAAGAAACAGAATCACAACAACGTAATACAAGTGGAGGCCAATTAACTTGAGTGATTTGGAATGTGATTGGTTTTACACTTATACCTCTGATTTGGAATGTGATTGTTTATACCTGAGCTAATTTACAATTGCGATTATGAGGGGGTGGACACTTATCCAATCAATATATTCTAGTTTTGTATTTTTAATTAATTTTCAGAAATTTGGAGAATTTGTTTTTCATGAGGAAGTTGTGGGTTATGATGTGTAAATGAAGGTGGAAAAAGTCTGATTTAATATAATTTAATTCCAGGTGATAAGGAAACAAAAGATGACAATTTTGAAAGGGGGTGCAGAGTTTCTGGAGGCACTGTATATGGCAAGCACCAGGCGACTTTGTCGTGCTCCCAATGATCGAACAGCCATCGCAAGTTCTACATTCACATCTTTCGAAAATGCACCCCCCTCACCCCCCCCCCCCCCCTCACCGCCGATAGCATCATCGCCCTGAGCTAAGTCTTGTGTTTTGTGCTTACGACAGGGGACAGTATGAATGAATACATAATATGTTTAATCTCACCCACCTCGCTGTTTTGGAATTTTTTTAAAAACCTCACGTGTTTCTGTTTATTACATGTGCCACTGAAGGTGAAGGAGGTTATGTTTTCACCCCTCTCTGTCTGTTTGTTTGTTTGTTTGTTTGTTTGTTTGTCTGTCTGTCTGTCTGTCTGTGTGCAGGATATCTCAAAAAGTTGTGGATGGTCCGGATGACATTTGGTAGGCAGGTTGGGTGAGTGACCAGAACAAACTGATTAGATTTTGGTGAAGATCCAGATCCGACTTCTGGAATTTTTAAAAGTGATTCTTCACCATTGAGAGATAGGGCCAAAATTGATATATAGCACGCTATCTCAAAAAGTTGTGGACGGATTCAGATGAAACGTGGACAGGTTGAGTGTGATGACGAATTGATTTGATTTTGTTGAAGATCTGAATCCGGATCTGGAAACGAGAATTATTTAATTTTCAAAGTAATTTTTCACCATTGAGAGATAGGGCCAAAAACGATATTGTACCGCATCGCATGACATTTAAATAATGTATTGGGCCCAATATGTTCTCATGGATCAGGCATTGCATGGCGGAGGTATGCGCTCTACCGAGTGCTCTTCTAGTTTTGCACTGTATTCATTGTATTTACATGTTTATTTCAATGTTAATATGTCTTGGAAAGACTTGCGTGTTTCTTTGAATTGCAATGTTTATTTCTGGCTGCTGCTGATCTTCCTCTATATTTTCTCGGTTTTAACTATCGCGGCACTTTCCATCCGGATCTGATATCTTCCAGATAATTCTCTATATTTTTGATTGATCTTCCTCTAAATTGTCTTGAAGCCCATGAACCAAACCCTCCGCCCCCCCCCACCCCCACACACACATTCCCATTGACCATGGTTTTAACTATCGTTGCATTTTCAGGACCCTAACCCCCGTGATATTTGAGGGTTTACTGTATGTAATTTGGCCTCTCCACTGGCGGATGTGAGGAAAAGCACATGTTTCTGGGGATGGGCTGAATGGCCTGAATGGCCTTCTCCTGTGCCAAATCTCTGTCTCGGTCTCTCTGTCTCGGTCTCTCTGTCTCGGTCTCTGTGTGTCTCAGTCTCTGTGTGTGTCTCTCTCTCTCTCTCTCTCTCTCTCTCTCTCTCTCTCTCTCTCTCTCTCTCTCTCTCTCTCTCTCTCTCTCTCTCTCTCTCTCTCTCTCTCTCTCTCTCTCTCTCTCGGTCTCTCTCTCGTCCCTCAACTGCGTGGCTGTGTGTTTCTCCCTCTAATTATCCTGTTTGTTATGTTCTGTTGTGTCCTGATCCATTTTATGCTCTCCGTCCTCCACGAGCCCCGATCGTACGATATATATTTTTTAATAGGTTGGTGACTAAGAGAATGATGGAAAGAGAAAAATAAAACTTGGGACTTCCGAGAATGAAAGGTGTTCAGAAAAAAACAACTTTAGGAGAAACCTAATTGTGCGAAAATAAATGATGCATGTTTGCAGTTCAGATGATGACAACACCAAGACAGAATGTCACCGAGGTTGAAGTCTCACCTGTTCAACAGCTGGTGTGGCCACACAGCTATTTCCAGGAAATCCAGCCTCCTCCAGGGGGCTTCCTTGGCTGCTTGCATTACATTCGGACGCGCGCCCCTGGGTGATGCAAGTATGTCGCATGCCAATATGTTTCTCTGTGACATTGCACGCCAAGACTCATTTGAGAAAAATCAAATGCAAGTCAAAAAATGTCTCGGCACACTCTTAGGCCTCCAAGCACGTTCAAACCTCTCCATTACCTTGAAGGTAGAACGTGAATCTCGATTGGCTCGGTGGCAAGGAGATGTGGAATTCTTCATCGCTGTACTCTCGATATCCACATTCGGCAGTACCTGGGGGAAATCCCACAAAGCGAATGTTCAACCACGTACCTGCCTTCCCACTTTAATCACAAGGTTCCCAATCTTCCTTTCCCCCAAAATAATTTCCCCTTCATCCCTCCTGACTTGATGTTACAGGTAGTTCGTACATCAATTGGAGCATTACAAGAGTTTTGCGCATGTGATGATGTCACGTTCTTGTGAGAATGAAACCTCATTACCCAGGACGACGTTGGCAAAAATGTAACTTTTTCCATATTCCCAATCATTTTGCGCTTAGGAATGGAGAGCAAAATGATGTAGGAATTTTATTTTTCTTTTGTTGATCCATTATATTGCAAGTTTCCTACAAGTTAAACTCATGAACACAAGCTGCACGTCCAACTCACCTTCATCGGAGAGTTTGTGCGTTTTGAATAAGTCTGGAGCAAGCACTTCATAATGGGATTAATTAACATGCGATCCGATCAAATATCCGGTGAACCCCCTTTTAATCTCCACGTTGAACTCGTGGGATTGTCAATGATCGCTCTTTCCCTCAAATGATCAGATTCCCAGTGTTTGGCATCATTTGGGGAAACTTATCATCAATCTCGAGTTCCTTTGAGGTATTGGATGACATCATTATTGGAAATTGAGTTTCCACACAACTTTTGAATCGATCATGGCACTTATATTTTCCTCAAGTGTTGCGACCGATATGAAGCACAAGGTCATATTTTTCTTAATTCACAATAAAGCCGAAGGATTATCACTCATTCACCACCGAGTTCACTCCAGATTAAACTGTTTGCAAATGCCATTGAGACTTTAACCTTGATCCTGTCCTTTGGGATGCTTATCCGATCCCCAAGCACACACTGTGTATCTCCAAGTGTATCCGCAAGCATATTCCAAAGCACAAATATCATTGACAATTTCAGAGAGTACCAGCTTTTCGATGAGGTGTCTTCAGGACCGTTTGTAAACACGTTTCACCCATGGAGCTCAATGCTTGATTTGACAGACGCAGAACCGGCCGACTTATTCCCAAAATCCTTCTGGGATGCGTTCACAATGAAGTCATCGGCAGCACTGAGAATACGTAGCTTGACTGACTTTTCACAACATCCTGTTCATTTGATACCGCTTCCTTGCACACCGATAGAGCGACAGACAGTGATTTTATTAGTGGGGTACAAGTTCGCCCCAGGTCAAACTTTTTCTTTTTCATTGTTACGCGTGGCCAGAGGGAGTTGTCAAAATGGAATTTGTGTTGGTGATACATATTTTCATGTGTCGAGATACAGAAATGAAGAAAATGTTCAAGTTGCATCGAAATGGAAGCTTCTTTACAATAAAAGGAGCCGTGTGTGCGTCCGTCTGCGCGTCCGAGTGTGCGCCCGTGCGTGTGTGCGTCCGTCCGAGTGTGCGTCCGTGCGTGTGTGCGTCCGTCCGAGTGTGCGTCCATCGGTGTGTGCGTCCGTCCGTCCGTGTGTTTGTCCATCCGTGTGTGCGTCCGTGCGTGCTTGCGAGTTCCACCCATTGGTTGGACGCTGACTCCACCCACAATTTCCAAACTGAGGCCGCCAATTGAGGAACCCTTTGGAATTGATTGGCGTTTCTCTCAAGCAGAACTTTCACTGTGGAGGTTTTGCAGGTTTGCTGTTATTTCCGACTATTTTCTCATATTATGAGTTGAACAGGCGACTGTCTGAGGTCGGTGATCGCATGATAGGGGAGCAGAAAACTTGACATATTTCACTGTTTTGACGTAGGAATGGCCGTTTGTTTTATGAGCGGGAGTAGGGTGAGAGAAAAGATGGGATAACTTTGGAAGGGGATGAGAGACTTTTGGTGGGGAGACGATTGATGCCTTAACGTTGGGAGGGAAAGGTGAGGACTTGGGGCTTGAGGGGCTGGAGGAGGGAGCAAAGACCTGGCAGAGTTGGGAGGAGGAGGTTGAGGTATTTTTTGTTTTGAAGTGTTGTCAGAATTGCTTGTGAGAGTTTACTCATAGTAAAAATGTAATTGTGTGTGTTTGACAGATTATTCACAGTAATACTGTTTCATCTCACTCTCCAAAGTCCATGTTGATAGGTCTGTGTTGCGATTGTGTTGTCGAAATCCCATATGTGTCATTTTCCTCATTCTATATTATTTTCTACAAGCCATTTGCCACGTCTCACAGTATCATGAACACATTCTCCTCACGGATGCCCCCGAAGCTGCTTCAAACGGGATTCATGAACGCCTGAGATAACATCGTGCCCAAACCCGAGGCTATCATGGACACATTCTCCTTATGGACACCCCCAAAACCGCTTTGACCAGGTTTCATGAACTCCTGACACAATACATCACTCCAAAACCCAAACCCAAAGTGACTCCTCCGATGAACCAGAGGAGGAGCAAGGCTCGAGTGAAGGGGGGGGGGGGGTTGAGGCGATATCAAAGGCAGATCTGGAGACTCAAAAAAGGGGGAAAAGACTGAGAGGCTCAGAGATTTGGAGATTCAGAGAGCGTTTCCGGACTCTGTTGGGTGACTTACTTCACCCAGACGTCATACACAATAGATGCGTTAAAGACGTGCCATGAGTTGTGTCACCGGCCCACAGAAAAACACCGGAGCTGTGGCTACACAAGAAGCAGGAGCAGAGTGGAACGCAGAGGGTTCTGGTTTCAGTCAAGACATGGGAGTCAGGATCAGCAAGAGTGAGGTGTGCAGGGGGTCCACCCTGTCCCCATATATCTCTTTCTATCCTCATGTCATCTTCCTTGCCAATCACTAATCTCACTGTACTTGCCAATCACTCACCTTCTCCCTTCCACATCAGATGCATGATGCAGACATACTGTCGAGGCTAATCACTGATAAGGTTCCAACGGCAGGTATCTTGCATCGGGGATAATTTGGCAAAGCATATGTGGTGTGATTCATTGTTGTACAAATATTTCACTTGATGGATCTCTCTCCTTGTAAATACTTGCATTTTGATTACTGTGACTAAAAACCATTTCCTCAAAAACCTGTGTCTTGACTTCATGTTCTGATGGTGGCATAAGACTGCTGAGGTGTTTGGCCAAGGTAGATTTTATATATATTTTGAATACCTTGTCGAGGCTCGTATGAGAGCTAACACACAACACACAGCATGGGGGACATGAGGCAAGAGGGGCAGGAGAAGGAAGGACAAAACAGTGGGGAAGAGAGACATGAGGAGATCTGTGGAAGGGAGAAGGATGGGGCGGGGAACACAGGGGTATACAAGATGGACATTACAGGGATTTTCAGGAAAGACAGCAGGGAATTTGAAGGAGGTGGGCTTGGGTGGATTAACGGGGGTAGAAAAGATCAAGGTTTTGGATGGGGTACGATAAGAGGTGGTGGTGAACAGCTGGTTTGAAGACCTGGAGGGACGAATGGGATTGAATAGAGTGAGGTAGTTTGTTCCAAAAGCGGGGAAAAAGAGGAATGAAAGAGTGAAGGTGAGAAGTGATTCGTGATTCTGGTAGTTTTACCAGAAGGGGGTTGCAGGCGGACCTGGAACGCCCTGCGGAAATATTGGGGGGGGGGGGGGGAAAGTCGCAGATAGAGCAGAAGGGGAGCAAGACTGGAGAGGAGACGGTAGAAGACAGAAAGACCACCGATCTGCCTGCGGTGAGAGAGTGAGAGGCGCAAAGACTCAGCCTCATCGCGGGAGATGCCAATGATCCTAAATGCCTTGGTTTCCACAGCGGGAAGCTGAGAAAGGTGAGAGGCGGGAGCACCAGCCCAGAGGGGAGAGCAGTACTCCATCAGGCTGTGGACGAAAGCTTTATATGTGGTCAGGAGCTCAGGTGGGCCGAGGAAGGACTTTGTACGATGAAGGATTCCCAGTCAGCGACTGGCTTTGGAGGCCAGCTTGGAAATGAGGCTTTCCCAGGAAAGATCATGGCAGATCGTGAGACCCAGAAGCTTGAATGAATGGACTTCTTCCACAGGATTGTTAAGAAAGTAGATGGGCGGGGGGGGTTCTAAACGGTCTGCTCGGAGAGGCATAGTGAGAATGTGAGATTTGTCAGAATTGAAAGACATGTTCCATGTGTTGGACCAGTTTGTGATTTTATCCAGATCTGCAGAGAGTGAAGAAGCTGCTGCTTGCCGGTCTGAGGGATGACAGATCATTGATGAAAACCGGTAATTTTTATCGAAGTTCCATCTCAGACACGGTTATGCAAAGTTGGTTCTGCTCGGCCGACTGACTAAGGTCTGTTGCGTAACCGCCGGCACGGTACCTGCTCCCACTCGGGCTTTTGCGCATGGTAACATGACTCTTGGCGTGGGATCCCGCCAGGAGTTCCGGGTGACTGGCGATCGTGGTCTCTCAAAGACACGCCTCCCTCACTGAGTTATCCAGAGGTGACTTCCGTCACAATATGGTGATGAGCTTCTTGGAAATGGTAACCATTTTGATGGTTTTCCCCTTGGTTAGCAATCATTTCTATCCCACATATAAGTTACCTTTACACCAAATTGCATGTTTCTGTCATCATAAGAACATAACTCCATAAAGATTGTAAATTAGCTCGTTGTTGTACATTTGGTGGGAATCTTGGAAATGGTGGCAATTCTCATGGAGTTCTCATTGGTTGTATGTTGGGTACCAACCATTTCCAATTTTACATAAAACAAAGTACATTTGCACCAAATTTCATGCTTCTATCATGATGTGAATGATTAAGGTAAAGTTGGCTGATTAACCGCTGTACTTCGACAATGGAGAAGCTTCTCAGTTTTAAAAGGAAAAAGTTT
Source organism: Eptatretus burgeri (assembly GCF_056783735.1). Taxonomy (NCBI): domain Eukaryota; kingdom Metazoa; phylum Chordata; class Myxini; order Myxiniformes; family Myxinidae; genus Eptatretus; species Eptatretus burgeri. Next base: position 1,556,698 of record NC_140967.1, on the reverse strand, counting down.
GGATTTTAATCTCAAACATAAAGCATGAACTATTTTTTTTAACTTATTATTTGTACTGATTCCAGGAACCCAACAGTTTTTTGATAAAAATAAAACAAAGAAGGAGAACCGTTGAGAAAATCTTGTCTATCCCATCGTGCACTTCCCTAAATTAATAAAAATGTCCATCAGATCGTGGGAGGGAGAGTTGAGCAGAAAGATAAAGTAGAACAGGACAGGGGCGAGCACGAAAGAGGAAAGACGGTTTCATCGCCTGCAAGATATGTTGGAACAACTCCAGGAAGTAGTTTCTTACCTGTACAGCCAGCACCGGCTGCTCCCTTTTCTTCTCAGGCCACAGAGGTTTTTTTTCATCTCCAGACTTCACATCGACGATGACCGTGTTGGGCTTTACAGTGCTGCAGTGTGGAGGTTTGGAGGGTGGGATGTTGGTTGTCATGGTAACAGAGCGAGAAAGGCCGCCCATGGTCGAGATGGATGGTTCAAGATGTACAGGGTTTCTGTTTGGCAAAGCTGCAAACAGAAAAGTTTCATTTCCACATGAATCAAAACCTTTAACAATCAACCTGTATTGTTGCTCACAAGAGCCAATGGGGTCGTTGCAGAAAAAGGCTTCGATTTTGTCATCGTCGTCCTCAATAAATTTCAGTGCAAGTTAATTTCTGTGTTAATTACACTACACACAGGAGGCTGGTAGAATGGCCTCGAGGTACGCACGCTCACCCACAAGCTGTGTAGCCTGGGTTTGAATCTCGGCCCAGCTAAAATTGTCAATGTGTCATGGCAGTGCTTCACAGAAAGGGTGATTAATCAATGTGTGCGCCGTCCCTCGGATGGACGTCAAACTGGGCATCCCATCTGCTGGCATTTTGGTGGAAGTTGAATATCCCACGGTGTCCTTCGCAGAGTAGGGAAGTTATTGCCGGCATCGTGAACGAATTACAAATTCCTGCCCTCGTCTATAGAGGGTGTTCAATCAGCAGCACAGCCATGCCCCTCAGCCAATGATGCGACCCTGCAGCCTCATGCTGCATACAAAAGAGGCACAATATAACACATGTGAGGTTGGTTGACGTTGGAAATGGCAGACAGTGACAGTTTGCACAGAAACAAACAATTAATCCAAAATGTGAAACAAAAATGAGGACTGCCTCGCTCAAAATACTCACAACGTGAAGTCGACTACAATTGTGTTCACAATGCGATAAAATTGACTGCCATGTTTTTGTTTTTTTACAACCACTTTATATGGGGAATGTTCTATCAACAGTGTGTCATGGCCAAGAGATATAGTGTCTCAAGGTGAAGGGCTTCAATTGCTACAGTGCCTGTGGTGATGGTCGTCGGAAGGGTCATTTTGGGGTTTTGTCAACTAGCAAAGGAGGAGTGAAGTATGAGAATAAAGTCACAAGTATTTCAATAAAACGAAACCTACCCAGCGGAATGGCTGCCAAAGTACTTTCTGTTTGACGGCCTTCCGACGTCATGGGCCCGGCCTGCTTTGGGGACGAGCGGGGAGCCAATCCCACCCGATCAGCGAAGCTCGATGAGGGCCCGGCCGACTGGATGATTGTTTGCGTTTGTGCTGATTTCACAATTACACCTGCAAGAGCATCGTGTGAAAAGGAACACAAGTACAGAGGAAAAGGTCGATGGTGAGAGCACGAAGAAACAAGTCGGCCATTGCGTCTACTAAAATAATTCACAAAGCATGTATAACTTGATATGAGGATGTTTTGTATCGTCAATATAAAAATCAAGTGTCCTCTCGATACTGTTAGTCAACACCTGGTGATGCATTTTCAGCCAAGTGTTTGTGAGGTGATCACAAATTAAAGATCCTTCGTCATTTACTTGGTCCAGTTTGCCCTCAGCTGTGTCCTTCAGATTAGATTCCCACCCAAACTAGAAACCTCACTGGTGTTTTTCAGGCAGATCTTCGTATCAATGAGAAAGCCATCCCTCAGATGGATGTTAATCTTAGTGTCCCATCTGCTAACATTAGCTCGGGGAGGTAAAAGATTGCACGGTGCCACTTGATGAAGAGTTATTAGGTGAGTTATTGTCGGCATCTTGGCCAAATCTCTGCACTTAAGGGGGAGGAGAGAGGGACACTCGAAAGAGCAGAGGGGAACTCCACAGAAGAGAGGGGTATGCCAAAGATGGGGGGCATCCCACAGAGGGGAGGGGTACCTCAACGAGGAGAGAGTATCACCAGGTCTAATTGCCCGTGGAAATGCCAGTATGATGTCATGACAATCTGTGAGGTCATGGGATAGATTACGATTATTTTTCACTTGCCAATGATCTGAAATGTGTCCTGCAATCGTATAAATTACTTAAAGGAACAACAGAGTTCATGGAATCGGGTTACCTAATTAATCACGTGACCTAATTACCAGGGGACACGCCCTCAGTACGCCTTGTCCGAACCGGATAACTTTACCAAATCAGAGGCAGCCGAGCGACACTGCCAAGGACGTACCGGCTAAAAGGAACGAATCGTTTTGAATAAAGTCCCGTCTCGGTTAGGATACGGACTTATGTTGGACCAATGAAAGAAAAGACAAAACGAGCTGGGAACATTTCCACAAATAATTTATTAACAGGCAGGCGAGGAAAGTTATGTGGTACAGTGAATACATTTATTGTGGTATGTAAGCAGAGATAGGAATAAATGTGAGAGGTGCGGCAATAATACAAGCAACTTACAAAAGCAGACACAGAGCAGAGCTATCCCGATATAATTCTTGTACAATCTGAACTGAAGCGCGGACAGGCGCCAGGACACACACACACACACACACACACACACACACACACACACACACACACACACACACACACACACACACACACACACACACACACACACACACACACACACACACACACACACACAACACCCGATGAAGAGGAGTTAATTAAGAGAAAAAGGAGAGGAGATGAGGCCAACGGTCTCTTAATACCTTGCACGATTACCCGACCATGACACCAGTACGTTTTGGAGGGATGCACCGCTGGGCGATACCTCCCTGACAGCTGGCGCATCGTCTCTTGCTTCGTGGCACTTTGTGCAACTCGCGTCGGTCCAGAGAATGAGATGTGACCGTCAGGTATGAAGGGAGGGACTTGGGTGGAGCCAACAGCGAGTGGGTGGAGAAAGGCAGAGTCCGAAGTAAGTGGGTGGAGAGAGATGATGAGGCGGTGAAGAAGGCGGAGTCAGCAAGCAGGTCGGTGAAAAGGGCAGGTGGAGAAGGCGAATTGGAGAACCAGCGCGTGAGAGATAGAGAGCGAGAGAGAGAGCGTGAGAGGACGGACGGCTTCGCGGTCCGTCCTCTTATAGACCCCGTGGTGTGGGGCGGGGGCGACGACCCACGTATGTATATATATATATATATATATATATATATATATATATATATATATATATATATATATATATATATCTATATATATATATATATATATATATCTATATATATATATATATATATATGACATATATATATATATATATATATATATATATATATATATATATATATATATATATATATATATATATATATATATATATATATATATATATATATATATATATATATATATATATATATATATATATATATATATATATATATATATATATATATATATATATATATATATATATATATATATATATATATATATATATATATATATATGACATATATATATATATATATATATATATATATATATATATATATATATATATATATATATAAACAGATGTTTAATATGGATACAACTTTATGGATAATCTGGATACAGCTACAGAACTTTAATATGGATACAAACAAACACGACATAATAATGACCGAAGCTATTCGTGCTGCACTCTTCAGGGTAAAAACCGCAGCAAGTGAAGAAGGAAGTGAAGGCGCGTGCTTTACAAGCAGGTCTCAATAAGGTAGACGCTGATTGGTTCGGCCGTAATGACGTCACGGTTAATCCGAACGCCCATTGGTCGGCTCATCATCTTCAACCTCGAGCTCCCATTGGCTGGAGCAGAGTTCGCCGATGATTGACGTTTGCAACCACATCCTGGAGAGAGGGGGGAGGGTCCTCCCCTGAAGTCCATTCACCATTTGTTACCGTACTTCCCTTGATCTTTCCATGCTGAAAGAGACAGAGATCATACAAATTCCTTTTGACGACATAATATTGGATTGGTGGTAAGGATGAAGGTTGCTCCCAACATTCATAAATGAAACGAGCTCCGACCTCGGCTCAGTATCCTGAACATATCTGCATTGTACTGGTCTGCACAGATAGGGTTGGTAACCAGGTGCTGTGCAATAGCAGATGAAGCAGGTACAGTGGTCGGTGGTTGCTGGATATTTCTCCATGCTCGCACTGGTTGTGTTCTCACCCTCACAATCTTTCTTCGAATCGCCAAGGGGACGTGGAGTTTGATCTGATCAGCTAATCTTAGTGTTGTGCGGCCCACGTACCGAGCTTCACATTCGCACTTAAACTCATAAATAACATTGCTGGTTTGTGAGGTGGGTAGTCAACAAGGATGTGCTCCTAGTTCAACCAGTACAACCAGTACAGAAAAGGCCAGTACAACCCAGGAATCCAGCTCCACCAAGGAGAATTGCTGAAGGCACACTGCCACACAACTTATCCTCTGCAGCCGAGTACTTCTTACAGAAATTATATGAAGTCCTTGAGATTCTGGATCAAGAGCTTGACATAAGATTCAAGCAAAAAGACATGCGACTCCTCCAGAATCTGAAAAACCTTCTTCTCGAAGCTGCTGATGGGGAGTATTCCAGAATACCCAAACCCATTGAAGACCAGTCTAAAAATGACATCAACCGAGAACACCTAAGACTCCAGCTACAAATATTACCCGATCTTGTAAGATCGGACACCAGCGTTGTCTGTGTAACAAGCATGGAGACCATTTGCCAGGCCATGTCTATGGATCCAGTCAGTAAGAAGATCTTTACAGAAGTCCACAAAATTGTCAAACTGTACTACACAGTGCCAATCACCTAAGCAACGTCCAAGCGAAGTCATTCAGTCCTGAGAAGAGTGAAAAACTACCTGAGGTCAACCATGAGCCAACAACGGCTGAACAACGTTCTCATCTGCCATGCCAAGAAAAATCGCAAAGACAACATTGACATATTGGCATCAACGAATAACTTTTGTCAAGGAAATGATTAAAGGATGAAGTATTTTGGCCAATTTGACTGAAGCCAAACAAGCTCATCCATCCATCCATTGGGACAATGCTCCGTTACAGAATGTCGGTGCTGCTGAAGCAGTCTCCTTGGCTATTGGGCACAATCCTGGATGGGTCGCCACTCCGACGCAGGATACTCGAATAGCTCAATGATCACAGCAAGCTGGTACTCATTTTGCAGACCTCGGAAGGATGACAGGCTACGTCAACCCCACCCGGTATTAATTAAACGGCTAAGCAGGATTTGAACTCAGGACCCAAGGATCCCAAGCCCGCCAAACTAACCATTAAACCAACACTCGTAAACTCATACAAACTCATAAAATGGGCAAAGTGCGTAAAATAAAGTTTTGAATTTTAGAATTTTCCACCGAATTTTGCTGAAATAGCCTTCAAAAATAACGATACACAAATGCATTTCCATCACATTCAGCTTCATCATAATTTATTCTTCTCTTTAAATTAGTTGAAACCCTGAAATGTTTCTTTAAAAATAATAATAATTGATCCCCCCACTTTTTATGATGTTCCTACACCCCTCATCTGATCATGGCATTCATAATCATGGACATCACATTAAATTGTCACCATGGGAAAGTCCCATGGTTTTTCATGGTATGGTATACTTTACCCTGAGAGGAAAAATAATACAGGGTGGGGCATTTATGTCTGATACATTTGGAATCTTTCAAGCCAGAAGCAGTCTAAGCATAACTAATTATTGTTTTCTTTGTTTTACAGATATAAATACTTTAAAGTTTTTAATGATGGAGCACTTTAAATGCAATGAGCTTCTTTTTTTATTTTTAATATTAAAATAACTTCAACGAGCATGCCAATTTCACAAACAAGGTCATCATGACAGATGAGGCACACTTTGATTTGGCAGATCTAACTCCACCAGATTTCTTCCTATGGGGATTTCTGAAGGGCAAAGTTGATAAGGAACATCCAACATCGATCAATGAATTGAAGGCAAACATCACTGGAACCATCCACTCGATTCATCAAGAGACATTGCTTGCGGTAATGAACAATATGATGATCTGCTGTCGTGAATGCACAAATTCGAAAGGGGCCCATTTGTCTGGTGTAATTTTTAAGAAATAAAGAATCAAAATTGATTTTAAAAAGTTAAAGTATGTGCCTGTGTTGGATTGAAATTTTATTTTATTTGGTTTAGAAACAAAAAAGTTATCAGGATAATAAAACTGTCAGATATAAATGCCCCACCCTGTACTACATAATAGACCAATTGTTGACTGTTCGACAGGGTCCAGGACAGACAGGGCAGTGTCAAAGTAGTTGCAGTTGTCAGAGTTTGAGAGAGAGAGAGAGAGAGAGAGAGAGAGAGAGAGAGAGAGAGAGAGAGAGAGAGAGAGAGAGAGAGAGAGAGAGAGAGAGAGAGAGAGAGAGAGAGAGAGAGAGAGAGAGAGAGAGAGAGAGAGAGAGAGAGAGAGAGAGAGAGAGAGAGAGAGAGAGAGAGAGAGAGTAGGGGATCAGTTTCCAGCAGCTTGGGCCTAGTTTAGTTGAGCAATTGATTAGAGTCCCATGGAGCTGAGCAACACCATGGACAAGCGCGAGTGACCTGGGTGAAAAGGAGCGAAGAAAACTGGATGTCTGTGTATGTATGTGTCTTTTGCAAAAAAAAATAAAACTCGCCACCAGCCCACATCATCCCTGTGCAAGCATGGCAAGGGGAGAAGGTTCTTTCAGTCCTGTGATATATATATATATATATATATATATATATATATATATATATATATATATATTTTTTTTTTTTACAGTCTTACTCTTCGTGGTGTGACTGGATAAGGTAGCGTGTTAAACCACCCAGATATCGTTGTCAACACATTGGGATTCTTGGATAGTATACAAAAGAATTACCGTGGTGTAAGGTTTTTCTCTCTTCCCTTATTCTCTCGACCCTTTCATTATTTATTAAAACCTGTTCTCCCAATTTGCTGTTGTACAGTATGTACATGATTCGTTTCTTTGGCATTATAACCCAGGCACACATTAAATGCATGATCATTGGGAGTTTGGAGCCAACCTCGTTAAGCCATCTTAAATCTACAGCCAGGTCATCTTGGGTTCAATCGCTCAGCTCATCTTTTTTGAAGGATGACAGGTTGTTGTGACAGATCCTCGTTAGACTTTTCTGTACACTGAAAACCTAACCAAATACTGTTCAGGCTTTCTCGACGTTTGACTTGTAGTCTGTTTCATTGGTCCATCACTAAATTTGGGGATCGTGCGGGTGACCGATTTGATGTCGAGTCCACCTGGGGGTCGACCTTGGTTCGTCAGGACTTGGATCAGGACACTGGTTCGAGTCCGGCAACCATTAATTTGTCGTCGGAATTGGCACCTCAAGAGGTTTGCATCAAACTTCCAACAGTAGCATGTTTAACCACAATATCTCGGCGGCTTATCACACTACCATATTCAGTCACACCACAAAGAGTTATGGAACCTGACAAAATTCTATAGAACTCTGAGGAGAGGTCGGTTGTTCTACAGAATTCATTACATTCTATAGAAGATCCATTGAAATATCCAGATAACTCTGCAGAGAATGGGTGTTCTAAATAATTAATTACACATTCTACAGAAAATCCATTTAAATACTAATAAAACTGCGGACAATGAGTGTTCTATCGAATTAATGAGTCGTTCTTTAGAAATCAATTTAAATGTTGATAAAAAAAATCCATGGAGAATGGATGTTATATAGAAATAACTAGACGTTCTATAGAAATGCATTTAAATATGTATAAAACCGTGGAGAATGGGTTTTCTAAAGAATTAATTGGATATTCTATTCAGCCCTTTTCCATATTGTAAGCCCCCCACTGACCATTTAAATGGGAAAAATATCATCTCTTTACTGTAGCTATTTTCTGCAGACTACTGTAATTAGAACTGTAATCAACTATGGTAGATGAGAGTTCAACTCTCATATTCCACAGTTCCAAATATGATGTATGAGAGTTCAACTCTAATATACCATAGTTCTAACTATACCATTTTTGCCTGGTTTGTGTTAATTAAGAACAGGAAACAGGAAGTGGTGTGCCCACTTGAGTACATTTCCCATTACCATGTGGACGCATCCATGTTGATCTGATGCAATCCTTTTTATTATGCCATCGAAAGCATTGCCTGCGAGTATAAAATATCATTGAACAGTTCATATTGTTATCTCGAAAAAAATATTTTGCATACATAGTATTGAAATGTTTCTTATGTATGTGAATTTACATGACCAGTTTAGTGGGCTTTGCCTACCATCCAATGTCAAACAGTACTGCTCGCTGGCATTGTTTGTTGCATCCAAGCCTTCTCAATCCTTTATATTGGCAGACTGTTGCATCAGCATTTAGTGTGCTTATATTTGGAGCATTGTTGTATGTATTTCATCTTTTGTTGTGCATTTAAATTCTGCATCTAGAATATGGGTTTTAGCTAACCTTGTCTTTCAATTATACGGTATATATCTATACATGGTCTATGCATGTACGGAAATCACGTCCGTTGGAGATCGGGTGGGAGTGTTTCGTCACGATCCATCCATTTTGACCTAAATCTCCACCTGATGGCACTTGCCTTCTGTTTTTTTTTTTAGTTTGCAATGGCAGTAACAATTGTCTGGGTGGCAGACAGGCTTTTGTTCTTTGCAGATTATGCGTTTTTTTTTTTTGTTTTTTTTTAACCGTGTGAGACATAATCCATGGCTGATGCTCACCATTAAAAGCAAGGAGGAACTATTTGCATTTAAACGACGACTGCGGTCATCATTGTTTAGCTACTGATATGGTATGCCACCTGGCTGAGAATTCAGGGCAGCATTCCTTTGAAGTCATGGGGACTCACTCTTATGGAGGTGGGGTCCAATTGTATGACCATGCATTCTGGCCCTTCGAGGTTAGAATGTGTGCGTTTGATTGACCATGTGCTTCAGCTTTCGGGTTGGGGGCATGTGTATGCTTGTGGTGGTACAGTCTTGCTGGACTGTGTACTTTGGCCATGGGGTCAAGGTGCACGTCCCAAGCTGTTTAATGTTCGATTTAAAAAAATATATATACAAAAAGGCGCCTTCAAAAGGGGCAAATAAGGGTGAAATCCGAACATTGCTATCAAACTCTGCAGAGAATGGGTGTTCTATTGAATTATTTAGATATTCTATAGAACCACCCATCTATATAAATTCTGCATAACTTTTGAACCAAATTCTATAGAACTGTATTTTCTTTAGAAAGAAATTCTATAGTACTTTTTGACCAAATTTTCTAGAACTGTAATGTCTTTTGAAAAATATTTTCTATCAAGTTTCGACAACTTCTCTCGAATTTCTAGGAAACAGTTTATTGAATTTGGTCCTAAAATTCTGTAGAATTTCTATAAAATGTCGAAAGAAATTTTCTATCGAATTTCTACAGACCCTTATTTGAGGGCATGAAGGTTCATTTTAGAAGAAAACAAAAAGACAGATTACCAATGGACTGATTTCGAAGATAAAAAGGTGGGAAAATGAATGTCTATACACAGTACAGAATGGCGGGGATAGACTCAGAGTTCTTTCTGAACATGCTTCGTCATGGGTCCAACATTTTACACAGAAACCAACACATATGCTAGCCATTTATGAATGGCATAACTAGGCTATATTATGCCAATTATCCCCATCATATTCCTGCAACAATCTACAGGGTGGGGCAGAGAAACAGGAGATTTAAAAAACTGATCTCCATTATGCCAACATGATCGCAACTTTTTGACTGATCAATGAGCTACTAGATTTTCTCAAGTTAATGAGGCCAGTTGGTTTCAACAAGATGGCACGATGTCTCATACCACCAATGTCAATGGTTGCTGTATAAGTACTTTTTTTTTTATAACCACATCATCTGCAGGAATAGTGACATTACTTGGCCTCCAAGGTCCCCAGATCTGTCAGCACGTGACATTTTTATGGGGGCACTTAAAAAGCAAAGTGTACACTCATCGCCCTCACAATATTGAAGAGCTGAAAGAAAGACTTCATCAAAAAATTGCTGGAATTTCTTTGGCGATGCTACGCAGCGTCATGGGAAACATGCATGGAAGATGAGAGGAATGCCTGTGCAAAGACGGAGGTTACCTTGAGGATGTGATCTTCAATATATAAATGGCATGCTATGTACTTTAAGATGGCATAGTTGTAATTTGGCAAGCACAAAATGTTAATTTAATGACTGAGTATTTAAAATAGCCCATTTATCTGCCCAACCCTGTACTTTACTTTGGGAAAAACAACAATACTACATCATGGAACTGAGTGCGGTGTGAAGGCTGAAAGGATCTCATGTCAAATAATTATTTGTGATAAAATGTGAGTAATAACTTTGATTGAAATAAACCCTAAAGTACAAAATCGATGCTCATAGCAGCAAAACACTGTTACAAGACAAAGGTATGTGGAGAAAAAAGCCTTTCATTCAACAATATATAAGCAATAAAATAAGTCATTAAAAAAAAGAGTAAGTGTACAATTTCTCTGTGAGTTCATCTCAAGCACTTCCCACAGTTTTATACCAAAATAATCACGATTCACTCACCATGGGGTTAAATTAATCTCGGGAAGGATTAAAAATAGCTTCTCTTTCGGGGAAAAACAAATGTTGTCTTCGCAGATCATTTGAACATGTTCGAGGATTGTGCACCTGGGTTTGAATCATCTTCCAGTGACTCGAAAACCTGGCAGCTTGTGAACTTCTGCACAAGAATAGTGTCTGCTAATGATCCCAAAAGGTTTATCTGAAAATTGCTTTGAGATTCTGAAAATTGGACGCGTTCCAGGAATGGCCCACGATACCGTGTGCACGGCTGCCAGGACGACTGGAAACGTCGCTTTACCACGGCAGGCAAAATGTGATACATGTTCCTTTACATCTTTGGAAATCGTGAAGATTCTTGGATCAGGCAGCTTTTAATGAAGCACCTTAAAAATACATTTTAAACGATCACATTCTATCGGTCTAGTTACAGCTCACAACCAAACATCGATAAAAACTAAAGATCCATGTTATTTGCATGATGTGAAGGGGAAATAGTGAAGCCTTCTAAAATAAATGATATGTTACGAAGGACCAAGATACATTCACATTGCCATGACACTACACAGAGGTAACATTAATGTGGTAGCCACATTATTCATGTTTGGAAGTGGGAAAACTTACAGGTTGATATGGAATAAGTTGCCTCCTTGTGAGGGTTAATTCAAAAATTCATTAAGTGATGGGGACTATTTTTGGCAAAAAATGTTTTTGAAAATGTTTGATAAAAAAAAATTGTAATCCCGAATTCCCTTTGCACCAAATGGACTCTTTGATCAAAAATTTCGCTTGGAAGTGAGAGAACAAGACAAATAGATGACTTTCCAGGATGCAGGAACGACATGTTTCGTGTCAGCAAACCCAAATTATATCGCGTTACTATTTATCATCCCATAATCACACGAATTTTTATTATCCCATAATCACACGACTTTTTATTAACATCCTATAATCACACGACTTTTTATCATCCCATAATCACACAACTTTTTATCATCCCATAATCACACGATTTTTATCATCCCATAATCACACGACTTTTTATCATCCCATAATCACACATTTTATCATCCCATAATCACACTACATTTTATCATCCAATTATCACACTACATTTTATCATCCCATAATCACACGACTTTTTATAATCCCATAATCACACTACATTTTATCATCCCATAATCACACGACTTTTTATCATCCCATAATCACACGACTTTTTATCATCCCATAATCACATGACTTTTTATCATCCCATCACCACACTACTTTTTATCATCCCATAATCACACGACTTTTTATCATCCCATAATCACACTACTATTTATCATCCCATCATCACACGACTCTTTATCATCCTTATCACCACACTACATTTTATCATCCCATAATCACACGACTATTTATCATCCCATAATCACACTACTATTTATCATCCCATAATCACACTACTATTTATCATCCCATAATCACACGACTTTTTATCATCCCAGAATCACACTACTTTTTATCATCCCATAATCACATGACTTTTTATCATCCCAGAATCACACTACTTTTTATCATCCCATAATCACACGACTTTTAATCATGACATAATCACACGACTATTTATCTTTCCATAATCACACTACTATTTATCATCCCATAATCACACCACTATTTGTCATCCCATAATCACATGATATTTTATCATCCCATAATCACACTACTTTTTATCATCCCATAATCACACGACTTTTTATCATCCCATAATCACACAACTTTTTAATATCCCATAATGACATGACTTTTTATAATCACAATCACACTACTATTTATCATCCCATAATCGCACGACTTTTATCATCCCACAATCACACTACTTTTTATCATCCCATAATCACACGACATTTTATCATCCCATAATCACACAACTTTTTATCATCCCATAACCACACTACTTTTTATCATCCCATAATCACACTACTGTGTATCATCCCATAATCACACGACTTTTTATCATCCCATAATCACACTACTTTTTATCATCCCAGAATCACATGACTTTTTATCATCACATAATCACACTACTATTTATCTTCCCATAATCACACTACTATTTATCATTCCATAATCACACTACCATTTATCGTCCCATAATCACACGACATTTTATCATCCCACAATCACACTACTTTTTATCATCCCATAATCACACGACCTTTATCATCCCATAATCACACGACTTTTTATCATCCCATAATCACACAACTTTTAATTATCGCATAATCACACGACATTTTATCATCCCATAATCACACTACTTTTTATCATCCCATAATCACACGACTTTTTCTCATCCCATAATCACACAACATTTTATCATCCCATAATCACACTACATTTTATCATCCCATAATCACACAACTTTTTATCATCCCAAAAGCACACTAATATTTATCATCCCATAATCACAATACTTTTTATCATTCTATAATCACACTACTTTTTATCATCCCATAATCACACTACATTTTATCATCCCATTATCACACAACTTTTTATCATCCCATAATCACACTACTATTTATCATCCCATAATCACACTACTTTTTATCATTCTATAATCACACTACTTTTTATCATCCCATAATCACACAACTTTTGATCATCCCATAATCACACGACATTTTATCAACCAATAAACACACTACATTTTATCATCCCATAATCACACGACATTTTATCATCCCATAATCACACAACTTTTTATCATCCCATAATCACACTAATATTTATCATCCCATAATCACACGACTTTTTATCATCCCATAATCACACGACTTTTTATCATCCCATAATCACACAACTTTTTATCATCCCATAATCACACTACTTTTTATCATCCCATAATCGCATGACTTTTTATCATCCCATAATCACACTACTTTTTATCATCACATAATCACACTACTATTTATCTTTCCATAATCACACGACTATTTATCATCACATAATCACACTACTATTTATCTTCCCATAATCACACGACTATTTATCATTCCATAATCACACTACTATTTATCATCCCATAATCACACGACATTTTTACATCCCATAATCACACTACTTTTTATCATCCCATAATCACACGACTTTTTATCATCCCATAATCACACGACATTTTATCATCCCATAATCACACTACTATTTATCATCCCATAATCACACTACTATTTATCATCGCATAATCACACTACTTTTTATCATCCCATAATCACACTACTTTTTATCATCTCATAATCACACTACTATTTATCATCCCATAATCACACTACTATTTGTCATCCCATAATCACACGACTATTTATCATCCCATAATCACACTACTTTTTATCATCCCATAATCGCATGACTTTTTATCATCCCATAATCACACGACTTTTTATCATCCCATAATCACACTACTATTTATCATCCCATAATCACACTACTATTTATCATCCCATAATAGCACTACTTTTTATCATCCCATAATCACACTACTTTTTATCATCACATAATCACACTACTATTTATCATCCCATAATCACACTACTATTTATCATCCCATAATCACACGACTTTTTATCATCACATAATCACACTACTATTTATCTTCCCATAATCACATGACTATTTATCATTCCATAATCACACTACTATTTATCATCCCATAATCACACGACATTTTATCATCCCATAATCACACTACTTTTTATCATCCCATAATCACACGACTTTTTATCATCCCATAATCACACGACATTTTATCATCCCATAATCACACTACTATTTATCATCCCATAATCACACTACTATTTATCATCGCATAATCACACTACTTTTTATCATCCCATAATCACACTACTTTTTATCATCCCATAATCACACTACATTTTATCAACCCATGATCACACGACTTGTTATCATCCCATAATCACACTACTATTTATCATCCCATAATCACACTACTATTTGTCATCCCATAATCACACTACTATTTATCATCCCATAATCATACTACTATTCATCATCCCATAATCACACTACTTTTTATCATCCCATAATCACACGACTTTTAATCATCCCATAATGACACAACTTTTTATGATCACATAATAACACTACTATTTATCTTTCCATAATCACACGACTATTTATCATCACATAATCACACTACTATTTATCTTCCCATAATCACACGACTATTTATCATTCCATAATCACACTACTATTTATCATCCCATAATCACACGAAATTTTATCATCCCATAATCACACTACTTTTTATCATCCCATAATCACACGACTTTTTATCATCCCATAATCACACGACATTTTATCATCCCATAATCACACTACTATTTATCATCCCATAATCACACTACTATTTATCATCGCATAATCACACTACTTTTTATCATCCCATAATCACACTACTTTTTATCATCCCATAATCACACTACATTTTATCAACCCATGATCACACGACTTGTTATCATCCCATAATCACACTACTATTTATCATCCCATAATCACACTACTATTTATCTTCCCATAATCACACGACTATTTATCATCCCATAATCACACGACTATTTATCATCCCATAATCACACTACTTTTTATCATCCCATAATCACATGACTTTTTATCATCCCATAATCACACGACTTTTTATCATCCCATAATCACACTACTATTTATCATCCCATAATCACACTACTATTTATCATCCCATAATAGCACTACTTTTTATCATCCCATAATCACACTACTTTTTATCATCACATAATCACACTACTATTTATCATCCCATAATCACACTACTATTTATCATCCCATAATCACACGACTTTTTATCATCACATAATCACACTACTATTTATCATTCCATAATCACACTACTTTTTATCATCCCATAATCACACGACTTTTTATCATCCCATAATCACACGACATTTTATCATCCCATAATCACACTACTATTTATCATCCCATAATCACACTACTATTTATCATCGCATAATCACACTACTTTTTATCATCCCATAATCACACTACATTTTATCAACCCATGATCACACGACTTGTTATCATCCCATAATCACACTACTATTTATCATCCCATAATCACACTACTATTTGTCATCCCATAATCACACTACTATTTATCATCCCATAATCATACTACTATTCATCATCCCATAATCACACTACTTTTTATCATCCCATAATCACACGACTTTTAATCATCCCATAATGACACAACTTTTTATCATCACATAATAACACTACTATTTATCTTTCCATAATCACACGACTATTTATCATCACATAATCACACTACTATTTATCTTCCCATAATCACACGACTATTTATCATTCCATAATCACACTACTATTTATCATCCCATAATCACACGACATTTTATCATCCCATAATCACACTACTTTTTATCATCCCATAATCACACGACTTTTTATCATCCCATAATCACACGACATTTTATCATCCCATAATCACACTACTATTTATCATCCCATAATCACACTACTATTTATCATCGCATAATCACACTACTTTTTATCATCCCATAATCACACTACTTTTTATCATCCCATAATCACACTACATTTTATCAACCCATGATCACACGACTTGTTATCATCCCATAATCACACTACTATTTATCATCCCATAATCACACTAGTATTTGTCATCCCATAATCACACTACTATTTATCATCCCATAATCATACTACTATTCATCATCCCATAATCACACTACTTTTTATCATCCCATAATCACACGACTTTTAATCATCCCATAATCACACTACTTTTTATCATCCCATAATCACACTACATTTTATCATCCCATAATCACATTACTATTTATCATCCCATAATCACACTACTCTTATTTTATCATCCCATAATCAGATGACATTATATCACGCAATGCTTTGCTACCCTTTTAGAGCATATGAGTAAGGTGATGGTTTTATTCGTTTTAAAAACTTGCTCAATCAAGAAAAAAACGTTTATTATCATGTAAAGGCTGGAACTCTTCTATGTTGCTTAAAAGAATGAGGATGACGACGATGATGATGATGTCAAAATAACATGAAGTTGCATTTCTATTCCGAGTAATTTAATGCACCAAGACAACGAGGCAAACAGTCAGGATAAGTGTTCCACCACCTGAAATGGCGGTAATTCAATTATGAGCGATTTAATTGCAGAAAACATTTCCATACCTTTTTGGAACTCAATGAGGCGGGGTCGGGCTCGCCACGGTCTCTTGTAAGGTGGTGAGGTAAGATGGAGGTAATGTGGCCGCAGAACCGTAGAACGGCGGCCATCTTGTCCCTGTTTGCCATATATTCTGGCAAGCGAAGCCTCATCCAGAACGGGTTCTGGGAGTAGGCCAAAGCCAGCCTGCTTTGGTGAGATGGTTTTGGCCTGCGGTAGAGATGCATCCAGAGTTCGTCGTCATTCACCAGCGTTCTATTAAATAATACTCAAAACGATTCTTTCGTAAAACCACTCAGTGGCAAAAATAAATGGCAGTGTCAGTCATAGACCGAATGAGACTTCTCCAACACACTCAAACCTGGAACCCTTATATCACATCATGAAGATTTCACCTACAGTCTAATGTCAAAACAGCAAAATATAAAATGTCAGTTGTCTATGGCTTTGTGTTCTTGAGATATAGAACACACAGTAAGTTATATATTACTTACTTTGATTACATCATGCAAGATGTGCTGTGAATACTAATTAGTTAAGTGCTTCAAACTTTTTATTTCAAGGTCTTTGGAAAATATCTTTTTTGATACATTCTTGAGAAACATCATAAAAATATTTAGGATACGATCTCACTAAGCATTCCAAGTTCGGGTGTTTCAAAAGGAGTGATGCAACTTTAAATGTTTCTTTACAAAGAAACAGAAACCTCAGGAACGTGAACCAAACATTTCTTGAAAGCTTATGGCACGCTGTTTTCTATCACTGATTGCTATTGCAGTTGGTCACTGCTAGCGTTAGTGAGAGCCCAAGGTCTAAAATTGGTATTTACGCAAAATCCTTGTAATTGACGTTCTTGATGTGTGCCCCTCCGTGGTTCAGACGGGCATTGATCCTGACTCCAAAGTTCTGTCAAACTTTCTTGTAGGTCTCATGTAGCACTGACTGGAAGTAGTCTGATACCTCCTGCTTCAGATCATCCAGTGTGGCAAGGCAGTTGGCATAGACAGAGCCCTTGGCAGCCCCCCAGAACCAGTAGTCCAGAGGGTTCAAGTCTGGGCTATGGGGTACCCAGTCATGAGCGGTACCAGGGCAACGGGGTGGTTTATGAAGAACTTCTGCAGGAAAGTGATGGTGTCACCAGCTGTATGCGAGGGTGCACCATCCTGCATAAACTAGGTCAAGTTGAGCTGGTTTGGGGTGACCTTTTGGGCTAGATCATTATGGAATTTCTGGAGCACAGCCCAGTCGCACTCACCGCATGGTGTCGGTGTTGGCTTGGCTCTTGGTTAATGATGTTGGTCTGCCACTGTTGTCCTTGCTCTGGCTGTGCACTGTACCCTTGTGCTCAAAACGTTTCACAATACGTTGGATGGCACAATTTGTGGAGCCATCACATGTTCCAAGGTTGTATTGCTGGCAGAACCTCCGGCAGGTGTCCACATAGGATTTAGTGTCATACCACAGAGCCACCACTTTTGTCTTCTGCTTCACTGTCAATGGCATAGTTGAGCTATGGAGCTAGAAATCCCAGGGAACAAATACCAGGATAACACCACCAAACCCTGAAAAGGAAAATGGTAAAAAACAAAGACATGGCAAGAAGTCAAAGTTCGATCTTTTTGAAACACCCTGTAGTTAGTGAGCAACTTTGGTGCAATCGTTGGATTCTGTGATTGAGTAAAAAGGCTGGAATTGATCCATGCTGCTGAGATGGCACAACTACTGGCTGATGTCAACCCGATGTGCAGGGCCTTGAATGATCTTCACAGGAGGGCCAGCCCAGCATTCTTTGCATGCACCTGCCAGCATCACGTGCACTGCAACCTGCATGATTTCTGGTTTCCTTATGTTTGTTTTCGCAGACTTCTGATATTGTCTCAGAAGTTGCAATGTTTTCCATCATTACCTTGATAAAGTTGTTGCAGTCGAGCAGGTACGGCAAATCGTGGAGATAAATAAACTTTCTCCTTGGAGCAACACCATGTTAATCTATCCCCTTTCCCTGTTGATTAATTTGTGAATTGTTTCACAGAACAGTACACGCATGGTGGGGTGATAGGACCGAAATTATGCTCTTGGACAATGTTATCAGGTACTTTGTCTGATTCATTACGGATGCTGTTGTATATGTTTACTGAGAACGTATTACCCTCCGAAGTCTTCGTTGCTTAGCATCCTGTGAAAGTCAGCTGGGTTGAAGTTCATAAGCTGTCTCATTCTTATTCTTGCTGCATCCTTGCACGTCTGCATTGAAGTTGATCATCCGTCTCATTCCTCTGCCTTATTCATTTTCTTGCTGCTTCCCATGCAAAGTCTATGATGATGTTCATCAGCTGTTTCATTTTGTTCCCTCATTCCTCCATTCGTTTTGGAAATGGCAGTTCCAAACGGAATGCGTCCAAAACGCAATTAAGGAAGTAATTGATGATGCAATTGGGATGAGTAAGGCCAGGCAAAAAAACAACAGAATTTCTGGAAGGGAAAAGTGAAACAAATTCCACACCAACGCCAGAAGTTTAAAAAACAAGATGAAAGAGTTTGAAGACAAAGTAGATAGCGAGGAGTATGATGTAGATGTAGTGAGTGAGACATGGTTTAAGGAGGAGAGTAACTGGAGGACAGGATTAGAAGGCTACAAGGAGTATCGGTGTGATAGGAAGGAGAGAATAGGAGGAGGAGTTGCAATCTGGGTAAAGGACAGCATTGCATCAAGAGAAAGAGGAGACATTATGGAAGGAATAAATGTTGATGATTCTGTGTGGGTAGAGATTAGAGATTGTAAAAACAGTAAGATACTGGTAGGATGCTTTTATAGGGCTCCGGGTGGGAAGGAAGAAGAGGAAGGAGGAGTACATGGAAAATTCAAAAGGGCATGTGGTAAGTGAAGAGTATTGATAATGGGGGATTTTAACTTGCCAGGAATATATTAGGTACAGGAACAGGGAAAGGGAAGAGTGGATGAGGATTTCCTCGTTTTATTCCAAGATTGCTTTTTAACCCAGTATGTAGATAAGCCCACGAGGGGGAGTACAGTGTTAGAACGCCTTTTAAATAACGGTCCCAATATGTGGAGGAGGTGGAGGTTGGGGAGCATTTAGGATCAAGTGACCATAACATCGTGTGTGCAAAGATGTTGTTAAAGGTTTGAGTTCAGGATAGTAGAGAAAGGCTATTAGATTTCAGGAAGGCAAACTTTGAGGGTATGAGGAGAGAGTTGGGTGATGTAGATTGGGAGACTCTAACAACAGGGCAATCAGTGTCAGAGAAATGGGAAACCTTTGAGGACCAAATGTGTTGAGTAAAGAGCAAGTACATTTCAATGAGGTGTAAAACTAGAAACAGAAAGAGAACAGGGTGGTTGAGCAGTGAGATAAGGAACGCTATTAAGTTGAAACAGAAGATATTTATTTGGTATAAAATATCAGGACTGGAGTGAGATTTATATCACTATAAACAGAGGCAAGTTAATAAAATAACTCGACAAGCCAAAAGAGAGTATGAGAAGGACATGGCTAAGAATATAAAACATAATTACAAGTCTTTCTTTAAATATGTCAGGGGAAAAGAACAGGTTCAGACCAGTGTGGCCCATTGAGGAATCGTACCGGGAGAGTGGTTCGTGATAAAGGTGAGATGGCAGGCTTATTAAACAGGTATTTTTCTTCAACTTTTACACAAGAACAGTCAGGAGAATTGCCAATAGCTGAGAGTACCTATCGAGGAGGTGAGGAAGGGCTCTTACAGAAGATCCAGGTTGGAGTGGAGGAAGTAAAGGAACAGCTCGGTAATCAAAGATTAGATAAGGCTCCGGGTCCAGATAACATGCACTCGAGAGTATAGAGAGAGGTGGCTGAGCAGGTAACCGAGATGTTAACGGATATTTTCAATGGCTCACTGGAGTCAGGACAGGTACCGGAGGATTGGAGAGTAGTAAATGTCACACCATTATTTAATAAAGGGTCCAGAGAAGAATTGGGAAAC
The DNA here is from genome assembly GCF_056783735.1 of Eptatretus burgeri. Taxonomy (NCBI): domain Eukaryota; kingdom Metazoa; phylum Chordata; class Myxini; order Myxiniformes; family Myxinidae; genus Eptatretus; species Eptatretus burgeri. The sequence goes on along the minus strand of NC_140967.1, from coordinate 1,535,589 downwards.
TGTAGACCTGTTTGCTTGACTTCAGTTGTGGGGAAGGTGTTGGAGACATTAATTGAGGACCAGATGAGGAACCATTTAAATAAATACAAACTAATTAAAGGTAGTCAGCATGGGTTTACCAAAGGTAGTTCCTGTTTAACTAATCTTTTATAGTTTTATGAAGCAGTGTCTGATTGGGTGGATGAGGGAAAGGCAGTGGACATAGTATATCTAATCTAGACTTTAAGAAAGCATTTGAAAAGGTACCACATCGGAGGTTGTTAGCCAAAGTGAGGGCTTGTGGAGTGGCTGGTCAGGTCGATAATTGGATTGTAAACTGGCTTCGTGATGGGAAGCAAAAAATGGCTGTGAGTGGGAGGATGTCTTGATGGGAGGATTTAAGTCGTGGGGTACCTCAGGGATCAGTACTCGGACCATTACTATTCATTATTTACATCAACGATTTGGATAATGGGGTAAAGAATAAGCTTTCCAAATTTGCAGATGACACAAAGCTTGGAGGTGAGGTGGACAGCAGAGGGGGTGGTGAACAGATACAGGAAAGTGTTGATACTTGTATTGATTGGGCAAATGATTGGCAGATGTAATTTAACCTGAGCAAGTGTAAGGTGTTGGGGATGGGAAAGAATAATGAAAATAGAGATTACAGGATGTAAGGGGTAATTTTGGAGAGTATCACACAGGAGAAGGATCTGGGGGTGGGAATAGATACGGGAGGTAAGCAGGCAGTACAGTGTCAGGCAGCTATAGGTAGAACAAATCTGGTTTTAGGCTATATAAGGAGTGGGATCATTAATAAATCAAGAGGAGGTGTTAACATTGTACAGGAATTTAGTGAGGGCCACAACTAGAATATTGTGTGCAGTTCTGGTCACCACAACTCAGGAAGGACATAGATGCCCGAGAGAGGGTTCAGCGTCGGGCTACCAGATTGATTCCGTGCCTAGCTGGACTCAGCTATGAGGAGCGGTTGAAGGAGACAGGGCTTTATACACTAGAAAGGAGGTGGTTATGAGGAGATATGATAGAGATGTTTAAGATAACGAAAGGTAGACATAGCCTGAGGGTAAAGAAGAGTAAAGATGGTAGTAATGTTGGGGTCTTTTACTCAAAGAGTAGTTAATGCATGGAATGGTCTCCCTGGAAAGGTCGTGGCAGCAGAAACAGGAGATAAGTTTAAATTAGAATTAGATAGGTACCTGGAAGTTATGGAGATGGAGGGGTATGGGGATGTTGGTGAGACTTTGAGGCAGTTTGAGCATTGATGGGTAATTGTGTACATGTGTACGGAGTGCTCTTGGTGGGGGTCTTGTTCAGGGGTGTTGTGTGGTTGATGTTGTGTGTTTTTAACCAAGCCCATGCCCCCTCCCCTGAGGAGGGGGAAAATAAAATACAAAACCTTAAATAAATAAATAAATAAATAAATACAAAAATCCACAAAAACACTTTAAGATAATAATAATAAATTTTCTATTTTCATATTTTGATCTCGTGTTGATAAATTAGTGTGGTGTTGATGTCGCGCAGGCACCATGGGCTGAATGGCCTCCACCTGTGTCTGATTTCCTTGAACTGTACTTTGGCTGTGAATTTGTCCTGATCGCACAGGTGCACATAGCAGTGAGATCATATTTCATCGGCATTTAAAAGCTATCCCTTTTATTCCTGAATGTTTTCATAACAAACATTTTAACTTCATTCTTGTTAGTTCAACTTCCTTTGGCCTTGCCTCAAAATAAAAAAAATCACTTCTGTTATTCATCTTCCTGCCATAAAACCAAAGTGGTATAATTACCACCATTCTTAATCTTCTTTGAGCCACCTTTCCAAAAACCTCCAATGAGTTCAACTCCTCCGTAAGATGAACATAATAATAAAGGGGTCTCCCTTCATCTTGAATAAGGGCACAACAGTGTTATTTGCCCACTCTTCAGTGATCGCTCCTCCTTCCAAGATGTTTCCACACAACGTTATCATCAATTTAATTCCGACATCTCCAGCCACGTCAATCATTTTGATGAAGAATCCAGTTGGACCGGTTACCTTTCCTTTCTTTATACGTCTAATAGCTGATTCAACGTCTTCTTCGCACACCTCTTCTTCTGACCTTTAACAACATCACATTCTCGTTCGTTCTCTCATTTGTTTTCTTAATTCAAGAAAGTCACGTATTCTGTTCCTAAATGTTCCTAAAACGAATTAATTAAAATCTTGCCATGATTTGGGAACATTGAAAATCTCACAAGAGGTCCTGCGGTGGGTGGGCTGGTCTCGTGGCCATCTCACGACGATATCCTAACGGACCTTGCAGCGCTGATATTCATGCTAACCGCATACGGGTGTGTTCCGTTGGACATGTGATATTATTTGCCGATTTGTTTTTCACCGGTTTACCTTCGAAATCGTGCAATAGAGCTTTCATGAACCTCAATCACGAAAGAGAAAAGAACGTCATTTTTTCAGGAGGACGATGTGCTGACATTTTAAATCTTTTTTTGTCGACTTAACTTGTATATTATGCCGTGTTTTTTAATTTATTGAAAAAAACAAACAAACATACATCAGCAATCATCAATGGGAAAAGAGATTGATAATCACCAACTACATCATCCTCTTGTTCCACGACAGGAAATAAAGTGATCGAAAAAGAAAAAGAGAAAGAGACCGCAGAGTGCTTTAAACAAAGTTGAGAGTGAGAGAGAAAGGCAGCTCTTATCATGCACAGAGCAGCCAGATGGGGGGTCTTTCCTTCAAAATGAGTTTGATGGAATGAGATAAATCCATAGCACGGCGGTTTCACACCCGTGTGTGTTGAGAAAACCCGGGCAAAATCAACCACAAACCCAAATCCACAAACTTCCTTTCCCGCCATCACACGGCCCCCTTACTTACAGGTACGCTGGCCTGCAAAACCATTTACCCCCCTCCAAAGATTTCACATTTTGATGCCACCTGGGCTTATTTCATGATGCTTTCAAACCAAACTTAATATTTATAGTCTTCACAAAATACTCCAAAGTGATAAAGCTTTTTAACAGAGAAAATTAGATGATTCTCAGTTGGGGAAGTACTCAAACCCTCTCCCTAATTAACCCTAAATCACTTCAGGAGCAAATTATTTGTTTTTAAGGTTACAAAATAAGTGTAATAGGTTTCACCTGAATGTAATCAGTGGTTTAACTTGAAGATTAAGCTTCTCCACTTATCTGAGGAGTTTTAAGGAGCAACTCACTTGGTGAACCAATAAGGCAAACATGAAGACCAAGGATCTTTCCAAAGAAGTCAGACATATAGTGGTGGAGAAACACCGTTCAGGAGAGGGTTATAAGAAGATTTCAAAGTCCCTCATTATCCCTTTGAGTATGATGAAATCCATCATTATGAAGTGGAAGACGTATCATACCACCCAGACTCTATCCAGATCAGGTCACCCATCCAAACCCAGCAGTTGGGCAAGCAGGAAAATGGTTGGGGAGGTCGCGGTAAATCCATCAATGACTTTGAAACATCTGTAAGGCTCAATGTCTGAGATGGGGGTCAGTGCTCATCAATCGACAATATCCCGTTCCCTTCACAAAGCTGGCCTCTATGGACCGGTGGCAAGAAAGAAGCCATTACTGAAAAAGACACATCTTGAAGCTTGTGGGGAGTTTGTTAAAAAGCAAGGTTTTGTGGTCAGACGAGACAAAAATTGAACTTTTTGGTCTAAATTGAAAGCGTTACATCTATTGCAAGCCTAACACTGCACAAGACTAATCAACACCATCCTTACTGCCAATCATGGTGGTGGCAGCATCATGCTTTGGGGCTGCTTTTCATCAGGCTCTTCTACAACCAAAATCATGGCTCTCCGACAATCAATCGTATAATTGTGGCCTTGTTTTAATTTGTGGTCTTGGCTCGTGGAAGAGCGAGGACGCATCACAGATCAGGACACAACATAACAAAAGGAACAGCAGGAGAAAGGGGAAATGCCAACAGCGGGGCTGAGGAAGAAGGTATGTGGAGATGGACAAAAAGAGGGATGCCGGTAACGATGAGTGGTAAGGGAGAACGCAAGGGGTGGACAAGATTGATACATCAGCATAATGTCTGGGAGGGGTGAGGGTGGTTTAATGGATATAAAAAAAACGTCATGGTTTTGGATGGGGGATGAGCTGAGATGGTGGTGAAAAGATGTCTTGAAGACAGCTAGGGAAGAATGAGACTGAAGAGAGTATGGAAGGTGGTTCCACAGGTGGGGGAAAAAGAGGAATAAATGACTGGAGGTGAGCAGTGATTCTGGATTTTGGCAGTTTTCCGAGGAGGGGGTTGCTGGTGGACCACATGCATCCTGCAGACACTTGGGGGGGGGGCAGCACAGAGAGGGCAGAGGGTGCAAGACTACAGATGACGCGGAAGAACACAGAGAGACCAGCGACCTGTTTGATGAAGAAGTGACAGGCCCATAGACTCAGCTTCAGATTCCAATGATCTTGAAAGCCTTCGTTTCCACAGCATCAAGCTGAGAATATGTGAGGCAGGGGAGCCAGCCGAGAGGGGAGAGCAGGACTCCCTCGAGCTGTGGATGAAAGCCTTGTAGGTGGTGGATAGGAGTTCAGGTGTGCCAAGGAAAGACTTTGTATGACAGAGGATGCACAGTCAGCGGCTGGTTTTGGAGGCCAATTTTGAAATGTGGCTTGCCCAAGAGAGATCATGGCTGAGAGTGAGACTTAAGAGTTTCAGTAACTGAACCTCGAGAGGGTTGTTGAGAAAGTAGATGGAATGATTTATGGAATGGTCCTTCAGAGAGAGAGAGAGAGAGAGAGAGAGAGAGAGAGAGAGAGAGAGAGAGAGAGAGTTAGTGTGTGAGATTTTTCAGGATTGAAAGACAGACTCCAAGTGTTTAACCAGTTTGTGATTTTTGTCAAGGTCTGAGGAGAGGGAAGAGGCTGCTGTCCATCTGTCAGAAGGATGAGGGATATCACGGCAGAGTGTGGAGTCATCAGCAAAGAGATAAAGAGGATTTCCCATATAGTCAGTGAGATCATCAATGAAGGTTAGGAATAATTTGGGGCCGAAAACAGTCTTGGGGTACTCAGCCTTGACAAGGAGAGGAGATGAAAGGGTTCCATTGAGAGCCACACATTGCCTACAAGAAGGGAAGAAGTCGGTAATCCAAGAGTGGAGTTGGCCTTGGATTCCATCTGTAGACAGTTTGGAGAGCAGGACAGGATGCCAAACTGTATCTAAAGGTCGAGATATATCCAGAGAGACGGCCCTGATCTCATGTCTGATATTGAGAGACCCAACCATTGTTGGAAGAGTAGAAGCAGCATGTCCAAGGCAGAGTGACCAGGTCTGAATCCAAAATGATGATCTGACATGAGGTTGTATGAGAAAAAGGAATGATTTCATATGAACTGCGATGATGGATTCCATTCCTTTGCTGATGATTGGAAGTTAATTGATCTGTAGTTCAGGAGATTTCTTTTTGCACTTTTTTATGTCATGCTGTGATGTTGGCTGATTTCCAAGCAGATGGTAGATGACCTATGGTAAATAACAGGGTGAAAAGGGAAGAGAGAGGAAGTGCAACAGCAGCAGAGCAGGTTTTTAGGCCAAGTGAGCTGATGCTGTCCCGTCCTGTTGCAGAATCAGAGTCGAGGGTTGAAAGAACCTTATCCACCTTTTCGAGTGCAAAAGACACAGAATTCAGGAGCAGTTCAGTGTGACTGGGAAGGGTGGGGGGGAGAGAGAGAAAGAGAAAAAGAGAAAAAGAGAAAAAGAGAAAAAGAGAAAAAGAGAAAAAGAGAAAAAGAGAAAAAGAGAAAAAGAGAAAAAGAGAAAAAGAGAAAAAGAGAAAAAGAAAAAGAGAAAAAGAGAAAAAGAGAAAAAGAGAAAAAGAGAAAAAGAAAAAGAGAAAAAGAAAAAGAGAAAAAGAGAAAAAGAGAAAAAGAGAAAAAGAGAAAAAGAAAAGAAGAAGAAGAGAAAAAGAAAAAGAAAAAGAGAAAAAAATGAAGAGAAAGAGAAAAAAAGAAAGAAGAGGAAAAAGTGAAAAAGAGAAAAAGAAAAAGAGAAAAAGAGAAAAAGAGAAAAAGAGAAAAAGAGAAAAAGAAAAAGAGAAAAAGAGAAAAAGAGAAAGAGAGAGAGAGAGAGAGAGAGAGAGAGAGAGAGAGAGAGAGAGAGAGAGAGAGAGAGAGAGAGAGAGAGAGGAGAGAGATTCAGGACACAATATTTTGAAGCAAACACAGAATTGAGGCATTCAGCCTTTTCCCACGCAGAGTCGGCTGTGGTGCCATTCCAAGTGAGGGAATGGATGGAAGGGGAGAATACACCAGAGACAGACTTCACAAGGGAACATCATACAAGTTTGAAAGGTCATCCCTGAGATTGGACAGATGGTGTTCTATGGCTCTCCTGAGAGTAAACACGCACTCGCTGCAGCCTTTGTAGAATGATCTTCGGTTGACTTCGGTTGGACTTGCCATCCAGGAGGAGAATGCAGGTTGTTTTACAACAACTGCCACACCACAGGATTCAGAGTACCAAAGGCAGGAGGATGGGTAAGATAGCTGAAGATGAGATGTGATGAATCTGTGCAGAAGTGAGAGCAGGTTTCTGTGGAAGAATTTCCAGGCTGAATTAATATCAGGGGTGGCAGATATAGGAGACCAGTCCTGAAATGTGGTGGCTGCTTGCAGTCCCTGCCAATCTGCTTGAGCAAACTGCCAAGCTCACCAGCACTGAGGCTGTTATCTGAGAATGGCCAGAGAGATGTTGACCTTCACAAGCACGTGATCAGATGAGACAATTGGGGCAGAGGACAAGCAAGATACATTGGCGGGGAAGTTTTGTCATCACCAAATCCAGGAGGGAAGATTTTCCATTTGGAGAAATCTGGGTGGGAAAGTTCACAGATCGAGTCAGACCCATGGAGTCGTAGAAGTCTTTTGCAAAAGTGACATGGCTGGTGAGAGAGAGGTACCAACACCGAGCCAATTATCATGGTGACAATTTAAGTCACCACAGATGAGGAAGAGAGAGATGGGATGAGTGATTAAAAGTTTGTCCATGTCATCTGAGAGAAATGGAGATGGAGTCGTCACTGTTGGCAGGGCAGTGCAATACACAAACTTGAAGTGGGAGCAGAGGGGAAGTCACAGCCAGAGGTACTCCTGGGGTTTGGGAGGTGTAAGAGAAATACACAGAGAGCGAGAAATATAGTTTTTGATGTGCAGTGCAACTCCGCCGCCAGTACAGGGTTCAGGTTGATCAAACTTGAGGAGACAATCGCCAGGGAGAGACAATACGAAGTCAGGGATGTCTGGTGGGAGGAAGGATTCTGTTAAACAAATGATGTCTGGTTTCTTGCCAGCAGCCTGGATTAAGAGACCTATCAGGTTGGAACAGACGCTCTGGATGTTTGAGGTCCACACAGTTACAAATAGGGGGGAGGAGGCATTGGAATGGTGCAGGATGGTGGGGGAGGAGACTTGGTGGGGGCCAGGTGAGGCTTTGGGGGACTGGGGTGAGGGAACGCTTTGAGTGTATGGGGGGGTGGGGGAACCTTTGAGTGAATGGGGGAGGGTGGGGGAAGCTTTGAGTGTATTGGTGGGGGGGGGTGGGGGAAGGTTTGAGTGTTTGGGGTGTGTTCCTACTTTATTCCAAAGTGGTTCCTCCAATTCATGACAAGATTATATGCATTTCAATAACACTCTCCTGTTCCAACATCACAATGAGCTGACCTTCAGCCCCATGCTCCGGGATGTTGTGGATTGTCGGCTGATATCCCGAACAATTTTACCCGCAACTCGGTCTGGGACAGACTCAGGTAACACGTTTCCCTTTGTGCGTCGGCTTGTCCTAAGGGGTACTCTGACGGGCCTTGTTGCTACTTTGGGTGACATCATGCCGTACTGCTGGGCCGTCCCCACATCCATGCTTGTTCCTGCTTGCTGTGACGTTGATGCCATGTTCACCCACTCTTTCTTAACCTCCACCTGAGGGAGAAATGGAGCAAAAGCAAACTGTAAATACAGCATGAACTTTACATTGAAAGCACAAAACATCAGGTTTACATTTCATTAATTATAGATCAGAGATGCGAATAACATGGAGAGTATTGGACTCTATCTTCTCCAAGGGAGCAAGATGGGAAGCAGCTGCACCAGCCCGGAGGAGACACTCGGACTCCATGATACTTTGGATGGCGCCGTCTCAGAACACACTTATCAAACGTCGGTCTCCCTTCGAGGCGAGTTTGGTGATGTGTGTGGTACATCATAGACTGATTATGACAGATTGTCAGGCCAATGAGCTCCAGAGAATGTGCCTCTTCCTGAGGTTGGCCAGAGAACTAGACAGAGCGGTTCAAAAGCTGATCCTTGTGGAGAGACCGAGATTTATGTATTCTCGCACCCACTGGCATTTGTTTAAGTCCTTACCGATATTCATTACCTCTGCCACCGAAGGTATATGGAGGTTATGTATTTTCCCGTTTGTTCCTTGCAAAATCGAAGATTCACAAGTATATTGGTTGGTCTGGTCTGTTATTCTGTCTGTTTGTTTGTTTGTTTGTTTGTATGTCAATTGCCGACAGGTCACATTTTTACTCCGATATTGACGAAACTTAACCACCTGGTAGAGGTAGTGACAAGTTGTAAGCTTATTGTTTTTGAGGTAAATAGGTCAAAAGGTCAAATGTCAAGGACACTTAAATAATCACTTTTAAACAACTTGCCTTCTCTTCCTGGAAGGCTAATCTGACCGAAGGCAATCTTCGCGGGTTATGCTAGTTACGATTAAAATTGACAATCTTAATCAAAGCTCAGGTCAATCGGATGAAAACTGACAATTTTTCAGATAGAAATTGATGATTTTGGAAGTTTGACCCTAAGTTGACCTTTGACCTTTTGACCTCAAAAACATTTGGTTTCCAAATTCAGCGATGTACTCTGCAATTAGCGATGAATCTTCAGGTTAATCAGATGAAAATTGACCATTTTTCAGATGAAATTTGATGATTTAAGAAGTTTGACCTTGAGTTGACATTTAACATTTTGACCTCAAAATAGCTGGTTTCCCAATTCAGTGACAATATGCAAATCCTGTTCAACTTTCAAGTCAATCGGATGAAAAATGACGATTTTAGAAATATAACCTCAAGATGACCTTTGACATTTGACCTCAAAAATCAATAGGCTTCTCAGTTGAGACTACCTCGACAACTTATTAAAGTTTCATGACGATCGGTTTGGAATTGTGACCTGCAGGTGACAAAACAGAAAAACAGACAGAATAACAAAATCGACTGAACAATATAATCGAAAAATCTTCGATCTTTTGCAAGTAATAAATGACGCGTCAACTGATCAATAGTAAATACAATTGGGTGCACTGCAGCAACCAAGCATTTTTCTCAACACCAATCTACTAAAAGGCCTTTCGTCGACTTCGAAGGGTACCCGACTCACAGGGCTGCTGCGTCGAGAGACAAATAACGACTCACCTCAACCTCTTTGCTCAAGGACGCAATCAATCCACTCACTGCTACTTTCATTCTCATCTTCTCTGCAGCATCACTGAAAGTCAGGTCACGGAATTACTCACATATAATCAACTCACCTGAAGCCTTTATGTTACGTACACATAGCATCTAGACGGGATACACCAAAAGCAAATGTACATTGGGTACTTCACGACGGTAGCACCAACCCATCATGACAAGGCAATGAAGCATTTATCACAGGTATCTCGTTACTAAAACATAGTGAGAGAATAACCGCACCCTCAGTGTTTACCAACTGTAAATATGCTTGAAGACAAGGTCACTTGGTTGTGGTTGTCCATTGAGATGCATGAGGGGTTCTCACAGTGGATGAGGAGTTTGAAACCATGGTTGAAACATTATTAGAGAGACATCGTTTTCGTTGTTTGAAAGCTCGGGAGAAATCAATTTCATCAGTTATTTTCAGAGGACAGTTTCGCTTGTATTTATATTGCTATACATCATTTTAAGGTTGTTGGTTGTCTCGAATAAATCAGATTCGTCGGATGTCTGTCTGTCTGTCTGTCTGTTCGTGTTTTTTGCAAGGACCGCTGGACCGAAAACCACCAAATTTGGCACACCGACCAAGTCTGACCCGGGGATTGTCCGAAGTGTATTTTCATCCACAACCTCAGCCTTTAAATACACCAAAGAACCAAAAGACCTATTTTTTTATTACATGCTTGAGAGAAGACTTTCTACATGATTGGGAGACAACCCCTTTAGACCACGAAGACCCAAAGACCAATGAGATCCTTAAGACCATTGAATTCCCCAAACACAATTAAGACACTTTAAAACCCTGAATACCCTAAAGACCCATTGGACCTCAAAGATGGCTAAGATCCCTAACATTCTTGAAGACCCTTAAGAACCCAAAGACTTTAAAATCAAGCCCACAGCCATGCAATCTCCATACACAAACATTGTCAGTAGAATGGGCCGTACTGAAAAGCTCAGCTGACTTTCAACGCGGCACCGTCATAGGATGCCACCTTTCCAACAAGTCAGTTTGTCAAATTTCTGCCCTGCTACAGCTGCCCCAGTCAACTGTAAGGGCTGTTATTGTGAAGTAGAAAAGTCTTGGAGCAACAACAGCTCAGCCGTGAAGTGGTAAGGCACACAAGCTCACAGAACGGAACCACCGAGTGCTGAAGCACGTAGCGCGGAAAAAATCATCTGTCGTCGGTTGTAACACTCACGACCGAGTTCCAAACTCACTCTGGAAGCAACGTCAGCACAAGCACTGTTCATTGAGAGCTTCATGAAAGGGGTTTCCATGGCCGAGCAGCCGCACACAAGCCGAAGATCACCATGTGCAATGCCAAGCATCGGCTGGAGTGGTGGAAAGCTCACCGCCATTGGGCATGGAGCAGTGGACACGTGTTCTCTGGAGTGATGAATCACACCTCACCATCTGGCAGTCCGACGGATTAATCTGGGTTTGGTGGATGCCAGGAGAATGCTACCTGTCCGAATGCATCGTGCCAACTCTAAAGTTTGGTGGAGGCGGAATAATGGTCTGGGGCTGTTTTTCATGGTTCGAGCTTGGCCCCTTCGTTCCAGTGAAGGGAAATCTTAACGCCACAGCGTACAATGTCATTCTAGACGATTCTGTGCTTCCAACTTTGTGGCAACAGTTTGGGGAAGGCCCTTTCGCGTTTTAGCATGACAATGGCCCCGTGCACAAAGCGAGGTCCATACAGAAATGGTTTGTCGAGATCGGGGTGGAAGAACTTGACTGGCCTGCACAGTTGTGCAGGCTTGACTGGCTTGCACAAATGACTGGCCTGCCCTGACCTCAACCCCATCGAACACCTTTGCGATGAATTAGAACGCCGACTGCGAGCCAGACCTAATCGCCCAACATCAGTGCCCGACCTCACTAATACTCTTGTGGCTCAATGGAAGCAAATCTCTGCAGCAATGTTCCAACATCGAGTGGAAAGCCTTCCCAGAAGAGTGGAGGCTGTTACAGCAGTAAAGGGGGGGGGGAGGGACAAACTCCATATTAATGCCCATGATTTTGGAATGAGATGTTGGACGAGCAGGTGTCCACATACTTTTGGCCATGTAGTGTATAACAGTGCTGCCTTGTATGTACATGTGTGTGAGATGTGTGTGTGGCTGCTCCACTATGAGACTTAGAAACTGTAAAAAAAAACAAAAAAAAACTAGAGGGTATTCATAAAATACTTACCCTGCACAGTCTTAAGAAGGACTTGGTGTGAGCCATCTCTTCTGGCAGCAAATTTATAATTACATTAATTAAATTCAAATCAAATGGAGGACCAAACAAAATAGGTTTTTTCATTGGAATCATCAAAAGGAACCTGAACAAGCAAAAAACAAAGATGAAGTCATCAAAAGGAACCTGGATAGGACTCGGGTTTCAACTGCTACTCCTCTACCCTCAAGCTCATCCAGGCACAACCAAGCGAGCCTTCTTCAAATAAAAAAAATCAAAAAAAATATCAAACGCGAATCAAGTTATTAACTAATTCTGGCTGCCAGACCATGCGCCCGGTCAGGTGTAATGAGATCATAATTTTGAAGTTTCACGTCGATTGATGCAGTGGTTCCAGAGAGAAATTCCTTCAATCGAATATGGCGAGCAAACCATGTGACCTATCAATTGTTCATGAACGCTGGTATCCCCAAGGCTTGGGGAACATGTGTGTGAAGTTTCCCCTCGAATTGTCCAGCTGTTCTGGAGAAGGTGGTTTTGAAAGGCTTGAGGGTAAATCCAATATGGCTGCAAACCATGTGACCTATGACTTCATAGGTGGGGAACTTTTTGTTCCTCATGGATCGGTGGTCATACCTGAAAAGTTTCTCCTCCATCTGTTCAGGCATTTCAGAGAAAATTTTTGAAGGTTTAAAAAAACAAAAAAATATATGTGGCTGCCAAACCACGGTGATGTCATAATTATCATTAAAACATTCTACACCAGTCGTCATGCCGATGGTGAAAATTTTGTGTCAATCTGACAAGCGGTTCCAGAGAAAATGGAATAACAAAATGCAGACATGCACGTAAGTACACTTGTGCGCGACCGATCGCTTAACCGATCGCTTAACTCCACTTTTCGCTAAAAATATATAATAAATTCGCTAAAAAAATAATGGAATGACTCCCAGATTTCCCAAGCCACAGGATTAGAGGGAAGTAGAAGAGAAAGCAGCATGAAGGTTCTTTATAACTATGGCTATACATGACTGCCAAAAGTGAAGACAACAACAATATTTTATTCAAAATGGATTTTATTGACAATCCCCTTTTCCCTGAATCACAACCTTGACCCTAACTCTCTTATCTCATCTGATTGTGGGTTCTCTTTGGTTGGTGGTGGGATTCTTGGGTTGGTGGTGGGAATAACAAGGTGGTGGGGTATAACCTTGTTATTTCAGATTTTATGGTAATTGCTGTCGAGTCCCTAACTGATGTCCCAACACTCTTCACAGCCACTGACATCAGACTCGAAGAATGTACACCTTGACTCGTTCCCCTGAAAAGCCCCTTTTCTACACTTGGAGGCTTCAGCCCAAGATACCCCATTCGCTGTATCACATGATGCGATGCCATGCATTACCCACAATGAGGAAAGGATGTCCCATGACTTTTCAGTCGGGCAGCACAGATTAATCAAAAATATATCATTGCAAGCATTAGTTGTTGGGAATGAGGGGATGATGTAAAATGTAAAGAACATGTTATTGTCGGGAATAAGTTTAACCGCCTTTTTCCTGTCGGCAAGTTAACCACACCATCTGCTCAAACCACAAACGTTCATATCTTAACAAATGCCACTTCAGACAACTTCCTGCGACACACTGAGGGAGGAAAAGTATAAAAAGTAAAACAGTGACATCACAATGATAATTAAATTAATACTTTAGGGCTGAGTTAATTGTCAAGTCGAACTAACCGGTGACACATCACCTGTCTGAATTACAATTCGTGTTTTCAACAAAACACAAATTAATTTGCCAAAAAATAACACCAGGTCATGGGAAATGAGGTATCAGGAATGACTCAATCTAATTAAGCAAATAGATAATGATCGATTCTCCAAACATCCAAATTAATACGATTAACATAAATAAATAATGATCGATTCTCCATACGTCATAATAATTCCGATAAATATAAATGAACAACGAGAAGGGCACTCGGTAGAGCGCCTACCTCCACCACGTAATGCCTGATCCACGGGAATATATCGGGCCCAATACATTTTTGAAATATCATGATATATATCGTTTTTGGCCCCATTTCTTCAACGGTGAAGAATCACTTCAAATATCAAATAATTCTTGTATCCAGATTCGGATTCCGATCTTCACCAACATCGAATCCATTCATCCATGCCACACACGCAACGTGTCCACCAAGTTTAGTCTGAATCCGTCAACAACTTTTTGAGATATCCTGCACACAAACAAACAGCCAAACGAACAAACAGGAAGACGTCGTGCAGAGCACGATACTTGCAAAATCCATAAAACAAATTTGACCTCAAAAACAATTGGTGGTTTAATTCAATGACCAAACATACAACTCCTCTTCAAATTTCAAGTTCATCGGATTAAAATTGAGGATTTTAGAAATAACACCTTCGCTGTTGACCTTGGGCCTATGTTGACCTTTTGATCTCATTGACCTCAAAAATAATTTGTGGTTGAATTCAGTCTCTGTCTCCAGCTCTAGCTCTTTCTCTCTCTCTCTCACCCCGCAACCCCTCCCCCCTCTCCCCCCCTCTCCCATCTCCTCTCTTACCCCTCCCCTCTCCCCCTCCTCTCTTCCCCCTTCTCTCTTCCCCCTCCCCTCTCCCCCTTCCTCTTTCTCTCTCTCCCCCCCCCTCTCCACTCTCCTCTCTTCCCCAATCCTCTCTCAACCCCCTCTCTCCCTCTCACCCTCTTCCTCTCTCCCCCCTCCTCTCTCAACCCCCTTTCTCTCTCTCTCCCCTCTATCTCTCTTCCCTTTTTCTTTCCCCCCTTTTATAATATTCACTTCAGTGAAGCGACAGGTGGTATTTGCTACTGTATATAATGTGAAGATTTTGGAAATGTTCCCCGAAGGAAGGCATTCATGTACACATAGGATGTCCCAAGAATGAGTTATTCCATTCGTTTATGTGCCAGGTAAACCTTTGCCCCTCGTATTAGGGTTTGAGGAGACATGCATTAAGGTTAGTTTGTGTATCGGTGGTGTGATGTCTCCCCCCCCCCACCAACCCTCACCCTCCCCCCTCTACTACTTTCAATCTTTCTTTCAATATCCCCATTCGATCAGTCCATTCAACAACCCCTCTTTCATCCCATTGGTCTTTCTATCAACCCAGCAGGTATATTCTTGTCCTTCATTGTGTCTATCTTCCTCACCATTGGAATCCACTCATTCTTTCATTATTTACAACCGACCACATGTCGCTTACTGCAAACAATTAATTCTTGCTTGTGTGTGTGTGTAAATAAATAGATCGTTGGTTGTTCCTTAAATCTGTCTCGTGCTTTCCTCCATTGGTCCAGCATAGTCCGCATTTATTGTTAGCCAGGAGGTTGTACCCCATGTGATTTTCTCTCGTTAGCCAGTGTACACTCACTGTATAGCTTGGCAGTAATCCGAGTGAGTTGAGGGCACAAAACTCGGTTAATTTAGTCAGCTCCTCAAGTCAATGGAATTAGATAGATGACCCTGTTAGAGATGATGAAGTTAATTGATGTTCATGGTTGCTTAGCCACACGCCGGACCACGGAGTTTTCTGCAGCATGTCGGCCTACAGGAACGGGCATTCGGAAGGAATCCAACGGCGTATCCTCGTGACGAACTTTCAGTCCGCAACAATATGTACACACATATATATATATATATATATATATATATATATATATATATATATATATATATATATATATATATATATATATATGAAAGAAACACCCACCAACATCTCTCACCTGTGAATGGAGGGAATATCCAATCAGCTCTTACTTCGTCAATTAAACCCAGGTGGCTGGGATTATATCAATAAATCGACTCTTCACATGCTCTTCTAGCCAAAGAAGCTGCATAACACAACCAAGAAAGGCTACCAAGGTAATTTTATAATTGATCCGACTAAGTGAGGAGTGAAGAAAAGAAAACCCGCCCTCCAAGAGATACACACCTGTCTACTGTTGACTTCGCAAGAAGTTCAAATATTTCGCAATCGTCACAAGCCCGTGAAACCACCTGCAGGTTTTCATCGAGGATCTTACGGCTGGATTGGACCTTTTGTAAGGTCCTCTTCGCACAGTCCAATGGCGATAGTGGCTCTTCAGCTATGGTGACCGAAGGAAAAGTTTGCGGCAATGACGGAGCTTCAGGAACACCAGAAGGAGTTGAAAGTGTTGCCTGGTCCTGTAAGGTGAAGCAGAGAATACAAAAACTGAGATGGGACATCTGGACACGACGAAATAGCAACAAAGTTCCTCCAGAGCAGACACGAAAATTCATACATCGCCGACACCACCTTGTATTCACCGACCAAGGATATTGCTGTCCGTGTCTGCCAGGCATTAAGCAAAAGATCTGACATGTGATCCAGACTATTCCTCCAGCTTTTCAATCTCTCATTACACAGGCCACAGGATGAACCTGAAGCCAATGTGAGTGAAACCAAAATGTGGTTCCTTCTTTATGCCCATAACCCAGGTCAAAAAACCAGTAAAGACCAGTAGCTTACTGGTCAACTGGTACCAGTTGAAAACCAGTAGCCAACTGGTACCAGTAAAGCCAGTTGGTTTCTTACTGGTTTTAATATGGAAATTGGAATAGAGTGATATATTACCAGTTGAAATACAATTGTATTTAACTAACTGGTATCAACTGGGACCAGTACATTGTAACTGGTATCAACTGGGAGACCAGTACATTGCAACTGGTATCAACTGGGACCAGTACATTGCAACTGGTATCAACTGGAACCAGTAAGACTTTAACTGGTACAAATATGAGCTACTGGTTTTTTCAACTGGGAAATTGGAATTCTGATTGAATTTAACTGGTACCAGTTGAAACCAATAGAGACCAGTTAAAGACCAATTAGAACCAATAGAGACCAGTTGAAAATGTGTACTGGTTTTAACTGGTTTTTCGACCTGGGAATGGACACAGTGAAAACATTTTGCAAGTGAACCAAGGTTCACAAAGGAAGAGCTTGCAAAATGGGTTTATACCAAGCAACGATAGGGGCCTCAAAGAATCACGGAAGAGCATTTGTAACCACAGGCTGCCACAGTCCCCATATGCTAACATAGTTCCCTGCAGGGTGGCTTTCTGTACCAAGAGGCATAAAATCACTCGAGTGAAATACGTAAACGAAGCATATGCCATGCAATGGGTGATGTGCACAGGAAATGTGCATTCCCAAATGCTTCCTTTCTACTTTTATGGGTCTCATTATTCCTTACTTTTGTTGCACAACACAGCAAACCATAATTATTAGGGCCTTAAGAATGTGTGCAGTGATGAGTCTGGGGACAATTTCAAGTACAAAACAAAAAAGAGCAATCAGAGATTGCAGACTCTCACCAGGACTTGTTTTGTGTGGTGTATTATGTGTGGCAAATAAATGGAAGGGTGTACGAAATGAAGGTCATGATTGCAAATGGAAGGTCCAAATTGTCCAAATGGCAAAGGTGTAAAAATCTAAAGGTCTGAAAAGGTCGAAAGGGGTCAAAGGGAAAATTTGACCTATCAGTGTTTCATATCATGGAATGTTGTGCATTATAGATTTGGTTGATACATTTTCTAATTGCGACCCAATAGGTGTTTTATATGTTTTGGATGGCATTGACCTTGACCTTTGACTAATTTTGATCAGATTTTATACACATATACTACACATTGTAAAAATAAGCTGTGTGAGGTTCAATCAAATATCTTGAAAAATTCCTGAGATTTGGCAAGAATAGAATCACAAGAATATCCGTTTGATTATAATGGGGTGAAATTGTCATATCTTTGCCACGTGGGACTCGCCTCTTTGCCACCGGACACTCGCCTCTTTGCCACGGGACACTCGCCTCTTTGCCACGGGACACTCGCCTCTTTGCCACGGGACACTCGCCCATTTGCCACGTGGGACTTGCCCATTTGCCACGGGACACTCGCCTCTTTGCCACGGGACACTCGCCTCTTTGCCACGTGGGACTCGCCTCTTTTACACATGGTCGGTCAGGTCAAGTATGGGAGCACGCGCCGGAGCAGCACATCGCTGCATCCACTTTCTCTGCCTGTACTCCAGGGATCTCTGTCTGGCCATCCCCCAGGCAGATGCCTGGCCCATCCCCATCTCCTCGAGATGCAAATCATGGGACTTTTTCTATTCCTCAAGGGACTTTTTCTATTCCATGTGGGACTTTTTCTATTCCTCGAGGGACTTCTTCTATTCCACGTGGGACTTTTTCTATTCCTCGAGGGACTTTTTCTATTCCTCGAGGGACTTTTTCTATTTCATGTGGGACTTTTTCTATTCCTCGAGGGACTTTTTCTATTCCACGTCGGACTTTTTCTATTCCACGTGGGACTTTTTCTATTCCTCGTGGGACTTTTTCTATTCCGTGTGGGACTTTTTATATTCCTCGTGGGACTTTTTCTATTCCACGTGGGACTTTTTCTATTCCACGTGGGACTTTTTCTATTCCATGTGGGACTTTTTATGTTCCATGTCGGACTTTTTCTATTCCTCGTGGGACTTTTTCTATTCCATGTGGGACTTTTTCTATTCCTCGTGGGACTTTTTCTATTCCACGTGGGACTTTTTTTATTCCACGTGGGACTTTTTCTATTCCATGTGGGACTTTTAATGTTCCACGTCGGACTTTTTCTGTTCCACGTGGGACTTTTTCTATTCCACGTGGGACTTTTTCTATTCCTCGTGGGACTTTTCTATTCCTCGTGGGACTTTTTCTATTCCGTGTGCGACTTTTTCTATTCCTCGTGGGACTTTTTCTATTCCACGTGGAACTTTTTCTATTCCACGTGGGACCTTTTCTATTCCACGTGGGACTTTTTCTATTCCATGTGGGACTTTTTCTATTCCTCGTGGGACTTTTTCTATTCCGTGTGGGACTTTTTATATTCCACGTGGAACTTTTTCTATTCCACGTGGGACTTTTTCTATTCCATGTGGGACATTTTATGTTCCACGTCGGACTTTTTCTATTCAAATGTGGGACTTTTCTATTCCATTTGGTCCACTTGGGACTTTCTCTAGGATCTTAGGGCCCTAAATGGTTATAAGACTCCTCGCAGTCGAAAGGGTCCGAGTGGTGTTAAGGATCTTATGGGTCTAAAGGGTCATATGGGTCAAAGGGTCTTCAGGGTAGAATGCGTCTAAAGGTTTAAAGGGCTCTAGACAACCCGTGAACCCGTTGGGTTCCCGTTGTGACAGCGGTTGATGAAAAAAATAATTTCAAGAAAACAAAAGATAACTCCAGCGAACTATACCGCTGAGGTTGTTTGCATTGATCAAATTCTCCCGAAGAGTACTTGACTGAATCGGGAATTGATTTTTTAATAATGTTTTTCGTTGCCCGATTTGAACGAAACTTGATACTGCACACGGCAGGAGAACGGTGAGTAAGGCGGGCCGAAGATTTTTGCGCTATCGTGTACCGTTTTGGCTGTATTTCGGGAACATACATACAGACAAGATGAGAGTTTTAGTAATATGTAGATAAATGGTCTTAAAAAGGCCCAAAGGCTAAAAATGGTTTGAAGGCATCTAAAAGGTCTCAGGGGCCTAAAAGGTAAAAGGGTTATAAAGGTCCACATGTCTAAAAGGTATGTTGCAATAGTATGGAATTAATAGAGGTAATTAATAGAGGTAGTCAAGGTCCAATAATAAGTAATTAATACACGTACTCACAGTCCAATTCACATTCAAATAGGACATAAGTAATAGACATATTCACAACGGTCAACCAAGACTTCATCTGAACGAGGGATCACTGTCAATCCATGAATTTCAGTTTTATACATTGTATATACATAGATCTCATATAAATCGGTTGAAATTAGATGATTTATGTGACCTTATGACCTGTTGACGTCAAAAGCAATGGGCTTTGAGCTTGTCACTATCTCTACCAGGTGTGAAGTTTTGGGAAGATCGGAGTAAAAGTGTGACCTGCAGGCGACTGACATACAAACAAAAAACAAACAAACAAACAAGAAGACGTCGTGCAGAGCACGATACTTGCAAAATCCAAAAAAACAAATTTGACCTCAAAAACAATTGGTGGTTGAACTCAATGACCAAATATGCAACTGCTCTTCAAATTTCAAGTGAAGCAGATGAAAACTGACAGTTTTAGAAATTTGGCCTGTGTTGACCTTTTGGCCGATGTTGACCTCCAAAATAATTGGCTGGTTGAATTCAGTGACCTGAAATATAAATCCTCTTCAAATTTCAAGTCAATCAGATGAAAATTGAGGATTTTAGAAATACCATAATTATTATAAATATATGTGGAAAAATTATGGGGCCAGACAAGAAATCGAACCCAGGCCCTCTGGCAAACCGTACCAGTGCTCTGCCATCTGAGCTATTTGAGGGTGACCCAGCAGCTGAGCAACGCAAATATATATATATATATATATATATATATATATATATATATATATATATATATATATATATATATATATATATATATATATATATATATATATATATATATATATATATATATATATATATATATATATATATATATATATATATATATATATCACTCTCTTTCCCCCACTGCTTCCGGGGCACTCACTGCTAACCATGGGAGCAGCTAGAGAGAGGGTTTCCCCCTGTGGGGGACACATCCACGTCCGCTATTAAACACCACAGGGTGGTGTACAAACACATCACACCCTGCACTGCTCACCAAACTCTCTTCCTATGGTATCCAAGGCCATCTCCACGCATGGCTCGCAGACTTCCTCTCTTGTCGCAGCCAACGTGTTGCCCTAAATGGAGTTCTCACATCCCCTCTTCCTGTCCAGGCTGGAGTTCCTCAAGGTAGCGTTCTGGGCCCTGTTCTTTTACTGATTTTCATCAATGATCTCTCGGACTCTCGAGAAAATCCTCTTTATCTCTTTGCTGATGACTCCACCCTCTGCCGTACCATCTGTCTTCCCTCAGACCGGCAAGCAGCAGCTTCTTCGCTCTCTGCAGATCTGGGTAAAATCACAAACTGGTCCAACACGTGGAACATGACTTTCAATCCGGACAAATCTCACACTCAAACTTTGTCTCTCCGAAAGGACCGTTTGGAAGCCCCCCTCCCACCCCATCCACTTTCTCAACAATTCTCTTAAAGAAGTGCTTTCATTCAAGCTTCTGGGTCTCACTATCTGCCATGGTCTTTCCTGGGAAAGCCATTATTTTCCAAGCTGGCCTCCAAAGCCAGTTGCCGACTGGGAATCCTCTGGCATGCAAAGTCCTTCCTTGGCACACCTGAGCTCCTGAACACAACAAAGCTTTCATCCACAGCCCGATGGAGAACTGCTCTCCCCTCTGGGCTGGTACTCCCGCCTCTCACCTTTCTCAGGTTCATGCTGTGGAAACCAAGGCATTTAGGATCATTGGCATCTCCCACGATGAGGCTGAGTCTTTGGGTCTCTCACCCTCTCATCGCAGGCAGGTTTGTGGTCTTTCTGTCTTCTACCGTTTCCTCTCCGTCCTCACCCCCCTGATCTGTCTGTGATCTGCACCCTCCCACACACCCACCCCCCCCACCCCCTATATTTCCCCACGGCGCTCAAGGTCCGCCAGCAACCACCTTCTGGTGAAACTACCAAAATCAAGAATCATTGCTCACCTTCACTCTTTCATTGCTCTTTTTTCCCACCTCTGGAACACCAAATACAATCACATGTCCAGCACATACCAAGTCACATCAACACGAGTCCAGCACATACCAAATCACATCAACACGAGCCCAGCACATACCAAGTCACATCAACACGAGTCCAGCACATACCAAATCACATCAACACGAGCCCAGCACATACCAAGTCACATCAACACGAGCCCAGCACATACCAAGTCACATCAACACGAGCCCAGCACATACCAAATCACATCAACACGAGCCCAGCACATACCAAGTCACATCAACACGAGTCCAGCACATACCAAATCACATCAACACGAGCCCAGCACATACCAAATCACATCAACACGAGCCCAGCACATACCAAGTCACATCAACACGAGCCCAGCACATACCAAGTCACATCAACACGAGTCCAGCACATACCAAATCACATCAACGCGAGCCCAGCACATACCAAGTCACATCAACACGAGTCCAGCACATACCAAATCACATCAACGCGAGCCCAGCACATACCAAATCACATCAATACGAGCCCAGCACATACCAAGTCACATCAACACGAGTCCAGCACATACCAAATCACATCAATACGAGCCCAGCACATACCAAATCACATCAACACGAGTCCAGCACATACCAAGTCACATCAACACGAGTCCAGCACATACCAAATCACATCAACACGAGCCCAGCACATACCAAGTCACATCAACACGAGTCCAGCACATACCAAATCACATCAACGCGAGCCCAGCACATACCAAATCACATCAATACGAGCCCAGCAGATATCAAATCACATCAATACGAGCCCAGCACATACCAAATCACATCAACACGAGTCCAGCACATACCAAATCACATCAACACGAGCCCAGCACATACCAAATCACATCAATACGAGCCCAGCAGATATCAAATCACATCAATACGAGCCCAGCACATACCAAATCACATCAACACGAGCCCAGCACATACCAAGTCACATCAATACGAGCCCAGCACATACCAAGTCACATCAACACGAGTCCAGCACATACCAAATCACATCAACACGAGCCCAGCACATACCAAGTCACATCAATACGAGCCCAGCACATACCAAGTCACATCAACACGAGCCCAACACATATCAAATGACAGCATCACAAGCTCAGCAAATTCCAGAACAAAGCAACAAATGTGAGAAATTATCTAAATGTGGAATATATCCATGAATGTGGTCACTGCAGGAAAATGTGGCTTACATTGGGAATATATTGAGGCAAATGACTCATTATAAGGACAACTCAAGATAAAGTGTTCAGTGCATGAGACCCCACTGCAATGGACGGAGGTTATGTTCACCCCTGTCTGTTTGTTTGTATGCAGGATAGCTCAAAACGTTGTGGACGGATTCGGCCGAAACATGGTGGACAGGTTAGGGATGTAACCAGGAAGAATCGATTTGATTTGGGTGAAGATACAAATCTGGATCCGGATACAAGAATTTTTTTTTACTTTTTAAAGTTATTCTTCACCATTGAGAGATGGGGTCAAAAATATATTTATATAGCATGATGTTTCAAAAAGTTGTGGACGAGTAATGAAAAAACTAGGTGGATGAGTTGGTTAGGAGACAAGAACAAGCCGATTCGATTTTGGTTCAGATCCGGATTCAGATCTGACCTATCAGTGGCATACAAATAGTAAACTGTTCAACCTGGCGGAGGTGTGCGCTCCACCAAGTGCCCTTCTAAATTCAGTTTGTGATTATCACATTTGTCTTGCCATTCCCATCACACCCACACAATGAACCATTGTGTCACTTCTGCACCACTGGCATTGTTTAAACAGCTGGGAAAAGTGATCATACCGAGTGTGAAAACATATCATTAAAAATCTGCAAATCTGCAAAAATACACAAATGGGAAGAAACAGACGCAATCGGAGCAAGTGCTTTGTTTGTGAGGCTCTGCCATCACACGGGCACAAAGCTGATCGTCCCTCAGTCTGGACATCCATGATCTTCATCATTCCTTAAAAAGATCATTCTCCTTACTTGGCCAGACTGGACATCCATGATCTTCATCATTCCTTAAAAAGATCATTCTCCTTACTTGGCCAGACTGGACATCCATGATCTTCATCATTTCTTAAAAAAGATCATTCTCCTTGCTTGGCCAGACTGGACATCCATGATCTTCATCACTCCTTAAAAAGATCATTCTCCTTGCTTGGCCAGACTGGACATCCATGATCTTCATCATTCCTTAAAAAGATCATTCTCCTTGCTTGGCCAGACTGGACATCCATGATCTTCATCATTCCTTAAAAAGATCATTCTCCTTGCTTGGCCAGACTGGACATCCATGATCTTCATCATTCCTTAAAAAGATCATTCTCCTTACTTGGCCAGACTGGACATCCATGATCTTCATCATTCCTTAAAAAAGATCATTCTCCTTGCTTGGCCAGACTGGACATCCATGATCTTCATCATTCCTTAAAAAGATCATTCTCCTTGCTTGGCCAGACTGGACATCCATGATCTTCATCACTCCTTAAAAAGATCATTCTCCTTGCTTGGCCAGACTGGACATCCATGATCTTCATCACTCCTTAAAAAGATCATTCTCCTTGCTTGGCCAGACTGGACATCCATGATCTTCATCATTCCTTAAAAAAAGATCATTCTCCTTGCTTGGCCAGACTGGACATCCGTGATCTTCATCATTCCTTAAAAAGATCATTCTCCTTGCTTGGCCAGACTGGACATCCATGATCTTCATCATTCCTTAAAAAGATCATTCTCCTTACTTGGCCAGACTGGACATCCATGATCTTCATCATTCCTTAAAAAGATCATTCTCGTTGCTTGGCCAGACTGGACATCCATGATCTTCATCATTCCTTAAAAAGATCATTCTCCTTGCTTGGCCAGACTGGACATCCATGATCTTCATCATTCCTTAAAAAGATCATTCTCCTTGCTTGGCCAGACTGGACATCCATGATCTTCATCATTCCTTAAAAAGATCATTCTCCTTGCTTGGCCAGACTGGACATCCATGATCTTCATCACTCCTTAAAAAAGATCATTCTCCTTGCTTGGCCAGACTGGACATCCATGATCTTCATCATTTCTTAAAAAAGATCATTCTCCTTGCTTGGCCAGACTGGACATCCATGATCTTCATCATTCCTTAAAAAGATCATTCTCCTTGCTTGGCCAGACTGGACATCCATGATCTTCATCACTCCTTAAAAAGATCATTCTCCTTGCTTGGCCAGACTGGACATCCATGATCTTCATCACTCCTTAAAAAGATCATTCTCCTTGCTTGGCCAGACTGGACATCCATGATCTTCATCACTCCTTAAAAAGATCATTCTCCTTGCTTGGCCAGACTGGACATCCATGATCTTCATCATTCCTTAAAAAGATCATTCTCCTTGCTTGGCCAGACTGGACATCCGTGATCTTCATCATTCCTTAAAAAGATCATTCTCCTTACTTGGCCAGACTGGACATCCATGATCTTCATCATTCCTTAAAAAGATCATTCTCGTTGCTTGGCCAGACTGGACATCCATGATCTTCATCATTCCTTAAAAGATCATTCTCCTTGCTTGGCCAGACTGGACATCCATGATCTTCATCATTCCTTAAAAAAGATCATTCTCCTTGCTTGGCCAGACTGGACATCCATGATCTTCATCATTCCTTAAAAAGATCATTCTACTTGCTTGGCCAGACTGGACATCCATGATCTTCATCACTACTTAAAAAAGATCATTCTCCTTGCTTGGCCAGACTGGACATCCATGATCTTCATCATTCCTTAAAAAGATCATTCTCCTTGCTTGGCCAGACTGGACATCCATGATCTTCATCATTCCTTAAAAAGATCATTCTCCTTGCTTGGCCAGACTGGACATCCATGATCTTCATCATTCCTTAAAAAAGATCATTCTCCTTGCTTGGCCAGACTGGACATCCATGATCTTCATCATTCCTTAAAAAGATCATTCTCCTTGCTTGGCCAGACTGGACATCCATGATCTTCATCACTACTTAAAAAAGATCATTCTCCTTGCTTGGCCAGACTGGACATCCATGATCTTCATCATTCCTTAAAAAGATCATTCTCCTTGCTTGGCCAGACTGGACATCCATGATCTTCATCATTCCTTAAAAAGATCATTCTCCTTGCTTGGCCAGACTGGACATCCATGATCTTCATCATTCCTTAAAAAGATCATTCTCCTTGCTTGGCCAGACTGGACATCCATGATCTTCATCATTCCTTAAAAAGATCATTCTCCTTGCTTGGCCAGACTGGACATCCATGATCTTCATCATTCCTTAAAAAGATCATTCTCCTTGCTTGGCCAGACTGGACATCCATGATCTTCATCACTCCTTAAAAAAGATCATTCTCCTTGCTTGGCCAGACTGGACATCCATGATCTTCATCATTTCTTAAAAAAGATCATTCTCCTTGCTTGGCCAGACTGGACATCCATGATCTTCATCATTCCTTAAAAAGATCATTCTCCTTGCTTGGCCAGACTGGACATCCATGATCTTCATCACTCCTTAAAAAGATCATTCTCCTTGCTTGGCCAGACTGGACATCCATGATCTTCATCACTCCTTAAAAAGATCATTCTCCTTGCTTGGCCAGACTGGACATCCATGATCTTCATCACTCCTTAAAAAGATCATTCTCCTTGCTTGGCCAGACTGGACATCCATGATCTTCATCATTCCTTAAAAAAAGATCATTCTCCTTGCTTGGCCAGACTGGACATCCGTGATCTTCATCATTCCTTAAAAAGATCATTCTCCTTACTTGGCCAGACTGGACATCCATGATCTTCATCATTCCTTAAAAAGATCATTCTCGTTGCTTGGCCAGACTGGACATCCATGATCTTCATCATTCCTTAAAAAGATCATTCTCCTTGCTTGGCCAGACTGGACATCCATGATCTTCATCATTCCTTAAAAAAGATCATTCTCCTTGCTTGGCCAGACTGGACATCCATGATCTTCATCATTCCTTAAAAAGATCATTCTACTTGCTTGGCCAGACTGGACATCCATGATCTTCATCACTACTTAAAAAAGATCATTCTCCTTGCTTGGCCAGACTGGACATCCATGATCTTCATCATTCCTTAAAAAGATCATTCTCGTTGCTTGGCCAGACTGGACATCCATGATCTTCATCATTCCTTAAAAAGATCATTCTCCTTGCTTGGCCAGACTGGACATCCATGATCTTCATCATTCCTTAAAAAGATCATTCTCCTTGCTTGGCCAGACTGGACATCCATGATCTTCATCATTCCTTAAAAAGATCATTCTCCTTGCTTGGCCAGACTGGACATCCATGATCTTCATCACTACTTAAAAAAGATCATTCTCCTTGCTTGGCCAGACTGGACATCCATGATCTTCATCATTCCTTAAAAAGATCATTCTCCTTGCTTGGCCAGACTGGACATCCATGATCTTCATCATTCCTTAAAAAGATCATTCTCCTTGCTTGGCCAGACTGGACATCCATGATCTTCATCATTCCTTAAAAAGATCATTCTCCTTGCTTGGCCAGACTGGACATCCATGATCTTCATCATTCCTTAAAAAGATCATTCTCCTTGCTTGGCCAGATTCACCTCTCCATAAGCCAGGACGTCGCAGCAGACATAATCATACACCTGAACCCATTTGTTTTGCTCAACCCCATTCAAAGGTGAACAGTCTTCAACTTGTTTAACATCGCCAATTATTGTCACCTTCTTGTGAGGTCGTCCATGGAACATTTTTGGCCTATCATGAACATGCTGGCCAGGTAATGCTGATAATCGAGTGAAGATGGACGAATTTGGAATTTGGCCAGGGTGCCGGTGATAACTCCACCAATAACAAGCGCTGGAAGAGAACCATTGTTCCGGCTAAACGTACATCACAGGTAGGACACACACATCAACGCCTCTCCCTGCATGTTCCCTTCATGTACAGCCTTTTTGGCTGCTGGTTACATCATTGGTTAGGGGCACGGCTATTCCGCTGATGCAGTGCCCCTATTATCAGCACACCGGTGCTCATTTTGCCGACCTTGGGAAGATGACAGGCTGAGTCAACCCATCCATCCATACATTGGGACCATACTCTGTGAAAAGCATTGGTGCTGCCTAATCAGTCTCCTTGGCTATTGGGCACAATCCTGGACGTGTCGTCACTCCGACACAGGATACCAGCAAGCTGGCACTCATTTTGATGACCTCGGAAGGATGACAGGCAGAGTCAAACCCACCTGGTATTAATTCAACAGCCGAGTGGGATTTGAACTCAGGATCCTAGGATTGCAAGCCCGCCACCCTAACCATTAAGCCAACACCAGGCATGAGTCAACCCCTTGGTGTTAATTCAGTGGAAAACGGGGTTCAAACTCAGGACCCGAGGATCCCAAGCCACCACCCGAACCGCAAAGCCAACGCCAAGCTATACCCTGCACGTGAGACACCAGGATGGCAGTTTATAGCTGGGTCGAGATTCAAATCCAGTCTAGACATCTCAGAGGGGAGTCGGAGTGGGAAGACCTCTCGGCTATCTTGCCAGCTACGGAAAGATGAACTGCATGAACACCAATTAGTGACACAGGTGCCACCATTCGAGGCATCGTGAGCGTGGGATGCCCAGTGAGTCATTTTTATGATTGTTCCAGAAAGATACCAAGTGGAACCATCTTCAAATGATTCTCAAATTAACCTAACAGCAACTTGCTGGTGAAGATAAAAAAAAAAAAAAATCATGGCACATGTACTCTTTGAATGGACACTCGTCTAGTGAGGTGGAATTGGGTTTTTTTCATCTCGGATATATTCTTGGTTAACACTCGTGTGTGAACACAGCTCTTGGATGACCTTGGACATGGAATCACAAGTTATAGGAGACAAAGGACAAAGCAGCAACATCTAGTTGAGAATCAAAACGCCAGATCCAAGCATCAAATCACAGCACCATGAGCCCAGGAAATATACCAAATCACCTGGTGCTGAATCATGCTGCTGATTCAAACGGGAGATCCAAGGCATGTTTCATGAAATGCCAATGGATGTGCTGCTCCCATCTCAATGTTTTGTTTGAAAGACTAAAACCAGCACAAAACATTGTTCATAATCACTTACAAAATGCACTTTAGTGTTCTAATATCTTTGTCATGGATCGTAACGACAATGAATGTAACGTAACAATAACGACTATGAACAACCACCCTGGTGTTTCACAGACAGGGTGATTCATCAATGTGTGTACCATCCCTTGGATGGACGTTAAACAGGAGTCCCGTCTGCCAGCATTAGTTGGTGGACGTGAAAAATGTCATGGTGTCCTTCACAAAGAGTCGGCGAGCTATCGCCGGCATCCTGAACAAATTACAAATTCCTGCCT
Organism: Eptatretus burgeri; assembly: GCF_056783735.1. Lineage (NCBI taxonomy): Eukaryota > Metazoa > Chordata > Myxini > Myxiniformes > Myxinidae > Eptatretus > Eptatretus burgeri. The sequence goes on along the minus strand of NC_140967.1, from coordinate 1,506,727 downwards.
TATCCAGCAGAGAGCACAACATCATCAACACAGCCATGCCCTCAGCCAATGATGCCACGCCACCAGCCTTGTGCTGCACATGGACGAAGAAGAACCTAAAATTATGTTTGAACACTTAAATGTTCCACCTATCTTGTCACTGATAGTTCTAAATACTCCTGTGCAGAATTGGAGGGGGGTGGTGGGGAGGGGGTGGGGGAGGGAGGGGAGGTTCAATCCTTCGAAAATCACAGTTACTCAGCCTACATGGCCTGTCAGTAGCTCAATGGAGTCCTGCTCTCCGCTATGGGTTGGCACTCCAGCAGAACATTTGTCTTTGAAGAAGCACAGGGTCTGTTGCATTATCATTGCAGGCAGGTTACTGGTCTGTTCTTTTACTGTTTATTCGCCGATGTTCATACTTCTGCTCTCAGTCCTCCAACCCACCCCGCAGCCCAGGACACTGGAACACGTCTGGATAAACTAGGACTTGTGGTGTCAGTTACTGGAAGAACATGTACATCTTGGAGTTACTTGGGGGTAACTTCAATATGTACATGTTCTTCCAATAACTGACACGAGTCCTGGTTTATACATACGTGTCCTGGTGAAACTTTCACAATCCAGGTTTTGCACACACCTCTACTCTATTCCTTTGTGAAACTACCTTTCTGAAGGCAGTTAAATCAATCGCACAATTACCTGCAGAGCTTCCAGTTGGAAGTACACCATGCACAAACCCATCTCGACCCACCATATTTGCATCCCCTGTTAAAGCCTGTCACATTTGCTCTATGGCAAAGATACGGTGGCTGTACACCCCCAAAATTGACAGAAACGTGCAATGGCTGCAGAGTTTCTGAGGTGGCCTCAGGGTGGCCCTACGCCATATGGCTATCTTTTACAGGCCGTAGGGGTCACCGTGGAATTATAGCGCGGGGTTATAACTTTTTTCATTTCAACGTTGGCCGTAGCAATTCGACAAGCCAAGCTGTGATGTAGATGTGTTCCACGTCGACCATATGTAGGGTGTACGGTGGCCTTGCGTTATTCGTGCGGCTGCCGTAGGCTCTTATCAATGAAAAATGAATTTTGCCAACCCCCAAAAAATTACAACGGCCGCACTATTTCCATGGTCGCCGTAGGGTAGTCCTAAGGCGTCCCTGTGTTCAACGTACGGTGGCCTTGCGGTCTGTGTGACTACCTACAGGCAACGCAGGTTCGACGCACGGTTCCGGTACGCCCGCCGTGCGTCCTACGTACAGCCTCCATGGCAGTCTGCGTCGACCGTGCGTCCACCGTGCGCTACCGCTCGAGATCGGAGTATAGGTGTTTGCCTATACTCCGAACTGGTATATTCAGTTATATATATTATAGTTCTAGTATATTCAGTTATATATACTGGTATATTCTGAACTGTTATATTATTATTTCAGTAAAAAAGAACTGGTATATATACCCACTCGTTACCGCCCGTCTGGCCGCAAGTTCGCCTTAGGGCCCCCCTGCGGTTGCCTTGCGGGCACCTTGAGGCTACCTTGCGTCTGCCTTGAAAATTCTATGGCCGCCGCAGGGATGCCCTAAGGTCACCGTGCGACATCAATTCAAAAACCATATGGCACCCCCACGTTTTCGGTCTCCACAATTGCTAAATACCCCGTGCAGCTACCCAAAAAATAAAAACATATGCTTCCAGTCCATAAAAAAAAAAAAGACCGTGGAAATACTGCGGCCGCCCTATAATTGCTAGTGGCTGTAGATTTTGTAGACCCTACGGCCGCCGTGCCAAATGTGACTTAGGCCTAACCGTACCTAATCCAACCCCTGCTCTTTCTAGGAGAGAGGGGTGTGCTTTGTCTTCTCTTTCTCTCTCTCTCTCTCTCTCTCTCTCTCTCTCTCTCTCTCTCTCTCTCTCTCTCTCTCTCTCTCTCTCTCTCTCTCTCTCTCTCTCTCTCTCTCTCTTTTTTCCTGTAATTTGTTGTTTCCAAGTGTTGCTTCACTGTCCTATCAATAGGATAACTCTCTCACTTTGCTCTTTTATGAGCCTACATTTTGTTTACAAATAAAGTTTTGTTTTCAAATAAAGTTTTGGAAAAAATAAAGTTTCAAATGCAAATAAAGTTTTGTATACAAATACAGTTTTGAAAAAAAATAAAGTTTCATATACAAATAAAGTTTTGTGTAAAAAATAAAAAGTTTTGTCGACAAAAGTTTTGTATACAAATAAAGTTTTGTGTAAAAAAAATTAAAAGTTTTGTATACAAATAAAGTTTTGTGTAAAAAATAAAAGGTTTTGTATATAAATAAAGTTTTGAATAAAAATAAAGTTTTGTCAACAGTTTTGTGTACAAATGAAGTTTTGTATTAAAAATAAAGTTTCGTTTTCAAATAAAGTTTTGTAGACAAATATAGTTTTATACAAAAATAAAGATTTTTATTTTTTGTATTCACCGTCGAGGCTCGTATAAGAGCTAACACACATAACGAACAACAAGGGGAGCAGGAGACAAGAGGGGCAGGAAAGGGAAGGAAAAAACAGTTGGGAACAGAGACATGAGATCTGTGGAAGGGAGAGGGATGGGGTGGGGTACACAGGGTAAACAAGATGGACACTACAGTGGCTTTGAGGAAGGAAAACAGGGAATTTGAAGGAGGTGGTTTTGGGGTGGATTAGCGGGGGAAGTAAAGATTGTGGTTTTTAGCGGGGGTAGAAAACAAGAATAAAGTTTTGTACAAAAATAAAGTTTTGTATCGAGGGAGGCACAAAGCACCCCTCCCTTTAAATGGGATGGTTTCTCTGGATGCAACTTTAACATAGGGACTGAAAATTCGTTTCTCGGCTTCTACTGGACAAAATTGGCTGCAAATTTCAGAAATAAATCCTTTGTACATCGAGGTGATATTTTCGAAATTTCAGCAACATCCATTTCCACATCCTTGAGTTTTTAACGAAAACCCTCAAAATTCACGTTGGTGTCTGTCATTCTGTCCATCTGCCCAAATAGTGTTGGTGCTCATATCTCAAAGGCTATATATTGAAACAAGCTGAAACTTGGAATATACATCAGACAATACGTCTAATTACTGGCTTTCCAAACAAATTCCACCGAAGTGCTATCGTTTTTGCTCATATTCAACTATCCACACATAATCCACAAATAACTGTCAGAAAAATCATGCAATTCTGCTTGGTCTCCACATGAGAGCAGCACTATCATTTATGGATATGCATTAGTAGATTAATCTATTTGTGCATCAAATAAGTTGTCTATAATTGTACGTACTCATTACCCTGTGCATGTGAAGCGAAAAGCAGAGTTAAGTGATCGGTAGCATACGTACGTATGTCGTACGTGTCTGCGTTTTGTTAAGATCGAAAACCGTTCAGTGGAGGAAATTGAAACTTTACCACATGTTACATGATCATGTGATATAGTGGTCAATCTTTTGAGGTCAACATAGGCCAAATGTCAACATAAGCTGATTTTCTAAAATCCTCCGTTTTCATCCGAAAGACAAGAAATTTGAACAGGATTTTCACATCAGCTCACTGAATTCAACCACCAATTATTTTTGAGGTCAACATAAGCCAAAAGGTAAACAAGCACCAAATTTCTAAAGTCATTTTTCATCCCATTGACTTGAAATTTGAAGAGGATTTGCACATTTGGTCGTTGAATTCAACTACCAATTATTTTTGAGGTAAAAACATAAGCTGAATTTCTAAGAAAGTCAACTTTCATTGGATTGACTTGAAATTTGAAGAGAATTATTGGGAAAAATGCCAGGCACATAGAAAAGGCCCCTTTATATCGTTTGTGCAATGTGGCAAACTATAGAAAAGAAGGGACATGGCTTGTAGAATATGTCAGATGATAAAAAACAAGGCTCATTCAAAAAATTTCATGTGCGTGCTGTACTACCCTTGTGTTCTTCAGAGGAACCAAGTCATGCTCTAGGAAAGTTCATATCAAGGGGTGTCAATTTATTAAACAAATTAATCACACCACATGCACATTATATTATGTGTTTTCGTTTTCAAGGTACAAAAAACCCCCAAAAAATAACTACGTACTGATGGGTTAAAACCGATGTATGTCGGGTGCCCCTATATATGAAATTTTCTCGAGCATTACTTGGTTCCGCCGAAGAACACAAGGGTAGTACAGCATGTACATGAGATTTTTTGAATGAGCCTTGTTTTTATCATCTGACATTTTCTACAAGCCATGGAATGTCCCTTCATTTGTATAGTTTGTCACGTTGATCATATCATTTAAAGGGGCTTTTTTTTAATGTCCCTGGCATTTCTCCCAAGAATATAAATAAAGTTTTGTATGGAAATAAAGTTTGGTACACAAATACCGTTTTGTGTACCTATTGGTTTTGTTTTTATGATTCAAAGTCAAGGCTCGTGGAAGAGCAAGAACACAGAACGAATCAGGATGCACAAAAGTAACAGCAGAAATAAGGGAGGGGTAAGGGGGTACACAAACAACAGGGCTGAGGGACAAAATAGTCAAAGACAAATAAGGGATGTGGGTGAAAATGAGGGGAAGGAGAGGATGCAGAGGGTGGACAAAAGAGATACAGAAGCAAACTCTCAGGAACGAAAAAAATGGAAAAACATTTTGGGGAAGGTAGCGGGTTAACGAGGAAAGAAAAGATCATGGTTTTGAATGGGGGTGATCTGTCGAGATGATGGTGAACAGGTGTCTTGAAGACCTGGTGTGATGGGGGTGGAGAATGAGATGGAAGAGAATATGGAAGTTGGTTCCACAAGTGGGAAAAAACTAGGAACAAATGAGTGGAGGTGAGCAGTTATCCTGGATTTAGGTAGTTTCACCAGTAGGAGGATAATGGTAGACCAAAGCACAGAGAGGGCAGAGGATGCAAGACCAGAATGGAGGTGGAACAACACAGAGAGACCACCGACCTGTGTGCAATGGTGAAGTGATGTCCATGGACTCAGCTTCATCGTGGGATTATTCCAATGAAGATCAATTTAAAATGGATGTTATGAAAAAAATAATTTTAAAATGGCACAAAACCTCACATTCTGATAAATGATATTCCCACATTAATACCAAAATGGAAACCACCACTGAGTGCACGGCCATTCTTTGTGCCTGCTTGTATTTTGGTTTTTCATGGCATTTATGCAGAGACACATTAACACAGGAATGATGACGTGAAAATCGAAGCTTTTACAATCAGGATGCAATTCTTTAATTACAACCCCCTTCTCCCCTTCACAAAAGGACACATAAAGTGTCTGTTTGGTGACCTGCGTAAATTTGACATGTTGCACAAGCACTCCCTGTGCATTGTGGGACATGGTTGGAATAAGATACTCAACTCTGCATTGTGTGCATGGTGGGACATGGTTGGAGTGAGATACTAAACTGGCCGTTGATGGCAAATCTTTTGTCCGGCGCGTATCGGGCCGTGCGACGAATCGTGGAGGACACTGGGCAGAGAAGAAGAATGGGGAAGCAGTAACAGATGAACCTCCAACATTGACTGTTCGATTTCCTTAGTCACGAAGGAAACCACACTTGAATGTATCGAGAAGCAGAGATTGATTGACACAGTAGTGACGTCATTACTTATATGTGGCAAGCCGACACCAAGGTTATCAAATAGAAAAAAATCATCCAGTGTCCGTTTATCTAATGTAAGAGGCCAGTGCACGGCCCCAAGACATGGCAAAGGCAATCAGAAAGTGTATGAGCCAAGAGCAATAAAAAAGAAAGCGTTTAAGGAGCTGCACTCACATCAATCTGCACTTATTCAAACACTTCTGGAATCTGGCCCATATTTACTGGAACATTTTCCCAACGATGGAAGAAGATTATAGAATTTGCACGGATAATATTTCCTGTCTTTGCATGCTATGTTCCTGATATGACTCAAAACTTGAGGAAGTATACAAGAGAGTTTAAGAGTTATTTCAAGATGCCACGAAGTCTTTCTGTTTTGGCCACGAGTTGCTGTACCCGACGGACAACTCAAGAAAATGACTCTCGTGTACGACTACGTTATCCTACACATAACAAAGCACTCTCATTTATAAACAGCCCAGAAGAACCGAAAAGAGCTTGTGCTTGCTGTGCCAGGAAAACCGGATTTGTGTAAAAAAAACGGTCACTGCACTCCAACAGCTTCATTTCATGTTATGGACAAAACAAAACAACCTGAGACAACCTCTCAAAGGTTGCTTAGCTGGAAAGTTACACGCGCAAAGAAGACTTGTTCTCTTCGTTATGAAAATGAACCGGAGGAGAGAGTTGTGTTCAAGCAACTTCATCCTTACATTGACGAGCAGCTTCTCCATGAGCCATAGACTACATGCAATAAATCAACTTCATCCTCATATCGACAAGTTGCGTCTCGATGAGCCATGGACAATGTGCAGCAAAGCAACTTCATCCTTACATCAACGAGAAGCTTCCCCATGAGCTGTGGATGATGTGGAAAAAGCAACTTCATCCTTACATTGACAAGTAGCTTTTACATGAGTCGTGGAAAAGGTGCAATAAAACAATTTAATCCTTGTAGTGACAGGCAGCTTCTCGATGAGCCATGGACGACGTGCAATAAATCAACTTCATCCTTACATCGATGAGTAGCTTCCCAATGAGCCATGAATAATGTGCAATTAAAACAACTACATTCCTGAAATCGACGTGCAGATTCTCGTTGAGCCGAGGACGACGTGCAAAAAAGCAACTTCATACTTACATGGAGGAGTAGCCTCTACATGAGCCGTGGATGAGGTGTAATAAAACAACTTCATACTAACATCGACGAGCAGCTTCTTGATGAGCTGCAGACAACGTGCAATAAAGCAACTTCATCCTCACATCTACGAACAGCTTCTACCTTAGCCGTGGATGATGTGCAATGAAACAACTTCATCTTTATATCGCCGGCAGCTTCTTGATGAGTCGTTGACGACGTGCGATAAAGCAAGATCCTCACATCAATGAACAGCTTCTACAAGAGCCGTAGATAACATGCGATAAAGCAACTTCATCCTCTCATCGACAAACAGCTTCGATATGGGCCGTGGATGACGTGCAATAAAATTACTTCATCTTTACATTGACGAGCAGCTTCTCAATGAGTTGTGGATGACATGTGAAAAAAGCAACTTCATCTTGAAATTGACGTGCAGATTCTCAATGAGCCGAGGACGAGGTGCAACAAAGCAACTTCATCCTTACATTGACGAGCAGCTGCTCGATGAGCCATGGACGATGTGCAATAAAGCAACTTCATCCATTTATCGACAAGCATCTTCCGCATGAGCCGTGGACAACGTGCAATAAAACAACTTCATCCTTACATCGACGAGCATCTTCTTCATGAGCCGTGGACAATGTGCAATAAAGCAACTTCATCCTTACATCGATGATGTTTGTCAATATAAGGATGAAGTTCCTTTATTGTTTGTCAATATAACGATGAAGTTCCTTTATTGTTTGTCAATATAAGGATGAAATTCCTTTATTGCTTGTCAATAGAAGGATGAAGTTCCTTTATTGTTTGTCAATATAAGGATGAAGTTCCTTTATGGTTTGTCAATATAAGGATGAAGTTCCTTTATGGTTTGTCAATACAAGGATGAAGTTCCTTTATTGTTTGTCAATATAAGGATGAAATTCCTTTATTGCTTGTCAATAGAAGGATGAAGTTCCTTTATTGTTTGTCAATATAAGGATGAAGTTCCTTTATTGTTTGTCAATATAAGGATGAAGTTCCTTTATGGTTTGTCAATATAAGGATGAAGTTCCTTTATGGTTTGTCAATACAAGGATGAAGTTCCTTTATTGTTTGTCAATATCAGGATGAAGTTCCTTTATGGTTTGTCAATATAAGGATGAAATTCCTTTATGGTTTGTCAATATAAGGATGAAGTTCCTTTATTGTTTGTCAATATCAGGATGAAGTTCCTTTATGGTTTGCCAATATAAGGATGAAATTCCTTTATGGTTTGTCAATATAAGGATGAAGTTCCTTTATGGTTTGTCAATACAAGGATGAAGTTCCTTTATTGTTTGTCAATATAAGGATGAAGTTCCTTTATGGTTTGTCAATACAAGGATGAAGTTCCTTTATTGTTTGTCAATATAAGGATGAAGTTGCATTTTTGCATGTCGATGTAAGGATTAAGTTGCTTTCTTGAACACTAATGAAAGGATGAAGGTGCTGTATCTTCAAATTGCTATCAAACATTCAATAAAAAACATAAAGTAAAAAAACCCACCTGTTCGTGAGATATGGAGAGGACGAACAAAAACAGGCAATGGCCTAATTTGACCTGTTGAGCTGTTAATTCGACCTGACATTGATTGATGATCAAATCTCAAATTATTTTATCAATTGCCACTTCATAGAATTGTTCACCATGGCATGTTAAATAAAAAAATTCTGATTGGACCTTACACACTTAATAATAACTAGCCTAACCCACGCTCTGCGCGACATGTAGGGGTGGGTGTGTTTGAGAAAGGAACTGAAGAAAAAGAAGAAGATTTTATTATTATTTTATTTTATTTTATTTATTTATTTATTTTTTTTATTTTTTTTTGTACCATGCACCTCATATGGTCTTTGAGATAATGTAAGCCGAATATCACGTTACTCGAGCACACAACAAAGGCGAAGACAGCGCGACACGAAACCACAATCTCCGAAATAATATATAAGATAAACAAGAAGATGTCATGCAGAGCACGATACTTCCAAAATCCATAAAACAAATCTGACCTCAAAAATGATTTGCTGGTTGAATTCAGTATCCTGAAATGTAAATCCTTTTCAAATTTTCAAGTCAATCGGAAGAAAATTGACAATGATAAACATCCAGCCTATGTTGACCTCCAAAACAATTGTCTGGTTGAATTCAGTGACCTGAAATATAAATCCTCTTCAAATTTCAAGTCAATCGGAGGAAAATTGAGGATTTTAGAAATACCACCTTAGTTGTTCACCTTTGCCCTATGTTGACCTTTTAACCTAAAAAAACAATCGGCTTTTTCCTTATGACAAACTCTATAGACGAGGTCAATTTTCCAAAAATCTTAATCCCGAAGGAAAATAGTGTTAATTTTATGGCATAAAAGCTATTTAGGGGTATTGAGGGGTGCTGAACTCAAATCTGATGTATACCAAGCTCAAAAATGGCCGATAATGCCTTAAAATTGAGAAATCCAAGATGGCCGCCAACGACGGGCTGAAATGTATTTATGTTCATATCTTTTTGACTAAACAAGGTAGAAACTTGAATGAAATGTTCCTTTGGAAGTTTTTCATATATGGGGAATCCAATGCCATATTCAGTTTTGATATAAAATGTGAAGAAACTGATTGAAAGTCATATTTATTGCAAAAATTGTCTTTTTTGAAGATGAATTATTCGTCCACCAGATAAGATCCGCAAGCCCCATCCCTCTCCCTCCCCACCAGGAACACAGACCACTCATTTTTTAAAGCCCAGAGGCACTACATATGATTTAAATGTTAGCAGGAAACATATTAGGGATGCAATACCCATTTTGGCTTCGCAAAGTAAGGTACCCCCAAATAACACTGACGCGCTTCCACGTAAACCAACATTTGACAAGCAATTTGTTTGTTTGTAACACGAGAACAATGACAAGAATTTTGGATTTAATCGTGCATGGATTGCATGAGTTTATCATATTTGCTGTCAGAGCGTTATATACAGTCCTTCATTGTGTGTACAGGTAGATGTGCACACATGAACTTATTCCCGGTCGTCACGACTGTTCTGGCAGTTGTCGCCAAGTTTCCTGCAGTTGCATGCCTCGATGCATTTCATGCCAATTTTCCTGCAGCTGCAGCGTTGGCTGAGGCACCCCTTCGTACAACCACATGAGGTGATCTCCCTGCATGCTTTCGGGATAGGTGGCAGAGAGAGTAGCCGTGGCACTAACTGACCGTCCAGGTGCATCCATCCCATTTCGGTCACTGGAGGAAGAGCAGGATATGGTGAGTGTGCTTGGTTCCAGACACTTGCTTGATGGTGTGAACGCATGATGTGAAACTTTGCTGCATCTGAGGTTGGTGGCAGAGTCTCTTGTACACGACCAATACAAAACAACTTGACTCGTGCTTTGTTGCATGTATCGACCTCGGGCACGCCATATATTTTACAGATGAATTTCTCTGTTGATATAGCTATGTTTTCGGTGAGAGGGCCCTTGCCTCGGCCAATCAGATCAGTATGATGTTGCTGGAACACCTGCCAGGCTGTTTTCTTTCCGTGGCAACTGAACTGAGACACACTATCACAGCCGGTTACGGCATGGAAGGCAAGTAGTGTGTCCATTTGACCAGCAGATAGCAACATGCGAATTTCATGTACTGGGAAATACTTTGGAGCCTTCGACGTCCCAGCTTTCATGTAGAGACGTGTACATTTCATTCTGTCACAGTGTGCTAGAAGTAGAAGAAGCACGTCTGTATCACGTACTGACACAACTATCGTTTCCATATCAGCATGGATGCAGTGCAAAATCAGCCAGGTATCAGCTTCTTCGTGGTCAGCCCTCAGAGAGGAGACTTCGAGATCTGGATCAGATGACTTGACAGTGGTCGCTTCGGCGAACCCCCCTGCTACTACAACCACTGGTCCATCTCTCAGGCTGTGTTCAATCAGATGGTTTGAAAGTAGTAAAGCGAGATCTGCTTTATTTTCCTCGAGTGCCATAAAGCTAGAGCAGTCTGATGGGAGAGGAACTGATGGCTCGTTGTCTATTTGACGACGTACCGGTCGGTGGCACTGCTTGCATTTGGTCCTGGTACCTGCTTTGATTGATTCGCCTTGATACATGTCGAAGACTACGTCGATCCTCTGGTATTTTGCTCCCATCTTCAACAGATTGTTAGCAAATGTGTTGGCATAGTCACCAAACGTTCCAATGTCAGGCGGCTTTCAAAGTGCCATCACGAGTGCTTGGCCATCAATGAGCAGGCAGCTGGGTTCAGAGTGTAACATTTGCAGGAGTTTGGACTTGTTGCGTCAGTATGTTTGCTAACACAGACCTGTTGGTGGAATGTAGACTACCACTAGTTGTGGCCAAAGATAGTGGGACGGTCATGAGTTCATGCTTGCGGATGTTTTCTAGGTTTACCTCGCGCCCTGCTGTATAAGCTGTTATGAACCTTTGTAGAATGTTCCTGTCGACTTTGATAGTGTTTTTCTTGCCCTTGGAAAGTTGCACGACTTCGTACAAAGAGGCATATGTATTAGCATATGTCAACCTGCTTGTAGATCTTATCTGGTCGACGAATTATTCATCTTGAATTAGTTTCTTCACATTTTATATCAAAACTGAATGTGGCATTGGATTCCCCATATATGAAAAACTTTCAAAGGAACATTTCATTCAAGTTTCTACCTTGTTTAGTCAAAAAGATGTTGTTGTTGTTGTTCGTCTTTCGGCTGCTCCCGTTAGGGGTCACCACAGCGGATCATCCGTTATGATCCGCATACTGATTTTGGCACAGGTTTTACGCCAGATGCCCTTCCTGACGCAACCCTGGTCACCTCTGACGACACAGGGATAAGGATTGGGTTTCGCCATGATTCCGGGCTGCCCTACGCCCTCTCATAGAGTGGCCCAGCGCAGAGCACTCGTCCTCAAGTGATCCTCCAACCCAAGCCTCCGAGTAGCCGGATTACAGGCGCACGCCACTACGCCCGGTATTTTAGTCAAAAAGATATGAACATAAATACATTTCAGCCCGTCGTTGGCGGCCATCTTGGATTTCTCTTTTAAGGCATTATCGGCCATTTTTGAGCTTGGTATACATCAGATTTGAGTTCAGAACCCCCTCAATACCCCTAAATAGCTTGTATGCCATAAATTAACACCATTTGCCTTCAACACTTTAAATATCCACATTTTCTCAAATTTTTCCTCGTCTACTACCATGTGGTGAAGTTTTGTAAAGATCGGTTTAAAATTGTGACCTGCAGGCGATAGACAGACAGACAAACAGAATAACAGAATAACAAAATTGACTGACCAATATACTTGAAAAATCTTCGATTTTGCAAGCAACAAGGAGAGCTACATTCAAAGTACACCGCCCCGACGACAAATAAATAAATAATATATCCTCCAGCGTGTGACATTGCCGGGAACCTTCAGCACCTGGTGATGCCGCAGTGCAGCACATCGAGATGTAATTTGGAGGAAGCTGTGAACAATAACTGATTGATCAATTGCGTAATTAAAATAAATAACTAATAGTCATGAAATAATGAATATCGCAATCAATTGGATAGTAGCCTACCTAAACCACCACTGTTTCATCCATATTTGTAACTTTTTGAAAATTAATTAAAGAAGTAATTAATCGAAAAATTAAATAATTAACCGATGAAATGATAAATCAATAAATCTTTGCTCACTATTGTGTCCAAATCTAAGCTTCCTATCTCAAAGGATGGCTGAGATATCGCCCGGACAAACAAACAACCAAACATGAAAGCCGTCGTGCAGAGCACAATACTTGTGGAAACAATAAAATAAATCTGACCTCAAATATAATTGGTGGTTGGATTCAATGACCGAATGTGCAACTCCTCTTCAAATCCCAAGTCAATCGGAAGAAAATGGACAATTTTAGAAATTCGGCCGATGTTGACCTCAAAAATCGTTGGTGGTTGTATTGAGTGACCTGAAATGCAAATCCTCTTCAAACTTCAAGTCAATGGGATAAAATTGGAGGATTTTAGAAATTCGACAAATTTGTTGACGTTCGGCCTATGTTGGCCTTTTGACCTCAAAACAATGGGCTTCTTGTTTATGACGAACTCGACCATGTGGTGAAGTTTCGTGATGATTGGTTTAAAATTGTGACCTCCAGGCGATAACCATAAAAACCAATAGACAAACAGAATAACACATGCAACCAACCAAGATACTTGAAAAAATATTTAATTTTCACAACAAACTCAAAATCAACAAAACAAACGGAGTGTGCCCTTTCAGCACATGTCATTGCTGGGTGACGACGCCATGCAGCACATGGAGATCTAATTGGGAGTGAGCGGTGTAAAATAACATTAATCACCCGCCCGAGCTGACAAGATGACTGTCTACATAAAACAACAGAATACAAGTCTTTGTGAGGTCTATTGTCCATGTGTGTCAGTGGACAAAACGGAATATTAGTCTTTGTGTGGCCCAGTGTCCATATGGGTCAGCAGACAAACAGAAACCAGTCTTTGTGAGGCTCCGTCTGTGTCAGCGGACAAAATAGAATACTAGTCTCTGTGAGGCTTACTGCATATCTGTGTGAACGGACAAACAGAATCCTCCTGTCTGTGAGGCCCAGTGTCTGTTTGTGTTAGCAGACAAAAACAATGGATGTTATCAACGAGTTAGTCATTTGATCTTTGACCCTGTGATATTTGATCCAGTCCTTTTGATCTTTGACCCTATGCTATTTCATCCAGTCCCTTTTCTCTTTGACCCCGTGATATTTCATCCAGTCCTTTTGATCTTTGACCCAAGTACAGTAAATGCATTTCTATATGTTGTTCCGACGAAGACCTAACACTTGAAACATCATCCACATCTCGCTTCCCACAAACTCACGCATCGATTTTACATGATAAATATATTGTGTCTTCATGAAGCAGGAAATGTGAAGTAGAGAGGACTCGAGAGCTACGGTGAACACCTCTGTGTATTTTACCTCCGTGGCCTGTTCAGGTTTCCTCCAACATCGATCTCCAACACAATGCGCTCGGATATGAAAAACATGGACAACTCAGAGCATGTATGAATATTTGCAAGCCTCGTCCAATTTACAAAAGAGAAAGTACAAGTCAGTTTGAATCCCATGGTGCACGTTCATACTCGACCTATTATTAAAATGTAGAAAATTTCATCAACACCAGGGTAATGAATGCTAACTTGGTGTGAAGTAGTCTGCCATATATATGGCTTCCATGGCCTTTGGAGAGGAGGTTTGGAATGGCACTTCCTTATTTCGAAATCCATTTTCATTTCATGGAAACTTTTACTCTCCAGATTTGAAGCTTATTAATGACCTCAATTAGGGATTAAATGCTGTAAATGAGCAAACTAAGAAAGACAAAATGTACCGATATCTGAAAGTGCAAGGCACAAAGTGTGAGTACCGGTGACATCATGTTGGTGTAAAATATTCGAGGTGCAAAAATAAACAAATAAATAAAGAAGGAAATAGACATGAGAGCAGAGGATTAAAAAAAAAAAATTAAAAAGGATAAAAAAATATTTCAGTTGAATCAGATCATCCGTCGATTTCAGGGCAGACCATGCAGCATAAATCTCTGATCAGGACATGTTATTGTTACGTTTCAATCAGCTCCAACCCATGACTCCAGATGACCAGGACAACCCACGACTATAGGAGCGGTATAGTAGGAACAGTCCAAGGTGGAGTGACCTGGTTTGAATCCGTATTGGTGATATGAGATGGTCATTGGAGAAAAGGAAGGATTTCATACCAACTGCGATGATGGATTCCATCACCTTGCTGATGATTGGAAGTAGGCTGAAAGGTCTGTAGTTAAGGAGGTCCGTTTTTTGCACCTTTTTTGCAGTGATGTTGCATCACCACATCACTATGCAGTGATGTTGACTGATTTCCAAGCAGATGGAATCTGACCGAGGACAAATAATCGGGTGAAAATAGCAGAAAGAGGAGATGCAAGAGATGCAGAGCGGGTTTTTAGGACATACGAGCTGATGCAGGCTGGTCCACTTGCAGAATCAGAGTTGAGGGTAGCCAAACACTTCTGCACCTTCTCACCTGCAAAACGGTACAGAGTCCAGGAGCAGTCGGGTGTGACTGGGCAAGGTGAGGATAGAGAGCGAGGAGTTGGGGACATAAGATTTGGAAACAAATATAATTGAGGCATTCGGGCTTCTCACAAGTGGAGTCTTCTGTGGTACCATTTGAAGAGGGAAGGTATGGAGGGGAGCATACTTAACAAGGCACCATGAGGTTTCAGAGGAGGAAGACAAGATCAAAAGTTCATGATGGAGGTGGGACAGATGTTGTTTTCTGGCTCTCGTGAGAATGGACACACACTTGTTGCGGGCTTTGTGGGGTGAGCTGAGAATGTCTTCAGTTGGGTTTGCTTTCAAGGAAATCTTGTGCAGCCGAAATCTGGCTACGTGAATCAAGCCTCATGCGGAAGGAAGCTGCAGTAAGAGAGTATGTTTTCTTGCTCTCTCTCTATTAGACTCCATTCTTGTAGAGCCCACCCTTTCATGTGGCCTGCAATTCATAAGAGAAGCTCTTCTCCAGTCCACTCGTTCCATGTGGCAGCTCTTTCCAGCTGCGTGTTCCAAAAACACGATGGCTGCTGAACAACGTGACCAAATGCATCATCAATTTTTTTTTCTGTCGTCCAATTTATTCCGAGATGACCCTCAAAATTTTTCAGACTAATCGGATGTGGCATCCGACATATCAAATTTTCACCGGGATACGACTTCACTAATGACATCATTTTTTTTAATCATACTTATTCCACATGTGCAGTACTTGCTATGTGCTAAGTGCTAAGTAGTTGCTAAGTGCTAAGTTCTTGCTGTGTGCAAGGCTGAACAGTTTACGTTTTATATCCTACTGTTAGGCCAGGTCAAGTCGTCGGTGACTAAACCGTCTGCCCAACCAGGTTTCCTGGTGAGGAGGGTGAATGGATATGGACACCCAGCAGGATTAAAAACACCTGTCGAAAGGCGGAGGAACTCCTTGTGAGCCAACGGTCATTCATATATGGTGCCCAACTATGTCTGCAGACGTCCTCCTGCAGTTGGGTAACTGATTTCTCAGAGGTTCGTGACAGGATTTGCAATCCGGTCATCGTAAAAACTTCATTCCACAAAACACATTAAAAACGCAACGGAAACCACACTCAGCAGGAGTACCTCATCTGCAGCTGCCATTCGCAGGGCAGCTCACCAGATGACAGGATTGGGGAAAAGCCTTCGGGACCTCCATTCTTTGATGATATGAGGAAAACCACGGGGCAAAACTTGCTGGGTCGGGATGTGGGGGTGTGTGACGGGGTGGTTCTGAGGTGTCATCCACCAGACAGCAGTCTCTTCCAATTAACTTGAGGTTGGCTCTTCCAGTGGGTACCTGGTATGTCATCAATCTGAGAGACATGATCACTGTCTCTGCTGTCATCTGAGGTCCAGCATTTGAACATCATTATGGCAGCACTCTCTGAGGTTGGGGGACCGGATAGTGGTAAGATCATTGTGGGTGGTTTCACTTACTCCTTGTCTGGACGCTCTGATGATTATCATGCAAAAGGAGTTGCTGTCGCTGTGTCCAATAAGGTGACCCATGTTTTTGAGGAAACACGGGTCAACGAGCATATTATGAGATTGAGCATTCATCACTCTCTGGATGTCATTTCCCTGGTCTCTGTTTCTGCTCCGACGGAGGCGAGTGATCTCACCGTGAAGGAGACGTTCAATGCCACGCTGGAGTCTGTGGTTGGTTGATCAGTGCCCCAGACGAGATACTCTCGTCTTGGGGGATTTCAATGCATTGACTGGAACTGATAAGGATGGTTATGAGACAAGTGTTGGTCCCCAAGGGTCTGGAACTGTGAACCAGAATAACACTAAGTTCCTTGACTTTGCAAGAAGTCACGTACTTTGGGTTGCTGGTTCATTGCTTCAGCGCCCACAAGCTCATCGCTGGACTTGGGATTCCAACGCTGGCGGTGTGGCAAAGGAGACTGACCATGTGTTTGTTGATGGTCGCTGGAGGATGATCCAGAATTGCAGGGTCCACCGGAGTACTCAGTTCCTCAATACTGACCACAGGCTTGTTGTAGCAACTCTGAAGTTGCAGCTCAAATCCAGGAGAATGGAACCATCCAAGCCGAGGCTGTATGTTGGCAAGCTCAAGGATGAGAGGGTGGCTGAGTTGTTTGTGAACAATTTTGAGTGAGGATCTGGGGGGGGGGGTCTGAGTGTTTTGGGGGTCCTGAAGAGATGCGGAGTGTCTTCAAGACTCCCATTCTCAATGTTGCCAGTGGTTGTCGTGGAACCCACCATCAGGCGAAAAGGAACGATGGTCAATGATATCCAGCATCCCTTGTGAGACAGAGTCACAGGGCCAGGCTTCATGGCAGAACTGAGCTGTTAAAGGAACCTTAGCATAAAACTGTACGTTTGCTGAGGGCGGATAAGGAGGCCTTTGTGCGAGGAATCTGTGAAGCGGTAGAGCATCACGTGTGGTTCAGTGATTCTCGTCCTGCTTTCAGGGGACTCCTTGCATTGTGTCCCTGAAAGCCTGTCCCACGGTGTACTGCAGTAAGAGCGGAGGGTGGTGAGCTCTTGACAGAGGAGTCTGAAAAAATGGCTGGTTGGGCTGGTAAGCTTGAGCAGCTGTACCAGGCTGACCAACCAGCTGTTGAGTTCGATGTCAAGGATGATACTATCCATATTGCTGACCCTCCAATCAACTGTGATCCACCTTCATTTGTGGAAACACTGGCTCCGGTAATCCATTAGGAATGAGGTAAAGCCTCAGGGATCTGTGGCATCGATGCTGAACTTCTCAAGGCTGGTAGAAATGCTGTACTTGGATCGTTGCATGCAGTTCTGTGCTCTGTTTGGAGCACAGGCATCATCCCAACTGACTGGAAGGGGGGCCTTGTTGTCCTTGTCTGGAAGGGAAAGAGTGATCGCGTGGACTGCAATAACTATCGAGGGGTGACGCTGCTCTCAGCGCCGGGCAAGGTTTTTCCTCAGATAATTATTGATAGGGTTCGCCACCATCTGCTTGAACACCAGCATCCAGAGCAGTCAGGCTTTACACCAAAGAGGGAAACGATTGACCGTATCCTTGGTCTTCGGGTCCTCACCGAACGCAGCTTTTTTGGGGGGTTTTTTGCATGCCTTGTCGAGGTTCGTGTGAGAGCTAACAAACAACACACAGCAAGGGGGGCATGAGACAAGAGGGGCGAGAGTGGGAAGGACGAAACAGTGGGGAACAGACACATGAGGAGATCTGTGGAAGGGAGAGGGATGGGGCAGGGTGCACGGGGTATACAAGATGGATATTACACGGACTTTCAGGAAGGACAGCAGGGAATTTGTAGAGGTGGGTTTGGGTGGATTAACGGGGGGGGAGAAAAGATCGAGGTTTTGGATGGGGGAAGATAAGAGGTGGTGGTGAACGGCTGCTTTGAAGGCCTTGGGGGGAAGAATGGGATTGAAGAGAGTATGGGAGTTTATTCCAAAGGTGGGAAAAAAGAGGAATCAAAGAGGGAAGGTGAGCAGTGATGCAGGAATTTGGTAGTTTTACCAGAAGGGGGTTGCTGGCGGACCTTGGGCACCCTGTGGAAATAAGGTGGGGACAAATCTCATTCAGAGCAGGGGGGGGGCAAACCGGAGAGGAGACGGGAAAAGACAGAAAGACCACCGACCTGCCTGCGGTGAGAGAGTGAGAGGCCCAAAGACTCAGCCACACCGTGGGAGATGCCAATGATCCGAAATGCCTTGGTTTCCACAGCGTGAATTCAAGAAAGGTGGGAGGCAGGAGCACCAGTTCGGAGGGGAGAGCAGCACTCCATCAGGCTGCGGAAGAAAGTATTGTATGTGGTCATGAGCTCAGGTGGGCCGAGGAAGGACTTTGCACGACGGAGGATTCCCAGTCGGTGACTGGCTTTGGAAGCAAGGTTGGAAATGTGGCTTTCCCAGGAAAGATCGTGGCAGATAGTGAGACCTAGATGCTTGAAAGAAAGGACTTCTTCCAGAGGATTATTGAGAAGGTGGATGGGGGGGTTCCAAACGGTCCTTTCGAAGAGACATAGTGAGAGGGTGAGATTTGTCCGGATTGAAAGACATGTTCCACATGTTGGGCCAGTTTGTAATTCTACCCAGATCTGTGGAGAGCGAAGAAGCTGCTGCTTGCCGGTCTGAGGGATGACAGATGGTGGAGTCACCAGCAAAGTGATAAAGAGGATTTTCCAGAGAGTCTGAGAGATCATTGATGAAAACCAGAAAAAGAACAGGGCCCAGAACACTACCTTGAGGAACTCCAGCCTGGACAGGAAGAGGAGATGAGAGAACTCCATTAAGAGCCACACGTTGGCTGCGACAGGAGAGCAAGTATGCGACACTTCATATGTCGAGGGCAATGGCTCTGATTTCCTGTCTAGCATTAAGTACCTCCATCTGGCATTAATTGTTGGGAGAGCAGAAGCAGGATATCCAGGGTAGAGTGATCTGCTCTGAAACCAAATTGATGATTGGAAATCAAGCCATTGGAGAAGAGGAAGAATTTAATGTCTGAAGCGATGATGGATTCTATAACCTTGCTGATGATTGGGAGAAGGCTGATTGGTCTGCACTGAAGGAGATTCATTTTTGCACCTTTTTATGCAGGGCGGTGATGTTTGCTGATTTCCAAGGAGATGGTTGATTACCTTGAGCAAATGAGAGGGTGAATAGAATAGCGCGAGGGAGAGCAAGAGCAGAAGAGCAGGTTTTTAGGACAAGTGGGCTGATGCCATCTAAACCAGTTGCAGAATCTGAGTCGAGGTTTGACACAAACTCTCCACCTTGTCAGGAGAAAAGGACACAGAGCCCAGGGACAGTTGGGTGCGACTGGGTAAGGTGAGTACAGAAAGCGATGAGTTTCGGACACAATATTTCGATGCAAACACCGAGTTTAGACATTCAGCCTTTTCACGTGTGATATCAGCAGTGCGGCCATTTGAGGTAAGGGAGGGGATGGAGGGGGAACCATACACCAGGAAAAGATTTGATTAGATGCCACCAGGATTTGGAGGAGGGAGAGAGGTTTGAGAGTTCAGACTTGAGATGAGAAAGATGTTGTTTTCTGGCTCTTCTGAGGGTAGATACACACTTGTTACGAGCTTTGTGGAAGGAACTGAGATTACCCTCAGTTGGGTTTGCTTTGAAGAGAATGCTGCAACACATGTCTCATCACCATCCCTATCATTTCCAGTCGATGCATTGAAATCCCCCAAGACGAGAAGAGTACCTTGCCTGGGGCACTGATCAACCACAGACCCGAATCTAGCAGAGAATGCTTCCTTCACGGTGAGATCACTCACCTCAGTCGGAGGATAAACAGAGACCAGGGAAATGACACCCAAGGTGTGACGAATCCTTAATCTCATAATACGCTCATTGACTGGTGTTACCTCAATTATCATTGGAGTCAGCTTTATAATGGACACAGCCACAGCAATTCCTTGAGTATGGTAACCATCAGAGCGACCAGACCAATAGTAGGTGGAACTACCCGCCATGATCTCGCCGCAATCCGGTCTCCGAACCTCAGAGAGTGCTGCAATACCGATGTCCAAATGCTTGAGCTCAGATGATAACAGAGACAGGTGATCATCCTCTCTTCGGGACAGAACATTCCAGGCACCCACCCAAAGGGACCGCCTCAGGTTCACTCAAGGAGACCACCGTCTGGCGGATGACACCTCAGCACCGCCCCGACACACACTTCCGCAATCTGACCCGGGAAGTTTACCCCGTGATTTCCCTCCCATTATCAATGATTGGGGGTCCCAAAGGCTTTGCCCCCAATCCCGTCATCCGGTGAGCTTCCCTGTGAAAGGAAGCTGCACAGGAGGTACTCCCACGGAGTGGATTTTCAGATTTATTTAATGCTTTTGGAACGTTTTTCGGAGTGAAGTGTTTTACGGTGGCCGGAGTACAAATCCTGCCATCAACCTCCTAATAAAAAGTAACCCAACTGCAGGAGGACATCCGCAGACACAGTTGGGTACTAGATATGGATGGCTGTTGGCTCACAAAGAGCTCCTCCGCCCTTTGACAGGTTTTGTTCTTCATCCTGCTGGGCGTCCATGTCAGACACCCTCCTCATATGAGAGGCCAAATATGATACTACTCTTGCACCTTCTTGCTGTGTGGTTATTATAACTATCAAGTTTGCTGAATTTCTGCCCCACTGTTTAGGAGGAGATAGCATGACAGATGGAATCAATCACAATATCTCCCCCATTTTTTTTTCAAAGAGGATTGGGATAACTAGAGAGTTCATAGAACACCTGACCCAATGTAGTGTTCAAATATTTAATTGAATTGAAATAAAATGATAATTTTAAAGGTTTTTTTTAAAAATCCGGAAGTTTAGCGCCGTCGATGCAGTCTTATGCAACACCGTGTGTAACATGTTCAAGTACAGTAAGACCCTGACATTTGCGGGGGATACGTTCCTGGAAAATGCCGCGAATGTCGAATCCGCAAATGTCAGGGAATTGTTTCAATGGGAAAAGGGGGATTAGTTTCCTGGTGGTTCACGATTCATAAGTGAAAATTTTAAAATTGTACAAGCACGAATACATATCATTACAGTTTAATTCAAAATGCTGACAAATAAGAAGACAACAAAGAAGGTACTGTTTCCATTTTTTATTTTAGATACGACTTAACTTTTGACGTGGTGATGATAATAATGATGAGCAATCCAGTGACCTCGAGAAACTACTCTGAAAAGGATGCAGGTGAGGGTGCTGAAGGTGTTGAGGTTTAAGGGCCAGGGTGAAAAAATTGAGTAATAGACAGCTGCTTTGCTGAGTGCTGCAGGTTTCTGTGCAGCGCTCTGTATGGCAATGAAACGTCATCCGAACCCCTCTTGAACCAGAGGTACTGCTCCATCACTGGGTCGGCATCTTGCAACCTGTCAGCCACTGCCCTCATATCGTGCAGCACCCCACCCAGGAACTTTGATGGCATGATTGATGGCTTGACTTCTCGACCCAATAGTGAATGGCTA
This sequence comes from Eptatretus burgeri, assembly GCF_056783735.1. NCBI lineage: Eukaryota > Metazoa > Chordata > Myxini > Myxiniformes > Myxinidae > Eptatretus > Eptatretus burgeri. The sequence continues at coordinate 1,484,896 of NC_140967.1, read as the reverse complement.
GACACTGGTAATGTTGTTGCCGGATGTGTGTTGTACGTCCTCGCAGCATTTACGGGTTCAGCACGGGTGTACGTACATTGGATGTGGTGAGAAATAACACGATTGGTTGTTGGTTGTAATCCCACTGGACGGTGACATAAGGTCACTATACACGGAGGGACACCGAGCGGTCATAACTGGAGCCGGGTTTGTGACCCACGACCTCATAACGAGGCACGTTAACACAGTGGGGGTCGAGGTGCAGCCCTGACACGTAGCATTGGAGAAGGATGACGACACTGAGGTTGTGTGTAAGGCATTAGTTGATGTCTGGTGAGATGCATACAACAGACCAGGAGCTGGTATTGTGTTATCCTGAAGAGACAGAACTTGCCTGTTGGGCACAATTGATGTTGATGAGTTCTCCATGGATGCTAGTGCTGCAGAGTTGACGGCAAGTGAAAGGGGGTCTGCCTGAAATGACACTGGTTCGATGAATGTCGAATCGGTGAATATCGGTGAATGTCGCCGTCGGTGAATGTCGAATCGGTGAATGTCGAATCGGCGAATATCGGGGTATCACAGTACTGCTAAACTGGAGGTTTCTGGAAGCGGTAGCAAGGTGATCACTGTTCTGCAGTGTTCAAATGTATATAATAATTACATTGAAATAAAACAAAGATTGTGAAGGTCGTATAAAAATTCCCGATGTTTCCCGCCGTTGACGCAGTGGCTATTACACCACCTTACTTAAGCAAGTTACATGAGTTATTCATGCCTGTTGTTTGCGTATTTTATGGCATCCTTAAAGACAGTACGTTTCCTGTTTGCAATGATTTTCAATTTTGTTTGACTGTAGTCTGGGAGCCAACTGCCATTTTTTCCCTTAACCCTGCATTGTTGTATTAAGTTTTTTTTTTTACTGTTGATTTTGGTAGCCAAGGGTCTCTATTTTCAGAAACTGCTTGATGACATGTTGTCACCCTTGAGCAATTTGAGAAATTCAAGATGGCATCCAAGATGGCCACCATTACCTATACATGACCATAACTCCCTAACTATTCACCCCAGGAAGGTGATTTTTGTCTCTATACCGAGGTTGTCGGGGTCAAGCTATCCATTAGAACTAAGTATTATGTTAATATCATATTGTAATAGACGGGCACTAATACTTCACTATTGTCTTTTCAGGTGCTGCCCGTATGACGAGTAAAAAAATGAATGAAGAACAGTGCTTTTTCGTGTCCAAATTTGGATGTGAGAATAAGACCGAACCGTTGAAAGACACTGGCCCTGTCGGAATTCAAAACTTCATCAAGCATAGCAAAATCTACGGGGACAGGTATCATAAACTTGTTGAAGAGAAAGTTAGTGAAAATCCTGAATGCACAGTTAAATGTCACAGAAACTGTGCTTCAACATACACTTCAAGCGTCCAGGTTGAAAGGCACAAAAGGAAGAATCCAGAAAGTGCTTCGTCTTACATTCCACCAAAGACCAGGAGACGTTCATCACGACCAGGATTTATCTTCAAAGAACATTGTTTGTTTTGTGGTGAAACTTGTGGGTTTGGAAAAGATCCGAAAAACCCAAAACGTTGGCAACCAGCATATTCATGTCGGGAAATAGACGGCGCAGGTGGCAAGAAGTCACTCAAGCAAAGTATTTTTGAAGCCTGCAAACGGCGTCAAGATGAGTTATCAGACGTTGTGCGGCAAAGGGTCGATAGCGCTTTAAGTGACCTTCACGCAGCTGATGCAAGGTATCATGTGGATTGTCGAAACAGCTTCTTGTCAGAAAAAAAAATGTGGCTTCAGCTGCAACCAAGTCTGATAGCCAAGTTAACATTGATCGTGCCTTTGAATCACTTGTCGTAATGATCAATGACTCGTCCGGCTTCCCGAATTCAGTTGAGTTGCATGAAGCATACAAAGAATTCGGGGTTGATTGGCTGACACGTCATTTAATTGTCCCAAACCTATGCGAACGCTTCGGAGATGAGTCGGTGGTTTTAAAGTCTCCAGGGTGAGCAGACATTGTTAGCTTGCGATCGATAGCTGCAAAATGTATGCGATTGGTTCAAGACGAGGACGATGACATTGATGTAACAATCAACAAACTGTGCAAAGTAATCAGGCATGAGGTCAAACTAATAACATAAGATAAAGATTGTTATGATACTCGGGTTAACCAACAGGAATGTTGAGAGACCGTATGTGACACTTTGATGAAACTTTTTGGGAAGCTGTCTCCTAACCTAGATAGGGCACTACCTGCACTTCTCATTGGTTCAATGGTAACTGGGGTGATGAAAAACCAGCCCACAAGTTTGCAAATTACTCTTGGCATCAAGATGAGGAGATCAGAAAAACTTATCAACGTGTTACAAGAGTATGGTGTTACATGTACCTACGATGAAGTACGGCATTTTAAACATTCAGCTGCCAAAGCCACAACCATGGAACTTTCACTACCAGACCTATCAACTTCAAGTTCAAGCTTGGTTCAGGTTATTCTAGACAATTTTGATAGACATATCGTCTCCAAACGGAAAGTCATCCACCCATTCCCTTGCCATGCTGCTCACACAACCAGATGGTAACAGGAGTGAAACAGTCCAAGAAGACACCATTAGGCCTGTGAAAAAGGAAGACATGGTTGAGCCACTCGAGTATGACGTCGAGATAGAGAGATATAATGGTCCCAAGAAGCCTCCGATGCCACAGAACACCCCCAAACGATCTGTTCAGCCCCTGCGTATGCTGGCACAACAAGTAATTTCAAAGGGAAGAGCCAGTGAGATGGACTTCGCGTTCCTTCAAGACATCAACAACACACTAGATTGTCCCTGAGTACAATGGGTACAACACTGGGGCTGCACGTCGACAGGGTTATTCAGCACAACCAAAGACGAAGGCTGTTTACCTTCCCTTAATAGACATGATCCCGTCACACCCAGATACTATGATGACATCAATGGCCGTTGCACAGGTCAACACACGCAATATCGGGCAACAGTTCGTATTTTTTACTTGTGATCTGCAGCCGTACAGGGTCGCTCTAAAAGTTCAGTGGACTTATCCAGAAAGGTTCTCAAATGTTATTCTACGGTTGGGAGGGATGCATTCTCTAATGAGCTTCAATGGATCTATCGGAACACTGATGGCTGATACCGGTCTGTCAGATATAATGTCCTCTGTGTTTGGCGGTGTGTCGAAAATGCTCACTGGAAAAAAGTTTCCCCAGAACGTCAGAGCATTACGAATGGTAGCTGAAGAGGCACTTCGCGGAATCATTCAGGATAAACCACTACATTGCAGTGGTGACCTCATGGAAATTCTCGAAACCGAAGCCAGCAAGAGTCAAACTACCAAACTTTGGGTCGATGTCTTGATAAAACCTGTCCTGCTCACCATGATGTTCGTACGGGCTGAGCGTGAAGGTGACTGGCCACTTCATCTGGCAACCTACAAGCAAATGCTACCATACTTGTTTGCTGTGGGGCATGTGAACTATGCGAGATATGGGTTGTGCTACCTTCGTGAGATGGAACGGCTACCACAAGAGGTGTTGTCACACTTCATGAAGGGTGAGCATGTCATGCACCATTCTGCTGGCTTATGGAATGGCATCTGGAGCGATATGATGATTGAGACGACCTTCATGCGGTGTGGGCATGCTCCTGGGGGGATAGATGGCATCACGCTTAAGCCAGAAACGCTGAAGGTATGGGCCCTTAGTCTGCATGCATGCAGCAGGTTGGAATCTGATCTGGATGACATGATGGATGAGGACACTCAAAGTAAAGCAAGGTGGTGACAACACACAAAGAAGAGGCAAAAGCCAGGATCGCTGAAGACAAGAGAGACCGAGATGGAATCAGACAAAAACTCGACACTTGCATTAATCCTTTAGATTCTGCGGCACACCCCAGTGGTATAATCAATGTAGTTAGTAGCCAGATTGGTTCAACTGAAGTCAATGTCCACAATGCTGTCACAATCGGGACTGAACAAATGAAAGTTTTCGAAAGTCAGTTACCGCAGGGATTTTATGAAACCATCACGAAGAAGGTTGTTACGATGGATCATGCAAGGAAGCATGTGAAGGTCGGAGCTGCGAAAGTATTTGATACCAATTTGCTTTACTCAAGGGTGATTGGCCTACAGGCTAGTGGGTGGGACATTGACATTAAGGATGTGCTTGGTCATGAACTTGCGCCAGTTCCAACGTCCATGTTTGATGATACTGGAGATGTGAGGATTGCGAAATCGAAATCTACCTTGAAGAAAATTCTCCAAGTTGAGGTGTCTGATAGAGTTGCTGGTGGTGCAAATGTTAGTGTGCTCGATGGCTCAGCAATACTCTGGGTAGTCCTTGGCCGGCTGATGGGTCTGTCAAGGACTATATAGCGAACTTCAAATATGCCATAGGAAAAAGGTTTCAGGTCGAGGACGTGTATCTGATATTTCACAGATACTATGATTACAGCACAAAGAGTGTTAACAGAGGATCTAGGGCAACTGGTTTCTGTAGGGTTCATCATTTGCAAGTCAACAGTAAACTTCCAGGGCAGAATATTCTACTAGCCTCTTCCAAAAACAAGAAGCAACTGATGCAACTGATAGTTGATGATCTAGTCCAGGATAAGAAGTTTCACGAGGACAACACACGACATCACAAATTAGTGGTAACAGGAGCAGATCCGGTGCCAATCGAAATCAGTGAAGGTGGAGTTGTCATCTCACGGGCAGATCTGGCAACTTCACACGAAGAAGCAGATAACGTCATTGTCCAACAGGTCTTGAGTTGTGCCGCGGAAAATGCAGAAAGCAAAATCACTGTTGTTGCCGATGACACTGACGTCTTTGGACTGTTGCTGCATTATCATCACATGGCAAATCTCAAGAATGTTGTCTTGATTGGCACCCCATCAAAGGAAGGACGGTGGTTGATATAGGCAAAGCTGTGCAGACGCATTCTGAGATAGTCGAAGGAATACTACCGGCACATGCACTTTCTGGCTGTGACACTGTTGCCTCCTTTTTTGGAATTGGAAAGGTCATTGTATCCAAAAAACTTCGATCGGGGCACTCACTTATATTGTTGGGTGCACCAGGGCATTCTATGGAATCTGTTATTCAACAGGCTACCTCCTTCATTTCTGCATGCTATGGACAAACAAACTGTAGTACAATGTCAGAGACAAGGTTAAAGGTATGGCTGTCAAAAACAGGCAAAGGGTCATCAACACCGAAGTTGTGTACCTTGCCACCAACAACTGAGGCATTCAAGGAAAATGTTAAAAGAGCTCGCCATCAGGCTTTGGTATGGCAGTCACTGGAAGCGCAGAATCCACCCGAGTTGGACTCAACGGAATATGGTTGGGTAAAGGATGACCCTCCCTGATGAAGTCGAACTAGCCCCAGAGATGGTACTACGTCTAATAAAATGTGGATGCCACAGTACTACTCCATGCAGTTAACGGGCTTGTAGTTGCAACTCTGCAAACATGAAATGCACAATATTTTGCGCCTGCTATAATCAGGGTTGCTGTAACCCGACATCATAGTTGATTGCAAGTATTTGCGATGCACATGGGCAACACAATGTACAACAATGTAAATTATTTGGTGAAGTGGTAGCCATCCTTAAATATGAATTGTATAATATGCTTTTGGTAGTCTGTGTGAGAATTCAGATTTAAAATTAAAGAACATTTGTTATAATACAACACCTGTGGTCATTTACCTTTTCATATTTTCCCCAAGATTGAATAGTATAGAAGATATAACAGTGCTTCTAAACTGGCAGCCATCTTGGATTTCTAGATGACATCTGAAATGAGAGCGAGAGATGAACCTTCAGAGTTTAGGCTTTATTCCATTTGATTGGAGCCGCTTCTGTGGGCACACCAGGAAATACAGGTTCAGCTAGGAGTACATAAGCAGTAACGTATACATGTGCAGTTAACCATTGCAGACTAAATCCGCGTAAGCACGGAGTTCGATATAATCTCCATTCTCACCAGTCAATGAGCACCTTCAGTTAACGAGCATCAAGTGGACAGCCGATGTCAATAGCAATGCCCCAGGGACAATCACTCGTGCCGTAGAGACATCCCCTTATACGCGAGACGCACAACATGTGATCCCGCGTCATGTCCCTCAATTCACGTTAATTCACCACATTCTCCCCACCTTTAAAATGTAACTAGGGGCCCATCTTACACACCATGATTGCTTTAGCACTATAGGAGTATACATTTCAAGCAACGCGGACTAATAGATCTACAGAAGCATACATGCCAAGCAGTGATTATTTTGAGTTGTAGGAGCATGGTAATGAGCATCGATATATGATATAATGGGCATATAGGAGCATGAGCAGCGAGAATGCCGATAATCCCCTTTACAGATTGAGTCGTCGAGGGGGCCTTATTCGTCGACCTCTCCGGGAGTAAACGGCAGTTTCACTTGAGGGAGACTCCCGATCCTCTTGGTGAGCCTCGACTTGTGCCGGGGATGACTCCTCGATCGCTCTCGGGTGGAACGCGGCAGCCCCGTCGCCTGGCGGAGTTCCTCTGCGGGAAATGTCAGAAGGAGGAGTGCCAGAAGGTGGTGTACCGGCGGGAGGAGTACCTGAGGGAGCCAGATGGCGAACCGACACAGTGGTCTCCCTGCCATCCGGGAGCCTGACATGAGCATACTCTGGATTAGTGTCAATGAGTTCGACCCCCTCCACCAGCGGTTCATACTTGCTTTGTCGTACCGGGCGTTTCATGAACACTGTACCGGGGTGGGTCAGCCAGTTGGGCACCGTTTGACCGTCAACATAACGTCGTTGGTGAGTAAACATACGTTCGTGAGGAGTGGCATTTGTGGACGTGCAGAGCAAAGAGCGTATGGAATTCAGAGCGTCAGGAAGAGTAACCTCCCATCGCTCGGGGCCCAGTCCTCTCGATTTCAGCGCCAGAGTTACGGCTTTCCAAATTACTCCATTATACCGTTCCACCTGCCCGTTTCCCTGTGGGTTGTAACCCGTCGTTCGACTAGTTGCTATGCCGTGCTCTAATAGGAATTGTTTTAGCCCGGCCGACATGAAACACGGCCCTCTGTCTGAATGTATGTACGAAGGTCTCCCAAACATAGCGAAGAGGTCAGAGAGACATTTTACGACAGTGCCCGAGGTCATATCCGAGCACGGAAACGCGAAAGGGAACCTTGAATATTCATCAACAACGGTGAATATGTATCTGTTGTCTGTTTCGGTCGGTAGGGGCCCTTTGAAGTCGATGTTTAGTCTCTCGAAGGGGGAAGTAGCCTTGATCAGTCTGCCAGAAGCCGCGCCATAGAATCTGGGTTTTAGTTCAGCACAAACAGGGCATGAAGCATTCATTTGTTTAATATCTTCAACAGAATAGGGAAGATTTTGTCTGCGTACGAAATGTGCCATCCTGGTTACCCCTGGGTGGCACAGAGACACATGGAGGTCTTGCAAAGCCTGACTGATTGTTGCCGAACTGTAGACCCGGGAGAAGGTATCTGCAGCAGGGTTTTCTTTCCCGGGCCGGTAAACAATGTCGTATCTGTAGCAAGCTAGGTCTATCCGCCATCTCATAATTTTTTCATTCTTAATTTTCCCGTTATTTTTCCCATCAAACATGAAAGCCACGGATCGTTGGTCCGTAACGAGCGTGAAGTGGTTTCCCAGTAAATAATGTCTCCATTTCCGCAGCGCCTCAACGATGGCGTACGCTTCCTTCTCTATTGCCGAGTGTCTCTGCTCGCTTCTAGAGAGAGTTCTCGAGAAGAACGCGACCGGCCGCCCAGACTGATTAAGTGTAGCAGCTATGGCGTGATTTGAAGCGTCGGTTTCCACCACGAAGGGCACCGAGCTGTTGATCGATAAAACCACGGACTTACTGATATCATCCTTGAGATTGTGGAAAGCTCTTACGACAGCGGCATCTGGTGGAAAGTTTTTGCAATGCACTAGGGGATGTATTTTCTCGGAGTATTGCGAAATCCATCTTACATAGTAAGCGAACATCCCAATCACCCGGCGCATTGTTTGCAAGTCCTGAGGTGGTGGAAGCTCACGGAGCGGGCGCAATCGCTCAGGATCAGGCTTAATTGTGCCGTCGGCTATTGTGTAGCCGAGAAGGTCAATTGACCTTGCCGAGAATACGCATTTCTCGTAGTTGAGAGTCAGATTATATTTTGCGAGTAGAGAGCCGCAGAAGTGGGTTTATTTCTCCTTAGAGTAGATTTACATACCCTGGCATAATGCCCTTTCTTGTCGCAATTCATGCATGTGGCATCTCTGGCGGGACATTTTTGACGAGGATGCCTTTTGTACCCACAAAAGAAGCATTTACCAACCGGAGCAGTTGCTGAGGAGTTTGACGAGGTCTGGGTATCCGGCACCTCGGGTGTTTCTCCATCCCCTATGTCTGGCTGTGTCTGTGCCAGTGGGGTTCCTTGAGTTCCCACCGTAGCAGCGTTCATGAGCAGCATCGGTGTCCCAAATGACTCAGATTGCTGCTGAGCCGTATCCATCGCTCGAGCCTGATCGACTACCTTGTCAAGAGTGGGTTGCGCTTTCTCTAGTAAGCGTTGCCGTATGTGGGCTGATCTGAGTCCTTGGATGAATGCCTCCCGGGTCGCTTCCTTTCGGTGTTCCTCGGCGCTTACCGCCCGGAAGCTGCAGTCTTTTCCCAGCTGATTCAGAGCTTGCAGGAACTGATTGATTGTCTCCCCGGCTGCTTGCTTGCGTGTGTTGAGAAGATGTCGTATGTACACCTCGTTCTTGGGCTTCACGTAGAGCGCTTGCAGCACCTCGATCGCTGCTTCGTAAGTGTCGCACCCCGAGAAGAGCCTGTACACGCCGGGCGAGACATGATTCACGAGAGCGGCAAATTTGTCAGCTCCCTCCGCGATGATGGTCAGATAGTGTGAGAAGGAACAGAACCAATGTGACCATTTCATTTCTGCGTCAGTCGCGTTCGGGTCTGCGTCGAACCTCTCTGGTTTGTAGATCTTGTCCATCTTTGGTTGAGAGAGCCGAGAAAATCAAATGGAATAAATTGAAATGAGAGCGAGAGATGAACCTTCAGAGTTTAGGCTTTATTCCATTTGATTGGAGCCGCTTCTGTGGGCACACCAGGAAATACAGGTTCAGCTAGGAGTACATAAGCAGTAACGTATACATGTGCAGTTAACCATTGCAGACTAAATCCGCGTAAGCACGGAGTTCGATATAATCTCCATTCTCACCAGTCAATGAGCACCTTCAGTTAACGAGCATCAAGTGGACAGCCAATGTCAATAGCAATGCCCCGGGGACAATCACTCGTGCCGCAGAGACATCCCCTTATACGCGAGACGCACAACATGTGATCCCGCGTCATGTCCCTCAATTCACGTTAATTCACCACAACATCATCAGTATATGAACTTTGATCTGATACAGAAAGATGTGTCTCCAAAATACCCAGTGATAGACACCTTCACGACTAATTTGGAGTAAATAGTTAAGGAGATATGCCAGTATTTGTGTTACGGTGGCCATCTTGGCAGCCATCTTGGAAATTACCATTATGTAATATGATATTAACATAATACTTAGTTCTAATGGATAGCTTGACCCCTAAAACCTAGGTATAGAGACAAAAATCACCTTCCTTGGGTGAATAGTTAGGGAGTTATGGTCATGTATAGGTAATGGCGGCCATCTTGGATGCCATCTTGAATTTCTCAAATTGCTCAAGGGTGACAACATGTCATCAAGCAGTCTCTGAAAATAGAGACCCTTGGCTACCAAAATCAACAGTAAAAAAAACTTAATACAACAATGCAGGGTTAACCCTCTCCGCTCCCGGACTACTGCCAGACAAGCAGGCAGAGTAAAAAAAAACAACAAAAAAAAACAATCTCACTCCTCTGATCATGCACGGTCGGGACGAATTCATCGCCAATGTACTGCTGAACTACAGGTTCGTTTTTCGATTCATGTTTAAAATCTAACATTCAATTCAAATCAACTTGTTCCCCAATCATCAACGACCTTTTTTGAACGGACGGACGGTCGGACAGACAGAAGTGAACCAATTGCTTAACCCACTTTTTGATTCTCGCGCATGTGGTAATAATAATAATAATAATAATAATAATAATAATAATAATAATAATAATAGTTGTATTTGTAGTGTTTGAGCTGCCTCCCAAGGCTAATGACCACATGTTATCGAAGCAACTGGTTTTTCAGGCACCAGTGATTCCCCTTTCACCTCGACACCCGATAGTGAGAACACCACCACGAGAAGGCCGGTGCGAGGCTCAACCGTCAGAGGCTGTTTGAGATACTGAGCCATTGGAGTGGTTCATAGACATTGAGAGCTTATCCTCAGTGTCACTCCATGGAATAATAGTCCACGGGGATCGATATTATACAAGATGTAAAATAGGTGTTCCCATTTGAAGGGGAGTGAAAGCGTCATCTCCTTCTGACCACAGAATGATCCTGCGGCAGCGAAACACAGCACACATTGTCGCCCTTTTCTATTTCATTCACAGCAAGTGTCACACACATTTACCAGTTGTAATTGAGTTGTAAATTTTATACACAAGATGGAGGCTCAAGGAAGAGCCAGGATGACTGAGAGTAAAAAGGAGGAGGGAAGGAAACGTAGTAACCCGCTGGTCGAGCGCAATGTCACAAGGTGGAATGGTGGAATGGGAATCTTGGAAAAAAAAATCATGTCCCCTTCATCGAACATCTTGGCGCTTCATCGGTCAGGCAGTGCACTCATGAGTGCACACTGATTTGGAGGGATCGATAACTTAATGGTTTTAACTCACAGACCTGCGGATCTGGTGATGTTATTAAGATTCACAAACATTTGCTGATGAATGTTAAAAACATCACCATTTCATGAAAAACAGCAGTGATTGTGAGTCGATACCGTAACGAAATTCGAAATCCTTGCCTTCTGGTTCACTGGCCACAAGTACGCTGCACAATGTACACAGCAGAGGACACCGACTCACAATATCCTCAAATGAAAAGCACAACAAACGGTGATTCTTTCAGTTGAAGATATAATGTTCAAGAAAATGACAATTTAACCAAGTTGAACACCATCACAACTTTTATTAATTACCCTCACCAATTACCGATTGGCAAGCCAGCCAATCGTAATCGGATCGGTGTGTGTCTGTCTGTCTGTCTGTCTGCATGCAGATCTACTTTCGCATAGATCATTCATTCTCAGATCTACTATGATCGAAATACTCCGGCTAAGCTTTGCCTTGGTAAATGCCCACATCTTGTTTGAATTGCATCCATAAAGCAAAGTTGTTGATGCAAGTGAGCCACATTGTGATCCAGGAACCCCAATAAACGATGACATAAAAAGAAAGCAGTACCTTCAAAAGGCTTTGTAAGTCTTGCGTCACCCTTCCGAGCTCGTTCAGCAGCTGTTTGGAGTGGAGCGCAAACGGACTGCCCGTCACTTTCTCCCTTGTCTCTGCCATTTCGGAAACACACTCCATGATGTTGGCGGTGTCTCGCAGTGTGCTGGCTGATCTGTGGTTGCTGAAGTTGGCCACAACTGGAGAATCTTTAGCTCTGTGAGCAACAGAAAGAGAAAGACAAACATGATTTTTACCAAGTTTGCAGGATGAATGTGAGATCTCACCAAGCATCCTCAATATTATCTGCAAGTACTCAAACTTCTCCTTCCGAGCAAAGATGACGTCATAACAGACAAATGCTAATGCTGTGGGATTGCACATGTGTAAGTGGTTAACACTGCTCACCAACAGCCTTCTTTTTTTGGATACATTATCGAGGCTCGTAGGAGAGCGAACACACAGAATATATAACAAAGGAAGCAGGAGACAAGAGGGGAGGGAGAGGGAAGCACACAACAGTGAGGAACAGAGACATGAGGAGATCTGTGGAATGGAGAGGGATGGGGTGGGGTACACGGGGTAAACAAGATGGACACTACAAGGACTTTCAGGAAGGAAAGCAGGAAATTTGAACAAGGTTGTTTTGAGGTGGGTTAACAGAGGTAGAAAAGATCATGGTTTTGGAAGGGAGAAGGTAAGAGACGGTGGTGAACAGCTCTTTTGAAGACCTGGAGGGATAAGTGGGATTGAAGAGAGTGTGGAAGTTTGTTCCAAAGGCAGGAAAAAAAGAGGAATGAAGGAATGAAGGTGAGCAGTGATTCTTGATTTTGGTTGGTTCACCAGAAGGGGGTTGCTGGCGTACCTTGAGTACCCTGCACAGACAGAGCAGGGGGTGCGAAGCCGGAGAGGAGATGTAAGAAGACAGAAAGACCACCGACCTGCCTGCGGTGAGAGAGTAAAAGACCAAAAGACAGCCTCACCACGGGAGATACCAATGATCCTAAATACCTAGGTTTACACAGTGTGAAGCCAAAAAAGGTGGGGGGCAGGAGCGCCAGCCCAGAGGGGAGAGCAGTACTCCATCAGGCTGCGGACTAAAGCTTTGTATGTGATCAGGAGTTCGGGTGGGCCGAGGAAGGATTTCGCATGACGGAGGATGTCCAGTCGATGACTGGCTTTGGAAATCAGCTTGGAAATGTGGCTTCCCAGGAAAGATCGTGGCAGATAATGACACCCAAAAGCTTGAATGAAAGGACTTCTTCAAGGGTATTGTTGAGAAAGTAAATTGGGGAGGGGGGGGGTTCCAAACGGTCCATTCGGAGAGACATCATAGTTTGAGTATGATATTTGTCCGGATTGAAAGACATGTTCCATGTGGTGGACCAGCTTGTGATTTTATTCAGATCTGCAGAGAGTGAAGAAGCTGCTGCTTGCCGATCTGAGGAATGACAGATGGTGTGACAGAGGGTGGAGTCATCAGCAAAGAGATAAACAGGATTTTCCAGAGTTGGAGAGATCATTGATGAAAACCAGAAAAAGAACAGGACCCAGAATGCTACCTTGAGGAACTCCAGCCTGGACAGGAAGAGGGGATGAAAGAACTCCATTAAGGGCCACACGTTGACTGCGACAGGAGAGGTAGTTTGCGAACCATGAGTGGAGATGGCCTTGGATACCATAGGAAGAGAGTTTTGTAATAGGTGTGGGAAGCCAGACCATATCGAAAGCTCACGATATGTTGAGGGATATGGGCCTGATTTCATGTCCGGCATTAAGGACCTCCATCCATTGTTGGGAAAGCAGAAGCAGCATATCCAGTGTAGAGTGACCTGGTCTGAATTCAAATTGATGATCGGAAATCAAGCCATTGGAGAAGAGGAAGGATTTAATGTCTGAAGCGATGATGGATTCCATAACCTTGCTGATGATTGGGAGAAGGCTGATTGGTCTGCAGTTGCAGAGATCTGTTTTTGCACCTTTTTATGCAGGGCAGTAATGTTTGCTGATTTCCAAGCAGATGGCAGATGACCTTGAGCAAATGAGAGGGTGAACAGAGAGAGAGGGTGAGCAAGATCAGAGGAGCAGGTTTTTAGGACACGTGGGCTGATGCCGTCTGGACCGGTTGCAGAATCTGAGTCGAGGTTTGACAGCAAGCTCTCCACCTTGTCAGGAGAAAAGGACACAGAGTCCAGGGACAAGTGGATGCGACTGGGTAAGGTGGGTACAGAAAGCGATGGATTTGGGACACAAGATTTCAAAGGAAACACGGAGTTTAGGCATTCAGCCTTTTCACGTGCAGTGTCAGCTGTGCAGTCATTTGAGGTAAGAGAGGGGATGGAGGGGAAACATACACCAGAAATACCACCCTAACTTGATGCCACCAGGATTTGGAGGAGGGAGACAGGTTTGGGAGTTCAGACTTAAGATGGGAAAGATGGTGTTTTCTAGTTTTCCTGAGGGTAGATACACACTAGTTTCGAGCTTCGTGGAAGGAACTGAGATTGCCTTAAGTTGGATTTGCCTTCCATGAGGCGAACACAAGTTGTTTCAGGACAACGGCCTCACCACAAGCTTCAGTGTACCAGGGGCGGGAGTTGGGGTAGGACAACTGAAGACGAGAGGGGATAAATCTGTGCATGAGAGAGCATTTTCACACGAATTTGTTTGTAATTTTATGACACAAAGATATGTATATTTTCACACGATGGGATTTTGGACCGAGCAATGATGCAAGGAATGATGTAATGATAACAAGAAACATACAGCCTGAAGATGACGCACTGGATTGGAAGACCATTTGGCTGCCATCAGCCTATTGTCTGGTAAAATGTTACTGTGCTGTGCTTGTATTGTCAGAAACAGGAGACCACACACAGAGGTGATGAGAGGGTAGGAAAGGGGGCAGCACGTGAACAGAACCAAAGAGAAGGGTGCAGTGATCCTTGGACCAAGATACACCGCACATGGAATCATTAACGAAGGGTAGAGCAGCCAACAAACATGCCACAGAAAGCTTCAATGCTGTTTACTTTCCCAAAGTACAATGACTACACACACAAAAAATACATGTGATATTCCCTGTTCAAATGTGCGGTTAAAGGTGAGAATGGATACTGGGTCACGTGGAAAGAAAGAACAATTGAAGATACATATACACTCGAGAAGTGTGGTTGTAGTCATGATGTAATTGTACAGTGTGGTTGTAGCCACAATGCTGTGCACAAATCCTTTTTTTGTACAGGTAGTAATAGAGTAGCCACTGTGAGTTATGAGAATCCATGGTGGAAAAGAAAAAGTGGAGCTGTGAGCTCGCCTACACACCGAGTGCACTCATGCCTCCTGATGATAGACTGCGAGTGGGTGGAGGTTTGAGTGCGAAGGTCTGTGTGTGAATGCTGTTTTCTGTCCTTCGAGGCGTGAATGGAAATAAAATTCTGTACCCAATGGCGATCGTCCAAGCGAGCAGCTCACTTGCAACAGCAACACAAACGCTTTTGATGTATTTTCTCCTCATTGCATCAATGTATGTGAGTCAGTTAGAGGTCACATTAAACGGTGGCATGATGCATGTTGGCAAAAGGCTTGAAATGATGTCAAACACAAACAACATACGACATGGGCAAGCTTCGACATTTCAGATGAAACACGTGCTTTGGATGGATTTCACAACCAAAACACACACACACACACACACACACACACACTCATGCTAAATACACACACACACACCTTGAATGATAAAGCCACCTGTTGCTGTGCTGGGGATGTCCTCGGGAGAATGCCCTCCACTCTCCACATAATGACAGGGATGACTAGGTTGCTAGATGGGCAGTTTCACAAACGACTGTGCCGTGTGAGATCTACTTTGTGGTGGAAACCGAGCTGTCACAGGGTGGAGGTAGTTACCAGTTCTACCAGCCCGGTTAGCCGGACATTCATTTTCGCAATGACGCCGTTCCACGGTTCCTGTAACTCCCTCAGTGCATGGTTGCAGCCATTTCACTCTTTCCAGTGAAAGCTCATAGCACCCATCTATGATCCCAAAGACCCGTAATTCAGATGCAATGACATCTCGCCATCTATTCTTTGTGCCATGGCTTGCTCGGCCTCTTCTTATCCAGTTGTACAAACAACAGCGGTTTGGAGAGCTGTAGAAGAGAAGGTTTCTTCATCAGCTTTGGCCACATGATGCCTTGGTGAGCAAGCCAACGTGGACGATGTGTCATATGAGTCAGACGTTGACTCGTCCAAGCCAGAGACAGCAGCGAGTTAGTAAGAAGACATGTGTACGTGGTCACTCCGAGGATGGCCCGAATGCAGCCATTATGGAAAGATTCCGGGCACCTCACAGGTTTGCTTTGATGGTCCATGTCTCAACCCCATAAAGCAGGAATGCTCGGACCACACTATGGAACACTGCCTGGTTGGTTGCTAATGGCAGATTGCACATTGCAACTCTGAAGAATGGGCTTTCTCAAACTTCCAAAGGCTCTTGTAACTTGAGCGATGCAGCACAACATATCCTTTCTCAGCTCAGAGTCATTTGTGATGTTGCTTCCAAAATCGTGTGCATGAAATCTCAACAATTTCGATTGAGTCGCCTTGCAATTGTACCGGTGCAACATCTTCACCTTCTGTATGTTGTCCTGCAACCAACACTTTTGTGTTGTCAGTGTTCAACGTCATTCCTAATCTCTCGCTGACAAGCCAAACACTCCTGCTGCTTGCTAAAAGATGTCTTGTGGAGTTGCATACACTGGTGCATCATCCTCAAACTGGGATTCCATTATTCTCACTTCATTCAGCCAAGCCTTTGCTGCACGATCTCAGACAAGTTTCTTACCATGATTAAACCTCACATTCACTCCGGCTTGGGGTTGTCACTCGCTCCAGGTGGCAACCAACCGAGGAACCGATACAGATGTTGAATAAGGTTGGGGTGAGGGTACATCCATGTCTCGGACCATTTCTCACTTCAACACTGTCGAGAGCTGTAGTTCACAACTTGATAGCAGCTCTCACACAACATAGCCCTCAATAGAAGGATTTGATAATATGCACCATACTTCTCCAGCACATGCCACTGAGCCCTGCTTCGTCGGCCATCTTCAAATCCACAAACAGTATGAACAGGGATTATTTATGCTCTTTGGCTATCTCCACCAGGTGACGGGCCACAAAAATCATGTTAACACACCCACGGCCATCTGGAATTCTGACAGGATATTCTCTGTGATGGTCTGCAGCATAGTTCCTGTAAGATTCTGGCAAAGACTTTACCTATGACATCAAGAAGGTTGATGCCACTCCAGTTATCACATATCTGAAGGTCACCATTCCTCGGGATATGAACAATCCGTGTCTTGCCAGTCACTAACAACCTTACCTTCTGTTATTCCCACACCTCCTCCATCAGCTCAAGCAGCCTGTCCCCCAGCTAAGCTCCTCCATATATGATCAGTTCATGGAGGATCCCTATCTTTCCACCTGCTTTGCCTCTCTTTAGAAAGCTGAAAAGTTTACTTAGAGCAAAATCAAACTCCTCAGAAGTAGAGGGGCCGTCACATTCCCAGTGGATTGGTTGCAATGGCATCTCATCAATCACTTATTTTCCATATTCACTCGGGACTTTGAGGATCTTTAAAATTTACTGTTTGTTTGCCACATTTGTTTGTGTGCATTGTTCTTCGGATCAATTAAGGGTGTTGGGAGGTCAGTGCAACCCAGGAACCAATCTGGTTGATTTTTCCTTGCATGGCCTATTGCATGTTCTGCTGCTGCAATCAATGCATGCCTTCAAGGTGTCCTAATTATGCTCTGCAGAACTCTCAGAATTGTTTGCCATTTCCTTTAGTTGTACCAAGTCTTCTCGGTAGGCTTCTTCTCAATCTTGGCTGTTAGCTGATGAACTGCAAATGTGACTGATGTACTCACTCCCACTCTTGGGTCATTCGTGAAAAGTCTTCAATGGCACATTGACTCATACCAATTGGTGGTCTTACCAACAGTTTTCTCTTCTGATGACCTGTCCATCAATGCAGAACATTCGCCGACTGGCATGCATCACAACATAAGCAATCATGTGGCACCTCTTCGTAGCATGGAGCATCCATATGTCCAGATGGATTTCTTCCTTTTCAAACCAAGTGTTCCTTATTGCGAGGTGGTTTGTGACGCAGATCTCCAGGAACTCTTCACCAACAGAATTACTCTCACCCACCCCAGTGATCCTGCTGTTGTTTGCCGCAGGTCTTTTTCTTTATCCCTTCTGCCAATCCTAGATGTGACATTCTGCGGTATGCAAGTTGAAAATGTCCATTACACTAAATACTTTGGGGTTACATTTGACCAGACCCTGACCTATAAAGAACAACTGCAAAGATGCAAGGAGAAGGTCAGGAGACGGGTAAACCTCGTTCAGAAGCTGGCCGGAATGTCGTGGGGAGCCGGCGCGAACACCTTATGCACGGCAATTCTCACCTTTACTCACTCAACTGCAGTGTATTGCATGCCAGTCCGGTCAGCGAGTGCTCAAACTAAGGTCATCGTTGATCAGTTAAAAGCCACAATGAGAACAGTGTCTCGAATTCTCAAGTCAACAAAACATAAACCTGGTGTTGGCTTTGTAGCAAGGTTGACTGGTTTGGGATCTTCGGGTCCTTAGTTTGAGCCCCGTTTGCTGCTGAATTAACACTAGGTGGGGTTGACTCAGTCTGTCGCCTTTCCAAGGTCGGAAAAATGAGTACCAGTGTGCTGTTAGAGGGGCACAGCATCAGCAGCACATTCGCGCCCCAACAAAATGATAGCTACCTGGCAGCCATGCTGTCATACGCAAGAACAGAACAGAAGTCAACAAAGACTGAGTTGCTTCCTATCCTCTCCAACATTGCTCTGCCAGCAATGAGAAGTCATCCCGATACTTCAGCTGCATTTTGACTCCCAAGATTCCAGCCCAACACATCTTTGTTTAACATCCGTACTGCCACCTCAAGTCCCAAAAACCACCATGGAACCATGCCGAACTACTCACTGGAGCCCATCAAAGTGAAGCCAACTTGTGGAGGTCCAGCTGGGAGGCTGCCACAACTCCTAAAAAACATATTGTACATGATCCAACCATTGCTCCACCAGGTTTCACACTTCCACGTAAGCAATGGACAGCCCTCAACAGGCTCCGCACCCGTTGAAGTGAGAGTGAGAAAAATTAAGTGAGAAATACCCGGTGAGCAAGCAGATTTCAGAAGAGGAAGAGGTACAAGAGATCAAATCGTAAGTCTGAGGTGGATCATGGAAAAAGCAAGGGAAGCTTTCAATTGTGTTGATCATGAATTGATGAGGATTATGTCTCATAAGAAGCCAGTACACTAAACAAGAAGCTACAATAAGAACAGAGTATGGAAAGACAGAATGGTTTGGAATTGGAAAAAGGGTCAGACAGGTGTGCGTTCTCTCCCCTCACTTATTCAATCTGGATGGAGAGTACATCATGAGAAAATCAAACTTGGATGACATGGAGGCTGGAAGTAGGATTGGAGGAAGATGGATCAACCACCTAATGAATGCTGACAATACCACTCTGTTGGCAGAAAGTAAAGAACACTTGGTGAAACTGCTGAAGACAGTAAAGAAGGAAAGTGAAAAATAGGATGACTGCACCTGGAGCTTCTCTGGGCCCTGGCCTAATGCTGTTACCCAAATTTGACAGCATTCTGACTGGTGGGTCTGGAAAGAAGATTTTTGAAGGAATTTCTGCAATTTTCCCAATCATGTTTTAAGTCCGCCAATTTCACACACTTCCGGATCGGCATGACCTGCACAATTTAACATCCCCACCCTGGCCTAATGTTGTAACCCAATTTTGGTGGCATTCCGACTGGTGGGTCCAGAGAAGATTTTTGAAGGAATTTACCAAGTCCGCCATTTTGACCGACAAAAAAGTCATATGACTGGAACGAGCGTTGTAATCCCCGTTAACAGTCAAAAGCGGAACATTGCTGCCAAATCTCAGCCGAATTGGCCCAGCGGTTTGGCCGGAGAAGTCAAAATAGGAGACAGATGGACGGATGAACGGACAGTGTATGATGACAATACCTGATCTGGAATTCCAATTCCAGATAATCTAAAAAGCTGATTTTGATTTTAACTTTAAAAAAGACAAAAATCTTTTCAGCTGAGAAGATCGACATGTTCAGATTGTGGGACAATCATGTGGAAATGGTGGAAAGTTTCATCTTCCTGGGTTCTAAGTGAGTAGAGAATGTAGAGGAGAAATTACTAACACAAACCTTGACAAAATCACAAGATGGTCAAACACTTGGAATATGTCTATCAATCCTGACAAATATCACACTCTCACTATCTTTCTCCAAAAGGACCGTCTGGAAAACCCTCCTATCGACTTTCTTAACGATCCTCTGAAGGAGGTGTAGTCATTCAAACTCCTGGGTCTTACGATGAGCCATGATCTCTCTTGGGCAAACCACATTTCAAAGTTGACCTCCAAAGCCAGCCACTGAACGGGCATCCTCCATCGTACAAAGTCCTTCCTTGGCACACTGGAACTCCTATCCACCTACAAGGCCTTCATCCGCAGATTGATGGAGTACTGCTCCCCCCTCAGGACTGTTTCCCCTGCCTCACATCTTGCTCTGCTTGATACTGTGAAAACCAAGGCCTTCAAGATTATTTCAATCTCCCATGATGAAGCTCAGTCTTTGGGCCTTTTGGGTGATGTGAAGTTGGCAGATCACATTTTGAAACAGCTATTCTTGAAGTGTTTTAATACAAAAAGGAGAACAGAAGCAAAAACAGATTTTGAGAAGGACTTTTATAAATTAATCAATAATGCTGTATTTGGAAAGACGATGGAAAATGTTAGGAATCGACAAAACATAAGACTTGCTACATCTTCGAAACAGACTTCAAAATTAATTAATAGACCAAGTTTTGAGTGAGCGGAGGTGTTTTCAGAGAACTTTTGTGCTATTCATTTGAAAAAAGAGAGTTTTGAAATGGATAAACTGATTTATATAGGAACATCAATTCTTGACTTGTCAAAGTCGTTGATGTATGACTATTACTATAATAATTTAAAATCAAAGTACAAGGATAATGTGTCATTGTTATATATGGATACAGATAGTTTTATATTAGAAATTAAGACAAGTGATGTATATGAGGATATGATTGATAATATTGATATGTATGATACAAGTAATTATAAGTCAGGTGATGTGTTGTTTTCATCAAATAATAAAAAGGTTATTGGTAAGTTTAAAGATGAATTGTGTGGGAAGGTCATGAGTGGATTTATAGGATTGAGATCAAAGTCTTATGCTTTTACGTATATTGATAATAATAACATTGAAAGGTGTGATAAGAAGCGAAAGGGAATAAAGAAAAATATAATCAAGGAAACAATAAACTTTAAGCATTATTACAACTGTTTAACCTTAAAGAAGGAAGAGTACAGAAAAATGAATACAATAAGAAGTTATAAACATCAATTATATACAGAAGAGATAAATAAGAAAGCATTAGGAGCTTTTAATGATAAAAGATATATTTTAGAGAATGGAATCAATAGTCTCCCTTATGGTTATGAGTGTAAGTGTTAAGATATTGGGTTGGGAATTTTAACAGGTTACTGCTGTCTTTTTACTGATTTATAAATGATAGAACCAAGCAATAACCAAACCAAAGAGTGGAGATGTAATCAGCCTTGGTATTTAAATGGGAAACATGAAGAATGGGAGAAATATCAAATAAATCTTATTAAATAAATAACCGGGGTAAAAGTAGATAAAACAAATAAGCGGATAAATTTTATTACAAATAAGTTGGAGGATGTAAATAAAAAAAATGCATATCCTTGAATGGACTGAACACTTTGATTGTTATCAATTGAACAATGGAAAAACAATTTACTACAATCTCAAAATGATATGTGGCTCAGGAGGTGGTCAAACAAGAGCATTCAGAGAAGTTTATCATTTCATTTCTGCTCAACAAAAACACTTATACCAAGAACCAAGTTCCATGTTATTCTTTTTGAATATACTCGATGGAAATGAATGTTATAAGAAAATTAAGTTATTCCCTGAAGTAGAACATGGGCAAATATTTGTTGGTTCGCTCTTTGAGTGGAATGAAAATATAAAAGGACTGTGATTATGTTGGGGGGAAGAAGTGCTTCACTCAGTCAGTTTCAATCTTTCATCATCTCAATTTTTCATTTGCTTGTATGGGAGGGAAGGGGATAGGTGGGGAAAAAAAATCAGTCTCCTATTTTACATTTGCTTGTATGGGAGGGAAGGGGATAGGTGGGATGAAAATCAATCTCCTATTTTACATTTGCTTGTATGGGAGGGAAGGGGATAGGTGGGATGAAAATCAGTCTCCTATTTTACATTTGCTTGTATGGGAGGGAAGGGGATAGTTGGGGAGAAAATCAGTCTCCTATTTTGGGCTTTTGGGGGTTGAGTCAGAAAGTTTTTCCATTTTTCCCCATTCATTTGAATGGGAGTCCCAGAAACCCCATTTTTCATCGACTTACATCTGAGCAGAAACACTGACACCAGCTGCGCATCTCAGAAGAGCTGGGGGGACACAGGAAACCGTCGTAGTTTCTTTGGAAGATGAGGCAGCTTTTGGGTGATGCGAAGTTGGCAGATAACATTTTGAAACAGCTATTCTTGCAGCATTTACCCAACAATGCTCAACTCATCCTGGCCTCCACCAGCGAAGCTGTGACCTTCAAACAGCTCATTGGGATCGCTTACAAAATTGTTGAAGTGGCAGCACCCACATTAATTTCTACAGGCCTATCACTTTTCCCAGCACAGAGAGGTCAGTGGACTCTGTCTTTCCTCACCTCCTTTCTGGTCTTGCACCCTCTGCTCTTTCTGTGCTTTATACCACCCCCAGGTTTCTACAGGGCACTCACCGTCCACCATCAATCCCTTTCTGGTGAAACTACCGTCATTCGTTCCTCTTTTTCCCCCACCTATGGTATCAACTTCCCGTCAGGTGCCCGTCATGTTGCTTTTTCCG